>NW_026558054.1:0-295630 GCF_026930045.1 Uloborus diversus | reverse complement strand
ATTTTTCCCTTTTGCGAAGTCAGTCAGTCAGTCTGACAGTCAATCAGTCAAGCACTCAGTCATTCAGTCTCAGTCAGTCAGTCACTCAGTCAGTCAGTTAGTCCTTCAGCCAGTCAGTCAAGCAGTCAGTCATTTAGTCTCAGTCAGTCAGTCATTCAGTCAGTCAGTCAGTCAGGCAGTCAGTCAGTCAGTCAGTCGGTCAGTCCTGTGCAGTCAGTTAGTCACTAAAGCAGTCAGTCAGTCTCAGTCAGTCAGTCAGTCAGTCAGTCCAGTCCAGTCTCAGTCAGTCAGTCAGTCAGTCTCGGTCAGTCAGTCAGTCAGTCATTCAGTCAGTCAGTCAGTCAGGCAGTCAGTCAGTCGGTCAGCCTTATTCAGTCAGTCTGTCAGTCAGTCAGTCAGTCAGCCTTATTCAGTCAGTCTGTCAGTCATCCTTATTCAGTCAGTCTGTCAGTCAGTCAGTCGGTCAGTCCTGTCCAGTCAGTTAGTCAGTCAAGCAGTCAGTCAGGTAGTCAAGCAGTCAGTCAGTCAGTGTCAGTTAGTCATTTATTCATTCAGTCAGTCAGTGAAATAGCCAGTCAGAGAGGCAAGCAGTCAGTCAGTCAGTCTCAGTCAGTCAGTTAGTCAGTCAGTCAGTCAGTCAGTCAGTCAGTCCAGTCTCAGTCAGTCAGGCAGTTAGTCAGTCAGTCTCGGTCAGTCAGTGAGTCAGTCAGTCAGTAACAGTCAGTCAGTGAGCCAGTCTGTCAGTCAGGCAGTATCAGTCAGGCAGTAAGACTCCGCTCGACAGAGCTCCGATAGCCT
Source organism: Uloborus diversus (assembly GCF_026930045.1). Lineage (NCBI taxonomy): Eukaryota > Metazoa > Arthropoda > Arachnida > Araneae > Uloboridae > Uloborus > Uloborus diversus. Next base: position 294,832 of record NW_026558054.1, on the reverse strand, counting down.
AATGGCTGGACCGCTGGTCTTCCAAGCGAGTGGCCTGGGTTCGAGTCCCAGCCGGAGCGAATATCTTCAATGTATATATTTCTTTTCTAATTTGAAAATTCTTTTTTTTTTCAATTTCTTTCCTTTGCAATTATTGATTATTTATGTAGGGAAGAAAATTCTGAGTCAGTTTAATTTTTCGACACGAAGATTTCAAAGTGTTTAAATAAACAATTACCAAGGTGCATTTTTTGTTTTTATTATATTTAAAACTCCCACCGACAGAGCTCCCATAGACTAATGGCTAGAGTGTTAGGCTTCCAAGCGAGTGGCCCTGGGTTCGAGTCCCAGCCTGAACGAAAATCGTCAATGTATACTTTTAGTTTCTAATTTGAATTTTCTTCTTCTTTTTTTTTTAATTTTTCTCTTTTGCGAATATTGATTATTTATGTAGGGAGAAAAATTCTGAGTCAGTTTAATTATTCGACCTGTAAATTTCAAAGTGTTTGAATCAATAATTACCAAGGTGCATTTTTTGTTTTTATTATATTTAAGACTTTCCATCGACAGAGCTCCGATAGCCTAATGGCTAGACCGTTGGGTTCCTAGCGCGTGGTACTGGGTTCGAGTCCCGGCCGGAAAGGAAATCTTAAATGCAAATATTTTTTTCTAATTTTATAAATCTTTTTTTTTATTTTTCCCTTTTGCGAAGTCAGTCAGTCAGTCTGACAGTCAATCAGTCAAGCACTCAGTCATTCAGTCTCAGTCAGTCAGTCCAGTCAGTCAGTCACTCAGACAGTCAGTTAGTCCTTCAGCCAGTCAGTCAAGCAGTCAGTCATTTAGTCTCAGTCAGTCAGTCATTCAGTCAGTCAGTCAGTCAGGCAGTCAGTCAGTCAGTCAGTCGGTCAGTCCTGTGCAGTCATTTAGTCACTAAAGCAGTCAGTCAGTCTCAGTCAGTCAGTCAGTCAGTCAGTCCAGTCCAGTCTCAGTCAGTCAGTCAGTCAGTCAGTCAGTCATTCAGTCAGTCAGTCAGTCAGGCAGTCAGTCAGTCGGTCAGCCTTATTCAGTCAGTCTGTCAGTCAGTCAGTCAGTCAGCCTTATTCAGTCAGTCTGTCAGTCATCCTTATTCAGTCAGTCTGTCAGTCAGTCAGTCGGTCAGTCCTGTCCAGTCAGTTAGTCAGTCAAGCAGTCAGTCAGGTAGTCAAGCAGTCAGTCATTTAGTCTCAGTCAGTCTATCAGTCGGTCAGTCCTGTGCAGTCAGTTAGTCACTAAAGCAGTCAGTCAGTCTCAGTCAGTCAGTCAGTCAGTCAGTCCAGTCTCAGTCAGTCAGTCAGTCAGTCAGTCTCGGTCAGTCAGTCAGTCAGTCAGGCAGTCAGTCAGTCAGTCAGGCAGTCAGTCAGTCGGTCAGCCTTATTCAGTCAGTCTGTCAGTCAGTCAGTCAGTCAGCCTTATTCAGTCAGTCTGTCAGTCATCCTTATTCAGTCAGTCTGTCAGTCAGTCAGTCAGCCTTATTCAGTCAGTCTGTCAGTCATCCTTATTCAGTCAGTCTGTCAGTCAGTCAGTCGGTCAGTCCTGTCCAGTCAGTTAGTCAGTCAAGCAGTCAGTCAGGTAGTCAAGCAGTCAGTCAGTCAGTGTCAGTCAGTCATTTAGTCATTCAGTCAGTCAGTGAAATAGCCAGTCAGAGAGTCAAGCAGTCAGTCAGTCAGTCTCAGTCAGTCAGTTAGTCAGTCAGTCAGTCAGTCAGTCAGTCAGTCAGTCCAGTCTCAGTCAGTCAGGCAGTTAGTCAGTCAGTCTCGGTCAGTCCAGTCCAGTCTCAGTCAGTCAGTCAGTCAGTCTCGGTCAGTCAGTCAGTCAGTCATTCAGTCAGTCAGTCAGTCAGGCAGTCAGTCACTCGGTCAGCCTTATTCAGTCAGTCTGTCAGTCAGTCAGTCAGTCAGCCTTATTCAGTCAGTCTGTCAGTCATCCTTATTCAGTCAGTCTGTCAGTCAGTCAGTCAGTCAGCCTTATTCAGTCAGTCTGTCAGTCATCCTTATTCAGTCAGTCTGTCAGTCAGTCAGTCAGTCAGCCTTATTCAGTCAGTCTGTCAGTCATCCTTATTCAGTCCAGTCTGTCAGTCAGTCAGTCGGTCAGTCCTGTCCAGTCAGTTAGTCAGTCAAGCAGTCAGTCAGGTAGTCAAGCAGTCAGTCAGTCAGTGTCAGTCAGTCATTTAGTCATTCAGTCAGTCAGTGAAATAGCCAGTCAGAGAGTCAAGCAGTCAGTCAGTCAGTCTCAGTCAGTTAGTCAGTCAGTCAGTCAGTCAGTCAGTCAGTCCAGTCTCAGTCAGTCAGGCAGTTAGTCAGTCAGTCTCGGTCAGTCAGTGAGTCAGTCAGTCAGTATCAGTCAGTCAGTGAGTCAGTCTGTCAGTCAGGCAGTATCAGTCAGGCAGTAAGACTCCGCTCGACAGAACTCCGATCGCCTAATGGCTAGACCGCTGGTCTTCCAAGCGAGTGGCCTGGGTTCGAGTCCCAGCCGGAGCGAATATCTTCAATGTATATATTTCTTTTGTAATTTGAAAATTCTTTTTTTTTCAATTTCTTTCCTTTGCAATTATTGATTATTTATGTAGGGAAGAAAATTCTGAGTCAGTTTAATTTTTCGACACCAAGATTTCAAAGTGTTTAAATAAACAATTACCAAGGTGCATTTTTTGTTTTTATTATATTTAAAACTCCCACCGACAGAGCTCCCATAGACTAATGGCTAGAGTGTCAGGCTTCCAAGCGAGTGGCCCTGGGTTCGAGTCCCAGCCTGAACGAAAATCTTCAATGTATACTTTTAGTTTCTAATTTGAAATTTCTTCTTCTTTTTTTTTAATTTTTCTCTTTTGCGAATATTGATTATTTATGTAGGGAGAAAAATTCTGAGTCAGTTTAATTATTCGACCTGTAAATTTCAAAGTGTTTGAATCAATAATTACCAAGGTGCATTTTTTGTTTTTAATATATTTAAGACTTCCATCGACAGAGCTCCGATAGCCTAATGGCTAGACCGTTGGGTTCCTAGCGCGTGGTACTGGGTTCGAGTCCCGGCCGGAAAGGAAATCTTAAATGCAAATATTTTTTTCTAATTTTATAATGCTTTTTTTTATTTTTCCCTTTTGCGAAGTCAGTCAGTCAGTCTGACAGTCAATCAGTCAAGCACTCAGTCATTCAGTCTCAGTCAGTCAGTCCAGTCAGTCAGTCACTCAGTCAGTCAGTTAGTCCTTCAGCCAGTCAGTAAAGCAGTCAGTCATTTAGTCTCAGTCAGTCAGTCATTCAGTCAGTCAGTCAGTCAGGCAGTCAGTCAGTCAGTCAGTCGGTCAGTCCTGTGCAGTCAGTTAGTCACTAAAGCAGTCAGTCAGTCTCAGTCAGTCAGTCAGTCAGTCAGCCCAGTCAGTCAGTCAGTCAGGCAGTCAGTCAGTCGGTCAGCCTTATTCAGTTAGTCTGTCAGTCAGTCAGTCAGTCAGCCTTATTCAGTCAGTCTGTCAGTCATCCTTATTCAGTCAGTCTGTCAGTCAGTCAGTCGGTCAGTCCTGTCCAGTCAGTTAGTCAGTCAAGCAGTCAGTCAGGTAGTCAAGCAGTCAGTCAGTCAGTGTCATTTAGTCATTCAGTCAGTCAGTGAAATAGCCAGTCAGAGAGGCAAGCAGTCAGTCAGTCAGTCTCAGTCAGTCAGTTAGTCAGTCAGTCAGTCAGTCAGTCAGTCAGTCCAGTCTCAGTCAGTCAGGCAGTTAGTCAGTCAGTCTCGGTCAGTCAGTGAGTCAGTCAGTCAGTAACAGTCAGTCAGTGAGCCAGTCTGTCAGTCAGGCAGTATCAGTCAGGCAGTAAGACTCCGCTCGACAGAGCTCCGATAGCCTAATGGCTAGACCGCTGGTCTTCCAAGCGAGTGGCCTGGGTTCGAGTCCCAGCCGGAGCGAATATCTTCAATGTATATATTTCTTTTCTAATTTGAAAATTCTTTTTTTTTTTCAATTTCTTTCCTTTGCAATTATTGATTATTTATGTAGGGAAGAAAATTCTGAGTCAGTTTAATTTTTCGACACGAAGATTTCAAAGTGTTTAAATAAACAATTACCAAGGTGCATTTTTTGTTTTTATTATATTTAAAACTCCCACCGACAGAGCTCCCATAGACTAATGGCTAGAGTGTTAGGCTTCCAAGCGAGTGGCCCTGGGTTCGAGTCCCAGCCTGAACGAATATCTTCAATGTATACTTTTAGTTTCTAATTTGAAATTTCTTCTTCTTTTTTTTTAATTTTTCTCTTTTGCGAATATTGATTATTTATGTAGGGAGAAAAATTCTGAGTCAGTTTAATTATTCGACCTGTAAATTTCAAAGTGTTTGAATCAATAATTACCAAGGTGCATTTTTTGTTTTTATTATATTTAAGACTTCCATCGACAGAGCTCCGATAGCCTAATGGCTAGACCGTTGGGTTCCTAGCGCGTGGTACTGGGTTCGAGTCCCGGCCGGAAAGGAAATCTTAAATGCAAATATTTTTTTATAATTTTTTTTTATTTTTCCCTTTTGCGAAGTCAGTCAGTCAGTCTGACAGTCAATCAGTCAAGCACTCAGTCATTCAGTCTCAGTCAGTCAGTCACTCAGTCAGTCAGTTAGTCCTTCAGCCAGTCAGTCAAGCAGTCAGTCATTTAGTCTCAGTCAGTCAGTCATTCAGTCAGTCAGTCAGTCAGGCAGTCAGTCAGTCAGTCAGTCGGTCAGTCCTGTGCAGTCAGTTAGTCACTAAAGCAGTCAGTCAGTCTCAGTCAGTCAGTCAGTCAGTCAGTCCAGTCCAGTCTCAGTCAGTCAGTCAGTCAGTCTCGGTCAGTCAGTCAGTCAGTCATTCAGTCAGTCAGTCAGTCAGGCAGTCAGTCAGTCGGTCAGCCTTATTCAGTTAGTCTGTCAGTCAGTCAGTCAGTCAGCCTTATTCAGTCAGTCTGTCAGTCATCCTTATTCAGTCAGTCTGTCAGTCAGTCAGTCGGTCAGTCCTGTCCAGTCAGTTAGTCAGTCAAGCAGTCAGTCAGGTAGTCAAGCAGTCAGTCAGTCAGTGTCATTTAGTCATTCAGTCAGTCAGTGAAATAGCCAGTCAGAGAGGCAAGCAGTCAGTCAGTCAGTCTCAGTCAGTCAGTTAGTCAGTCAGTCAGTCAGTCAGTCAGTCAGTCCAGTCTCAGTCAGTCAGGCAGTTAGTCAGTCAGTCTCGGTCAGTCAGTGAGTCAGTCAGTCAGTAACAGTCAGTCAGTGAGCCAGTCTGTCAGTCAGGCAGTATCAGTCAGGCAGTAAGACTCCGCTCGACAGAGCTCCGATAGTCTAATGGCTAGACCGCTGGTCTTCCAAGCGAGTGGCCTGGGTTCGAGTCCCAGCCGGAGCGAATATCTTCAATGTATATATTTCTTTTCTAATTTGAAAATTCTTTTTTTTTTTCAATTTCTTTCCTTTGCAATTATTGATTATTTATGTAGGGAAGAAAATTCTGAGTCAGTTTAATTTTTCGACACGAAGATTTCAAAGTGTTTAAATAAACAATTACCAAGGTGCATTTTTTGTTTTTATTATATTTAAAACTCCCACCGACAGAGCTCCCATAGACTAATGGCTAGAGTGTTAGGCTTCCAAGCGAGTGGCCCTGGGTTCGAGTCCCAGCCTGAACGAATATCTTCAATGTATACTTTTAGTTTCTAATTTGAAATTTCTTCTTCTTTTTTTTTTAATTTTTCTCTTTTGCGAATATTGATTATTTATGTAGGGAGAAAAATTCTGAGTCAGTTTAATTATTCGACCTGTAAATTTCAAAGTGTTTGAATCAATAATTACCAAGGTGCATTTTTTGTTTTTATTATATTTAAGACTTCCATCGACAGAGCTCCGATAGCCTAATGGCTAGACCGTTGGGTTCCTAGCGCGTGGTACTGGGTTCGAGTCCCGGCCGGAAAGGAAATCTTAAATGCAAATATTTTTTTATAATTTTTTTTTATTTTTCCCTTTTGCGAAGTCAGTCAGTCAGTCTGACAGTCAATCAGTCAAGCACTCAGTCATTCAGTCTCAGTCAGTCAGTCACTCAGTCAGTCAGTTAGTCCTTCAGCCAGTCAGTCAAGCAGTCAGTCATTTAGTCTCAGTCAGTCAGTCATTCAGTCAGTCAGTCAGTCAGGCAGTCAGTCAGTCAGTCAGTCGGTCAGTCCTGTGCAGTCAGTTAGTCACTAAAGCAGTCAGTCAGTCTCAGTCAGTCAGTCAGTCAGTCAGTCCAGTCCAGTCTCAGTCAGTCAGTCAGTCAGTCTCGGTCAGTCAGTCAGTCAGTCATTCAGTCAGTCAGTCAGTCAGGCAGTCAGTCAGTCGGTCAGCCTTATTCAGTCAGTCTGTCAGTCAGTCAGTCAGTCAGCCTTATTCAGTCAGTCTGTCAGTCATCCTTATTCAGTCAGTCTGTCAGTCAGTCAGTCGGTCAGTCCTGTCCAGTCAGTTAGTCAGTCAAGCAGTCAGTCAGGTAGTCATACAGTCAGTCAGTCAGTGTCAGTCAGTCATTTAGTCATTCAGTCAGTCAGTGAAATAGCCAGTCAGAGAGTCAAGCAGTCAGTCAGTCAGTCTCAGTCAGTCAGTTAGTCAGTCAGTCAGTCAGTCAGTCAGTCAGTCCAGTCTCAGTCAGTCAGGCAGTTAGTCAGTCAGACTCGGTCAGTCAGTGAGTCAGTCAGTCAGTAACAGTCAGTCAGTGAGCCAGTCTGTCAGTCAGGCAGTATCAGTCAGGCAGTAAGACTCCGCTCGACAGAGCTCCGATAGCCTAATGGCTAGACCGCTGGTCTTCCAAGCGAGTGGCCTGGGTTCGAGTCCCAGCCGGAGCGAATATCTTCAATGTATATATTTCTTTTCTAATTTGAAAATTCTTTTTTTTTCAATTTCTTTCCTTTGCAATTATTGATTATTTATGTAGGGAAGAAAATTCTGAGTCAGTTTAATTTTTCGACACGAAGATTTCAAAGTGTTTAAATAAACAATTACCAAGGTGCATTTTTTGTTTTTATTATATTTAAAACTCCCACCGACAGAGCTCCCATAGACTAATGGCTAGAGTGTTAGGCTTCCAAGCGAGTGGCCCTGGGTTCGAGTCCCAGCCTGAACGAATATCTTCAATGTATACTTTTAGTTTCTAATTTGAAATTTCTTCTTCTTTTTTTTTTAATTTTTCTCTTTTGCGAATATTGATTATTTATGTAGGGAGAAAAATTCTGAGTCAGTTTAATTATTCGACCTGTAAATTTCAAAGTGTTTGAATCAATAATTACCAAGGTGCATTTTTTGTTTTTATTATATTTAAGACTTCCATCGACAGAGCTCCGATAGCCTAATGGCTAGACCGTTGGGTTCCTAGCGCGTGGTACTGGGTTCGAGTCCCGGCCGGAAAGGAAATCTTAAATGCAAATATTTTTTTATAATTTTTTTTTTATTTTTCCCTTTTGCGAAGTCAGTCAGTCAGTCTGACAGTCAATCAGTCAAGCACTCAGTCATTCAGTCTCAGTCAGTCAGTCACTCAGTCAGTCAGTTAGTCCTTCAGCCAGTCAGTCAAGCAGTCAGTCATTTAGTCTCAGTCAGTCAGTCATTCAGTCAGTCAGTCAGTCAGGCAGTCAGTCAGTCAGTCAGTCGGTCAGTCCTGTGCAGTCAGTTAGTCACTAAAGCAGTCAGTCAGTCTCAGTCAGTCAGTCAGTCAGTCAGTCCAGTCCAGTCTCAGTCAGTCAGTCAGTCAGTCTCGGTCAGTCAGTCAGTCAGTCATTCAGTCAGTCAGTCAGTCAGGCAGTCAGTCAGTCGGTCAGCCTTATTCAGTCAGTCTGTCAGTCAGTCAGTCAGTCAGCCTTATTCAGTCAGTCTGTCAGTCATCCTTATTCAGTCAGTCTGTCAGTCAGTCAGTCGGTCAGTCCTGTCCAGTCAGTTAGTCAGTCAAGCAGTCAGTCAGGTAGTCATACAGTCAGTCAGTCAGTGTCAGTCAGTCATTTAGTCATTCAGTCAGTCAGTGAAATAGCCAGTCAGAGAGTCAAGCAGTCAGTCAGTCAGTCTCAGTCAGTCAGTTAGTCAGTCAGTCAGTCAGTCAGTCAGTCAGTCCAGTCTCAGTCAGTCAGGCAGTTAGTCAGTCAGACTCGGTCAGTCAGTGAGTCAGTCAGTCAGTATCAGTCAGTCAGTGAGTCAGTCTGTCAGTCAGGCAGTATCAGTCAGGCAGTAAGACTCCGCTCGACAGAACTCCGATAGACTAATGGCTAGACCGCTGGTCTTCCAAGCGAGTGGCCTGGGTTCGAGTCCCAGCCGGAGCGAATATCTTCAATGTATATATTTCTTTTCTAATTTGAAAATTCTTTTTTTTTTCAATTTCTTTCCTTTGCAATTATTGATTATTTATGTAGGGAAGAAAATTCTGAGTCAGTTTAATTTTTCGACACGAAGATTTCAAAGTGTTTAAATAAACAATTACCAAGGTGCATTTTTTGTTTTTATTATATTTAAAACTCCCACCGACAGAGCTCCCATAGACTAATGGCTAGAGTGTTAGGCTTCCAAGCGAGTGGCCCTGGGTTCGAGTCCCAGCCTGAACGAAAATCTTCAATGTATCCTTTTAGTTTCTAATTTGAAATTTCTTCTTCTTTTTTTTAAATTTTTCTCTTTTGCGAATATTGATTATTTATGTAGGGAGAAAAATTCTGAGTCAGTTTAATTATTCGACCTGTAAATTTCAAAGTGTTTGAATCAATAATTACCAAGGTGCATTTTTTGTTTTTATTATATTTAAGACTTCCATCGACAGAGCTCCGATAGCCTAATGGCTAGACCGTTGGGGTCCTAGCGCGTGGTACTGGGTTCGAGTCCCGGCCGGAAAGGAAATCTTAAATGCAAATATTTTTTTCTAATTTTATAATTCTTTTTTTTTTATTTTTCCCTTTTGCGAAGTCAGTCAGTCAGTCTGACAGTCAATCAGTCAAGCACTCAGTCATTCAGTCTCAGTCAGTCAGTCCAGTCAGTCAGTCACTCAGTCAGTCAGTTAGTCCTTCAGCCAGTCAGTCAAGCAGTCAGTCATTTAGTCTCAGTCAGTCAGTCATTCAGTCAGTCAGTCAGTCGGTCAGTCCTGTGCAGTCAGTTAGTCACTAAAGCAGTCAGTCAGTCTCAGTCAGTCAGTCAGTCAGTCAGTCAGTCCAGTCCAGTCTCAGTCAGTCAGTCAGTCAGTCTCGGTCAGTCAGTCAGTCAGTCAGTCAGTCAGTCAGGCAGTCAGTCAGTCGGTCAGCCTTATTCAGTCAGTCTGTCAGTCAGTCAGTCAGTCAGCCTTATTCAGTCAGTCTGTCAGTCATCCTTATTCAGTCAGTCTGTCAATCAGTCAGCCTTATTCAGTCAGTCTGTCAGTCATCCTTATTCAGTCAGTCTGTCAGTCAGTCAGTCGGTCAGTCCTGTCCAGTCAGTTAGTCAGTCAAGCAGTCAGTCAGGTAGTCAAGCAGTCAGTCAGTCAGTGTCAGTCAGTCATTTAGTCATTCAGTCAGTCAGTGAAATAGCCAGTCAGAGAGTCAAGCAGTCAGTCAGTCAGTCTCAGTCAGTCAATTAGTCAGTCAGTCAGTCAGTCAGTCAGTCAGTCAGTCCAGTCTCAGTCAGTCAGGCAGTTAGTCAGTCAGTCTCGGTCAGTCAGTGAGTCAGTCAGTCAGTATCAGTCAGTCAGTGAGTCAGTCTGTCAGTCAGGCAGTATCAGTCAGGCAGTAAGACTCCGCTCGACAGAACTCCGATAGCCTAATGGCTAGACCGCTGGTCTTCCAAGCGAGTGGCCTGGGTTCGAGTCCCAGCCGGAGCGAATATCTTCAATGTATATATTTCTTTTCTAATTTGAAAATTCTTTTTTTTTTTTCAATTTCTTTCCTTTGCAATTATTGATTATTTATGTAGGGAAGAAAATTCTGAGTCAGTTTAATTTTTCGACACAAAGATTTCAAAGTGTTTAAATAAACAATTACCAAGGTGCATTTTTTGTTTTTATTATATTTAAAACTCCCACCGACAGAGCTCCCATAGACTAATGGCTAGAGTGTTAGGCTTCCAAGCGAGTGGCCCTGGGTTCGAGTCCCAGCCTGAACGAAAATCTTCAATGTATACTTTTAGTTTCTAATTTGAAATTTCTTCTTCTTTTTTTTTTAATTTTTCTCTTTTGCGAATATTGATTATTTATGTAGGGAGAAAAATTCTGAGTCAGTTTAATTATTCGACCTGTAAATTTCAAAGTGTTTGAATCAATAATTACCAAGGTGCATTTTTTGTTTTTATTATATTTAAGACTTCCATCGACAGAGCTCCGATAGCCTAATGGCTAGACCGTTGGGTTCCAAGCGCGTGGTACTGGGTTTGAGTCCCGGCCGGAACGAAAATCTTCCATGTATATATTTCTCTTCTAAGTTGAAGATTCTTTTTTTTTTTCAATTTCTTTCTTTTGCAAATATGGATTATTTATGTACGGAAGAAAATTCTGAGTCAGTTTAATCATTCGACCTTTAGATTTCAAAGATTTTAGATCAATAATTACTAAGGTGCATTTTTTGTTTTTATTATAATTAAGACACCGATCAACAGAGATCCGATAGTATATTGGCGAGAGCGTTGGGCTTCCATGAGTGTCGCCCTGGGTTCAAATCCCAGGCGGAAAGGAAATCTTAAATGCAAATATTTTTTTCTAATTTTATAATTCTTTTTTTTTTTTTATTTTTCCCTTTTGCGAAGTCAGTCAGTCAGTCTGACAGTCAATCAGTCAAGCACTCAGTCATTCAGTCTCAGTCAGTCAGTCCAGTCAGTCAGTCACTCAGTCAGTCAGTTAGTCCTTCAGCCAGTCAGTCAAGCAGTCAGTCATTTAGTCTCAGTCAGTCAGTCATTCAGTCAGTCAGTCAGTCAGGCAGTCAGTCAGTCAGTCAGTCGGTCAGTCCTGTGCAGTCAGTTAGTCACTAAAGCAGTCAGTCAGTCTCAGTCAGTCAGTCAGTCAGTCAGTCCAGTCCAGTCTCAGTCAGTCAGTCAGTCAGTCTCGGTCAGTCAGTCAGTCAGTCATTCAGTCAGTCAGTCAGTCAGGCAGTCAGTCAGTCGGTCAGCCTTATTCAGTCAGTCTGTCAGTCAGTCAGTCAGTCAGCCTTATTCAGTCAGTCTGTCAGTCATCCTTATTCAGTCAGTCTGTCAGTCAGTCAGTCGGTCAGTCCTGTCCAGTCAGTTAGTCAGTCAAGCAGTCAGTCAGGTAGTCATACAGTCAGTCAGTCAGTGTCAGTCAGTCATTTAGTCATTCAGTCAGTCAGTGAAATAGCCAGTCAGAGAGTCAAGCAGTCAGTCAGTCAGTCTCAGTCAGTCAGTTAGTCAGTCAGTCAGTCAGTCAGTCAGTCAGTCCAGTCTCAGTCAGTCAGGCAGTTAGTCAGTCAGTCTCGGTCAGTCAGTGAGTCAGTCAGTCAGTATCAGTCAGTCAGTGAGTCAGTCTGTCAGTCAGGCAGTATCAGTCAGGCAGTAAGACTCCGCTCGACAGAACTCCGATAGACTAATGGCTAGACCGCTGGTCTTCCAAGCGAGTGGCCTGGGTTCGAGTCCCAGCCGGAGCGAATATCTTCAATGTATATATTTCTTTTCTAATTTGAAAATTCTTTTTTTTTCAATTTCTTTCCTTTGCAATTATTGATTATTTATGTAGGGAAGAAAATTCTGAGTCAGTTTAATTTTTCGACACGAAGATTTCAAAGTGTTTAAATAAACAATTACCAAGGTGCATTTTTTGTTTTTATTATATTTAAAACTCCCACCGACAGAGCTCCCATAGACTAATGGCTAGAGTGTTAGGCTTCCAAGCGAGTGGCCCTGGGTTCGAGTCCCAGCCTGAACGAAAATCTTCAATGTATCCTTTTAGTTTCTAATTTGAAATTTCTTCTTCTTTTTTTTAAATTTTTCTCTTTTGCGAATATTGATTATTTATGTAGGGAGAAAAATTCTGAGTCAGTTTAATTATTCGACCTGTAAATTTCAAAGTGTTTGAATCAATAATTACCAAGGTGCATTTTTTGTTTTTATTATATTTAAGACTTCCATCGACAGAGCTCCGATAGCCTAATGGCTAGACCGTTGGGGTCCTAGCGCGTGGTACTGGGTTCGAGTCCCGGCCGGAAAGGAAATCTTAAATGCAAATATTTTTTTCTAATTTTATAATTCTTTTTTTTTTTTATTTTTCCCTTTTGCGAAGTCAGTCAGTCAGTCTGACAGTCAATCAGTCAAGCACTCAGTCATTCAGTCTCAGTCAGTCAGTCCAGTCAGTCAGTCACTCAGTCAGTCAGTTAGTCCTTCAGCCAGTCAGTCAAGCAGTCAGTCATTTAGTCTCAGTCAGTCAGTCATTCAGTCAGTCAGTCAGTCAGTCAGTCGGTCAGTCCTGTGCAGTCAGTTAGTCACTAAAGCAGTCAGTCAGTCTCAGTCAGTCAGTCAGTCAGTCAGTCAGTCCAGTCCAGTCTCAGTCAGTCAGTCAGTCAGTCTCGGTCAGTCAGTCAGTCAGTCAGTCAGTCAGTCAGTCAGTCAGGCAGTCAGTCAGTCGGTCAGCCTTATTCAGTCAGTCTGTCAGTCAGTCAGTCAGTCAGCCTTATTCAGTCAGTCTGTCAGTCATCCTTATTCAGTCAGTCTGTCAGTCAGTCAGCCTTATTCAGTCAGTCTGTCAGTCATCCTTATTCAGTCAGTCTGTCAGTCAGTCAGTCGGTCAGTCCTGTCCAGTCAGTTAGTCAGTCAAGCAGTCAGTCAGGTAGTCAAGCAGTCAGTCAGTCAGTGTCAGTCAGTCATTTAGTCATTCAGTCAGTCAGTGAAATAGCCAGTCAGAGAGTCAAGCAGTCAGTCAGTCAGTCTCAGTCAGTCAATTAGTCAGTCAGTCAGTCAGTCAGTCAGTCAGTCCAGTCTCAGTCAGTCAGGCAGTTAGTCAGTCAGTCTCGGTCAGTCAGTGAGTCAGTCAGTCAGTATCAGTCAGTCAGTGAGTCAGTCTGTCAGTCAGGCAGTATCAGTCAGGCAGTAAGACTCCGCTCGACAGAACTCCGATAGCCTAATGGCTAGACCGCTGGTCTTCCAAGCGAGTGGCCTGGGTTCGAGTCCCAGCCGGAGCGAATATCTTCAATGTATATATTTCTTTTCTAATTTGAAAATTCTTTTTTTTTTTCAATTTCTTTCCTTTGCAATTATTGATTATTTATGTAGGGAAGAAAATTCTGAGTCAGTTTAATTTTTCGACACGAAGATTTCAAAGTGTTTAAATAAACAATTACCAAGGTGCATTTTTTGTTTTTATTATATTTAAAACTCCCACCGACAGAGCTCCCATAGACTAATGGCTAGAGTGTTAGGCTTCCAAGCGAGTGGCCCTGGGTTCGAGTCCCAGCCTGAACGAAAATCTTCAATGTATACTTTTAGTTTCTAATTTGAAATTTCTTCTTCTTTTTTTTTTAATTTTTCTCTTTTGCGAATATTGATTATTTATGTAGGGAGAAAAATTCTGAGTCAGTTTAATTATTCGACCTGTAAATTTCAAAGTGTTTGAATCAATAATTACCAAGGTGCATTTTTTGTTTTTATTATATTTAAGACTTCCATCGACAGAGCTCCGATAGCCTAATGGCTAGACCGTTGGGTTCCAAGCGCGTGGTACTGGGTTTGAGTCCCGGCCGGAACGAAAATCTTCCATGTATATATTTCTCTTCTAAGTTGAAGATTCTTTTTTTTTTTCAATTTCTTTCTTTTGCAAATATGGATTATTTATGTACGGAAGAAAATTCTGAGTCAGTTTAATCATTCGACCTTTAGATTTCAAAGATTTTAGATCAATAATTACTAAGGTGCATTTTTTGTTTTTATTATAATTAAGACACCGATCAACAGAGATCCGATAGTATATTGGCGAGAGCGTTGGGCTTCCATGAGTGTCGCCCTGGGTTCAAATCCCAGGCGGAAAGGAAATCTTAAATGCAAATATTTTTTTCTAATTTTATAATTCTTTTTTTTTTTTTATTTTTCCCTTTTGCGAAGTCAGTCAGTCAGTCTGACAGTCAATCAGTCAAGCACTCAGTCATTCAGTCTCAGTCAGTCAGTCCAGTCAGTCAGTCACTCAGTCAGTCAGTTAGTCCTTCAGCCAGTCAGTCAAGCAGTCAGTCATTTAGTCTCAGTCAGTCAGTCATTCAGTCAGTCAGTCAGTCAGGCAGTCAGTCAGTCAGTCAGTCGGTCAGTCCTGTGCAGTCAGTTAGTCACTAAAGCAGTCAGTCAGTCAGTCAGTCAGTCAGTCCAGTCCAGTCTCAGTCAGTCAGTCAGTCAGTCTCGGTCAGTCAGTCAGTCAGTCAGTCATTCAGTCAGTCAGTCAGTCATCCTTATTCAGTCAGTCTGTCAGTCAGTCAGTCAGTCAGCCTTATTCAGTCAGTCTGTCAGTCATCCTTATTCAGTCAGTCTGTCAGTCAGTCAGTCGGTCAGTCCTGTCCAGTCAGTTAGTCAGTCAAGCAGTCAGTAAGGTAGTCAAGCAGTCAGTCAGTCATATAGTCATTCAGTCAGTCAGTGAAATAGCCAGTCAGAGAGTCAAGCAGTCAGTCGGTCAGTCTCAGTCAGTCAGTTAGTCAGTCAGTCAGTCAGTCAGTCAGTCAGTCCAGTCTCAGTCAGTCAGGCAGTTAGTCAGTCAGTCCAGTCTCAGTCAGTCAGGCAGTTAGTCAGTCAGTCTCGGTCAGTCAGTGAGTCAGTCAGTCAGTATCAGTCAGTCAGTGAGTCAGTCTGTCAGTCAGGCAGTATCAGTCAGGCAGTAAGACTCCGCTCGACAGAACTCCGATAGCCTAATGGCTAGACCGCTGGTCTTCCAAGCGAGTGGCCTGGGTTCGAGTCCCAGCCGGAGGGAATATCTTCAATGTATATATTTCTTTTCTAATTTGAAAATTCTTTTTTTTTCAATTTTTTTCCTTTGCAATTATTGATTATTTATGTAGGGAAGAAAATTCTGAGTCAGTTTAATTTTTCGACACGAAGATTTCAAAGTGTTTAAATAAACAATTACCAAGGTGCATTTTTTGTTTTTATTATATTTAAAACTCCCACCGACAGAGCTCCCATAGACTAATGGCTAGAGTGTTAGGCTTCCAAGCGAGTGGCCCTGGGTTCGAGTCCCAGCCTGAACGAAAATCTTCAATGTATCCTTTTAGTTTCTAATTTGAAATTTCTTCTTCTTTTTTTTTTAATTTTTCTCTTTTGCGAATATTGATTATTTATGTAGGGAGAAAAATTCTGAGTCAGTTTAATTATTCGACCTGTAAATTTCAAAGTGTTTGAATCAATAATTACCAAGGTGCATTTTTTGTTTTTATTATATTTAAGACTTCCATCGACAGAGCTCCGATAGCCTAATGGCTAGACCGTTGGGTTCCTAGCGCGTGGTACTGGGTTCGATTCCCGGCCGGAAAGGAAATCTTAAATGCAAATATTTTTTTCTAATTTTATAATTCTTTTTTTTTTTATTTTTCCCTTTTGCGAAGTCAGTCAGTCAGTCTGACAGTCAATCAGTCAAGCACTCAGTCATTCAGTCTCAGTCAGTCAGTCCAGTCAGTCAGTCACTCAGTCAGTCAGTTAATCCTTCAGCCAGTCAGTCAAGCAGTCAGTCATTTAGTCTCAGTCAGTCAGTCATTCAGTCAGTCAGTCAGTCAGGCAGTCAGTCAGTCGGTCAGTCCTGTGCAGTCAGTCAGTCAGTCAGTCTCGGTCAGTCAGTCAGTCAGTCATTCAGTCAGTCAGTCAGTCAGGCAGTCAGTCAGGCAGTCAGTCAGTCGGTCAGCCTTATTCAGTCAGTCTGTCAGTCAGTCAGTCAGTCAGCCTTATTCAGTCAGTCTGTCAGTCATCCTTATTCAGTCAGTCTGTCAGTCAGTCAGTCGGTCAGTCCTGTCCAGTCAGTTAGTCAGTCAAGCAGTCAGTCAGGTAGTCAAGCAGTCAGTCAGTCAGTGTCAGTCAGTCATTTAGTCATTCAGTCAGTCAGTGAAATAGCCAGTCAGAGAGTCAAGCAGTCAGTCAGTCAGTCTCAGTCAGTCAGTTAGTCAGTCAGTCAGTCAGTCAGTCAGTCAGTCAGTCCAGTCTCAGTCAGTCAGGCAGTTAGTCAGTCAGTCTCGGTCAGTCAGTGAGTCAGTCAGTCAGTATCAGTCAGTCAGTGAGTCAGTCTGTCAGTCAGGCAGTATCAGTCAGGCAGTAAGACTCCGCTCGACAGAACTCCGATAGCCTAATGGCTAGACCGCTGGTCTTCCAAGCGAGTGGCCTGGGTTCGAGTCCCAGCCGGAGTGAATATCTTCAATGTATATATTTCTTTTCTAATTTGAAAATTCTTTTTTTTTTCAATTTCTTTCCTTTGCAATTATTGATTATTTATGTAGGGAAGAAAATTCTGAGTCAGTTTAATTTTTCGACACGAAGATTTCAAAGTGTTTAAATAAACAATTACCAAGGTGCATTTTTTGTTTTTATTATATTTAAAACTCCCACCGACAGAGCTCCCATAGACTAATGGCTAGAGTGTTAGGCTTCCAAGCGAGTGGCCCTGGGTTCGAGTCCCAGCCTGAACGAAATTCTTCAATATATACTTTTAGTTTCTAATTTGAAATTTCTTCTTCTTTTTTTTTTAATTTTTCTCTTTTGCGAATATTGATTATTTATGTAGGGAGAAAAATTCTGAGTCAGTTTAATTATTCGACCTGTAAATTTCAAAGTGTTTGAATCAATAATTACCAAGGTGCATTTTTTGTTTTTATTATATTTAAGACTTCCATCGACAGAGCTCCGATAGCCTAATGGCTAGACCGTTGGGTTCCTAGCGCGTGGTACTGGGTTCGAGTCCCGGCCGGAAAGGAAATCTTAATTGCAAATATTTTTTTTCTAATTTTATAATTCTTTTTTTTTATTTTTCCCTTTTGCGAAGTCAGTCAGTCAGTCTGACAGTCAATCAGTCAAGCACTCAATCATTCAGTCTCAGTCAGTCAGTCCAGTCAGTCAGTCACTCAGTCAGTCAGTTAGTCCTTCAGCCAGTCAGTTAGTCCTTCAGCCAGTCAGTCAAGCAGTCAGTCAGTCATTCAGTCAGTCAGTCAGTCAGGCAGTCAGTCAGTCAGTCAGTCGGTCAGTCCTGTGCAGTCAGTTAGTCACTAAAGCAGTCAGTCAGTCTCAGTCAATCAGTCAGTCAGTCAGTCCAGTCCAGTCTCAGTCAGTCAGTCAGTCAGTCATTCAGTCAGTCAGTCAGGCAGTCAGTCAGTCGGTCAGCCTTATTCAGTCAGTCTGTCAGTCAGTCAGTCAGTCAGCCTTATTCAGTCAGTCTGTCAGTCAGTCAGTCGGTCAGTCCTGTCCAGTCAGTTAGTCAGTCAAGCAGTCAGTCAGGTAGTCAAGCAGTCAGTCAGTGTCAGTCAGTCATTCAGTCATTCAGTCAGTCAGTGAAATAGCCAGTCAGAGAGTCAAGCAGTCAGTCAGTCAGTCTCAGTCAGTCAGTTAGTCAGTCAGTCAGTCAGTCAGTCAGTCAGTCCAGTCTCAGTCAGTCAGGCAGTTAGTCAGTCAGTCTCGGTCATTCAGTGAGTCAGTCAGTCAGTATCAGTCAGTCAGTGAGTCAGTCTGTCAGTCAGGCAGTATCAGTCAGGCAGTAAGACTCCGCTCGACAGAACTCCGATAGCCTAATGGCTAGACCGCTGGTGTTCCAAGCGAGTGGCCTGGGTTCGGGTCCCAGCCGGAGCGAATATCTTCAATGTATATATTTCTTTTCTAATTTGAAAATTCTTTTTTTTTTTTCAATTTCTTTCCTTTGCAATTATTGATTATTTATGTAGGGAAGAAAATTCTGAGTCAGTTTACTTTTTCGACACGAAGATTTCAAAGTGTTTAAATAAACAATTACCAAGGTGCATTTTTTGTTTTTATTATATTTAAAACTCCCACCGACAGAGCTCCCATAGACTAATGGCTAGAGTGTTAGGCTTCCAAGCGAATGGCCCTGGGTTCGAGTCCCAGCCTGAACGAAAATCTTCAATGTATACTTTTAGTTTCTAATTTGAAATTTCTTCTTCTTTTTTTTTTAATTTTTCTCTTTTGCGAATATTGATTATTTATGTAGGGAGAAAAATTCTGAGTCAGTTTAATTATTCGACCTGTAAATTTCAAAGTGTTTGAATCAATAATTACCAAGGTGCATTTTTTGTTTTTATTATATTTAAGGCTTCCATCGACAGAGCTCCGATAGCCTAATGGCTAGACCGTTGGGTTCCTAGCGCGTGGTACTGGGTTCGAGTCCCGGCCGGAAAGGAAATCTTAAATGCAAATATTTTTTTCTAATTTTATAATTCTTTTTTTTTTTATTTTTCCCTTTTGCGAAGTCAGTCAGTCAGTCTGACAGTCAATCAGTCAAGCACTCAGTCATTCAGTCTCAGTCAGTCAGTCCAGTCAGTCAGTCACTCAGTCAGTCAGTTAGTCCTTCAGCCAGTCAGTCAAGCAGTCAGTCATTCAGTCAGTCAGTCAGTCAGGCAGTCAGTCAGTCAGTCAGGCAGTCAGTCAGTCAGTCAGTCGGTCAGTCCTGTGCAGTCAGTTAGTCACTAAAGCAGTCAGTCAGTCTCAGTCAGTCAGTCCAGTCCAGTCTCAGTCAGTCAGTCAGTCAGTCTCCGTCAGTCAGTCAGTCAGTCATTCAGTCAGTCAGTCAGTCAGGCAGTCAGTCAGTCGGTCAGCCTTATTCAGTCAGTCTCTCAGTCAGTCAGTCAGTCAGCCTTATTCAGTCAGTCTGTCAGTCATCCTTATTCAGTCAGTCTGTCAGTCAGTCAGTCGGTCAGTCCTGTCCAGTCAGTTAGTCAGTCAAGCAGTCAGTCAGGTAGTCAAGCAGTCAGTCAGTCAGTGTCAGTCAGTCATTTAGTCATTCAGTCAGTCAGTGAAATAGCCAGTCAGAGAGTCAAGCAGTCAGTCAGTCCAGTCTCAGTCAGTCAGGCAGTTAGTCAGTCAGTCTCGGTCAGTCAGTGAGTCAGTCAGTCAGTATCAGTCAGTCAGTGAGTCAGTCTGTCAGTCAGGCAGTATCAGTCAGGCAGTAAGACTCCGCTCGACAGAACTCCGATAGCCTAATGGCTAGACCGCTGGTCTTCCAAGCGAGTGGCCTGGGTTCGAGTCCCTGCCGGAGCGAATATCTTCAATGTATATATTTCTTTTCTAATTTGAAAATTCTTTTTTTTTCAATTTCTTTCCTTTGCAATTATTGATTATTTATGTAGGGAAGAAAATTCTGAGTCAGTTTAATTTTTCGACACGAAGTTTTCAAAGTGTTTAACTAAACAATTACCAAGGTGCATTTTTTGTTTTTATTATATTTAAAACTCCCACCGACAGAGCTCCCATAGACTAATGGCTAGAGTGTTTGGCTTCCAAGCGAGTGGCCCTGGGTTCGAGTCACAGCCTGAACGAAAATCTTCAATGTATACTTTTAGTTTCTAATTTGAAATTTCTTCTTCTTTTTTTTTTAATTTTTCTCTTTTGCGAATATTGATTATTTATGTAGGGAGAAAAATTCTGAGTCAGTTTAATTATTCGACCTGTAAATTTCAAAGTGTTTGAATCAATAATTACCAAGGTGCATTTTTTGTTTTTATTATATTTAAGACTTCCATCGACAGAGCTCCGATAGCCTAATGGCTAGACCGTTGGGTTCCAAGCGCGTGGTACTGGGTTCGAGTCCCGGCCGGAAAGAAAATCCTAAATGCAAATATTTTTTTCTAATTTTATAATTATTTTTTTTTATTTTTCCCTTTTGCGAAGTCAGTCAGTCAGTCTGACAGTCAATCAGTCAAGCACTCAGTCATTCAGTCTCAGTCAGTCAGTCCAGTCAGTCAGTCACTCAGTCAGTCAGTTAGCCCTTCAGCCAGTCAGTCAAGCAGTCAGTCATTTAGTCTCAGTCAGTCAGTCATTCAGTCAGTCAGTCAGTCAGGCAGTCAGTCAGTCAGTCAGTCGGTCAGTCCTGTGCAGTCAGTTAGTCACTAAAGCAGTCAGTCAGTCTCAGTCAGTCAGTCAGTCAGTCAGTCCAGTCCAGTCTCAGTCAGTCAGTCAGTCAGTCTCGGTCAGTCAGTCAGTCAGTCATTCAGTCAGTCAGTCAGTCAGGCAGTCAGTCAGTCGGTCAGCCTTATTCAGTCAGTCTGTCAGTCAGTCAGTCAGTCAGCCTTATTCAGTCAGTCTGTCAGTCATCCTTATTCAGTCAGTCTGTCAGTCAGTCGGTCAGTCCTGTCCAGTCAGTTAGTCAGTCAAGCAGTCAGTCAGGTAGTCAAGCAGTCAGTCAGTCAGTGTCAGTCAGTCATTTAGTCATTCAGTCAGTCAGTGAAATAGCCAGTCAGAGAGTCAAGCAGTCAGTCAGTCAGTCTCAGTCAGTCAGTTAGTCAGTCAGTCAGTCAGTCAGTCAGTCAGTCCAGTCTCAGTCAGTCAGGCAGTTAGTCAGTCAGTCTCGGTCAGTCAGTGAGTCAGTCAGTCAGTATCAGTCAGTCAGTGAGTCAGTCAGTCAGTCAGTCGGTCAGTCCTGTGCAGTCAGTTAGTCACTAAAGCAGTCAGTCAGTCTCAGTCAGTCAGTCAGTCAGTCAGTCCAGTCCAGTCTCAGTCAGTCAGTCAGTCAGTCTCGGTCAGACAGTCAGTCAGTCATTCAGTCAGTCAGTCAGTCAGTTGTCAGCCTTATTCAGTCAGTCAGTCAGTCAGCCTTATTCAGTCAGTCTGTCAGTCATCCTTATTCAGTCAGTCTGTCAGTCAGTCAGTCGGTCAGTCCTGTCCAGTCAGTCTGTCAGTCATCCTTATTCAGTCAGTCTGTCAGTTAGTCAGTCGGTCAGTCCTGTCCAGTCAGTTAGTCAGTCAAGCAGTCAGTCAGGTAGTCAAGCAGTCAGTCAGTCAGTGTCAGTCAGTCATTTAGTCATTCAGTTAGTCAGTGAAATAGCCAGTCAGAGAGTCAAGCAGTCAGTCAGTCAGTCTCAGTCAGTCAGTTAGTCAGTCAGTCAGTCAGTCAGTCAGTCAGTCAGTCAGTCCACTCTCAGTCAGTCAGGCAGTTAGTCAGTCAGTCTCGGTCAGTCAGTGAGTCAGTCAGTCAGTATCAGTCAGTCAGTGAGTCAGTCTGTCAGTCAGGCAGTATCAGTCAGGCAGTAAGACTCCGCTCGACAGAACTCCGATAGCCTAATGGCTAGACCGCTGGTCTTCCAAGCGAGTGGCCTGGGTTCGAGTCCCAGCCGGAGCGAATATCTTCAATGTATATATTTCTTTTCTAATTTGAAAATTCTTTTTTTTTTCAATTTCTTTCCTTTGCAATTATTGATTATTTATGTAGGGAAGAAAGTTCTGAGTCAGTTTAATTTTTCGACACGAAGATTTCAAAGTGTTTAAATAAACAATTACCAAGGTGCATTTTTTGTTTTTATTATATTTAAAACTCCCACCGACAGAGCTCCCATAGACTAATGGCTAGAGTGTTAGGCTTCCAAGCGAGTGGCCCTGGGTTCGAGTCCCAGGCTGAACGAAAATCTTCAATGTATACTTTTAGTTTCTAATTTGAAATTTCTTCTTCTTTTTTTAATTTTTCTCCTTTGCGAATATTGATTATTTATGTAGGGAGAAAAATTCTGAGTCAGTTTAATTATTCGACCTGTAAATTTCAAAGTGTTTGAATCAATAATTACCAAGGTGCATTTTTTGTTTTTATTATATTTAAGACTTCCATCGCCAGAGCTCCGATAGACTAATGGCTAGACCGTTGGGTTCCAAGCGCGTGGTACTGGGTTCGTGTCCCGGCCGGAAAGGAAATCTTAAATGCAAATATTTTTTTCTAATTTTATAATTATTTTTTTTTATTTTTCCCTTTTGCGAAGTCAGTCAGTCAGTCTGACAGTCAATCAGTAAAGCACTCAGTCATTCAGTCTCAGTCAGTCAGTCCAGTCAGTCAGTCACTCAGTCAGTCAGTTAGTCCTTCAGCCAGTCAGTCAAGCAGTCAGTCATTTAGTCTCAGTCAGTCAGTCATTCAGTCAGTCAGTCAGTCAGTCAGGCAGTCAGTCAGTCAGTCAGTCGGTCAGTCCTGTGCAGTCAGTTAGTCACTAAAGCAGTCAGTCAGTCTCAGTCAGTCAGTCAGTCAGTCAGTCCAGTCCAGTCTCAGTCAGTCAGTCAGTCAGTCTCGGTCAGACAGTCAGTCAGTCATTCAGTCAGTCAGTCAGTCAGGCAGTCAGTCAGTCGGTCAGCCTTATTCAGTCAGTCTGTCAGTCAGTCAGTCATTCAGCCTTATTCAGTCAGTCTGTCAGTCATCCTTATTCAGTCAGTCTGTCAGTCAGTCAGTCGGTCAGTCCTGTCCAGTCAGTTAGTCAGTCAAGCAGTCAGTCAGGTAGTCAAGCAGTCAGTCAGTCAGTGTCAGTCAGTCATTTAGTCATTCAGTCAGTCAGTGAAACAGTCAGTCAGAGAGTCAAGCAGTCAGTCAGTCAGTCTCAGTCAGTCAGTTAGTCAGTCAGTCAGTCAGTCAGTCAGTCCAGTCTCAGTCAGTCAGGCAGTTAGGCAGTCAGTCTCGGTCAGTCAGTGAGTCAGTCAGTCAGTATCAGTCAGTCAGTGAGTCAGTCTGTCAGTCAGGCAGTATCAGTCAGGCAGTAAGACTCCGCTCGACAGAACTCCGATAGCCTAATGGCTAGACCGCTGGTCTTCCAAGCGAGTGGCCTGGGTTCGAGTCCCAGCCGGAGCGAATATCTTCAATGTATATATTTCTCTTCTAATTTGAAAATTCTTTTTTTTTTCAATTTCTTTTGTTTGCAATTATTGATTATTTATGTAGGGAAGAAAATTCTGAGTCAGTTTAATTTTTCGACACGAAGATTTCAAAGTGTTTAAATAAACAATTACCAAGGTGCATTTTTTTTTATTATATTTAAAACTCCCACCGACAGAGCTCCCATAGACTAATGGCTAGAGTGTTAGGCTTCCAAGCGAGTGGCCCTGGGTTCGAGTCCCAGCCTGAACGAAAATCTTCAATGTATACTTTTAGTTTCTAATTTGAAATTTCTTCTTCTTTTTTTTTTAATTTTTCTCTTTTGCGAATATTGATTATTTATGTAGGGAGAAAAATTCTGAGTCAGTTTAATTATTCGACCTGTAAATTTCAAAGTGTTTGAATCAATAATTACCAAGGTGCATTTTTTGTTTTTATTATATTTAAGACTTCCATCGACAGAGCTCCGATAGCCTAAAGGCTAGACCGTTGGGTTCCTTGCGCGTGGTACTGGGTTCGAGTCCCGGCCGGAAAGGAAATCTTAAATGCAAATATTTTTTTCTAATTTTATAATTCTTTTTTTTTTATTTTTCCCTTTTGCGAAGTCAGTCAGTCAGTCTGACAGTCAATCAGTCAAGCACTCAGTCATTCAGTCTCAGTCAGTCAGTCCAGTCAGTCAGTCACTCAGTCAGTCAGTTAGTCCTTCAGCCAGTCAGTCAAGCAGTCAGTCATTTAGTCTCAGTCAGTCAGTCATTCAGTCAGTCAGTCAGTCAGGCAGTCAGTCAGTCAGTCAGTCGGTCAGTCCTGTGCAGTCAGTTAGTCACTAAAGCAGTCAGTCAGTCTCAGTCAGTCAGTCAGTCAGTCAGTCCAGTACAGTCTCAGTCAGTCAGTCAGTCAGTCTCGGTCAGACAGTCAGTCAGTCATTCAGTCAGTCAGTCAGTCAGGCAGTCAGTCAGTCGGTCAGCCTTATTCAGTCAGTCTGTCAGTCAGTCAGTCAGTCAGCCTTATTCAGTCAGTCTGTCAGTCATCCTTATTCAGTCAGTCTGTCAGTCAGTCAGTCGGTCAGTCCTGTCCAGTCAGTTAGTCAGTCAAGCAGTCAGTCAGTCAGTGTCAGTCAGTCATTTAGTCATTCAGTCAGTCAGTGAAATAGCCAGTCAGAGAGTCAAGCAGTCAGTCAGTCAGTCTCAGTCAGTCAGTTAGTCAGTCAGTCAGTCAGTCAGTCAGTCAGTCCAGTCTCAGTCAGTCAGGCAGTTAGTCAGTCAGTCTCGGTCAGTCAGTGAGCCAGTCAGTCAGTATCAGTCAGTCAGTGAGTCAGTCTGTCAGTCAGGCAGTATCAGTCAGGCAGTAAGACTCCGCTCGATATAACTCCGACAGCCTATTGGCTAGACCGCTGGTCTTCCAAGCGAGTGGCCTGGGTTCGAGTCCCAGCCGGAGCGAATATCTTCAATGTATATATTTCTTTTCTAATTTGAAAATTCTTTTTTTTTTCAATTTCTTTCCTTTGCAATTATTGATTATTTATGTAGGGAAGAAAATTCTGAGTCAGTTTAATTTTTCGACACGAAGTTTTCAAAGTGTTAAAATAAACAATTACCAAGGTGCATTTTTTGTTTTTATTATATTTAAAACTCCCACCGACAGAGCTCCGATAGCCTAATGGCTAGACCGTTGGGTTCCTAGCGCGTGGTACTGGGTTCGAGTCCCGGCCGGAAAGGAAATCTTAAATGCAAATTTTTTTTTCTAATTTTATAATTCATTTTTTTTTTTATTTTTCCCTTTTGCGAAGTCAGTCAGTCAGCCTGACAGTCAATCAGTCAAGCACTCAGTCATTCAGTCTCAGTCAGTCAGTCCAGTCAGTCAGTCACTCAGTCAGTCAGTTAGTCCTTCAGCCAGTCAGTCAAGCAGTCAGTCATTTAGTCTCAGTCAGTCAGTCATTCAGTCAGTCAGTCAGTCAGGCAGTCAGTCAGTCAGTCGGTCAGTCCTGTTCAGTCAGTTAGTCACTAAAGCAGTCAGTCAGTCTCAGTCAGTCAGTCAGTCAGTCAGTCCAGTCCAGTCTCAGTCAGTCAGTCAGTCAGTCTCGGTCAGTCAGTCAGTCAGTCATTCACTCAGTCAGTCAGTCAGGCAGTCAGTCAGTCGGTCAGCCTTATTCAGTCAGTCTGTCAGTCAGTCAGTCAGTCAGCCTTATTCAGTCAGTCTGTCAGTCATCCTTATTCAGTCAGTCTGTCAGTCAGTCAGTCGGTCAGTCCTGTCCAGTCAGTTAGTCAGTCAAGCAGTCAGTCAGTCAGTGTCAGTCAGTCATTTAGTCATTCAGTCAGTCAGTGAAATAGCCAGTCAGAGAGTCAAGCAGTCAGTCAGTCAGTCTCAGTCAGTCAGTTAGTCAGTCAGTCAGTCAGTCAGTCAGTCCAGTCTCAGTCAGTCAGGCAGTTAGGCAGTCAGTCTCGGTCAGTCAGTGAGTCAGTCAGTCAGTATCAGTCAGTCAGTGAGTCAGTCTGTCAGTCAGGCAGTATCAGTCAGGCAGTAAGACTCCGCTCGACAGAACTCCGATAGCCTAATGGCTAGACCGCTGGTCTTCCAAGCGAGTGGCCTGGGTTCGAGTCCCAGCCGGAGCGAATATCTTCAATGTATATATTTCTTTTCTTATTTGAAAATTCCTTTTTTTTCAATTTCTTTCCTTTGCAATTATTGATTATTTATGTAGGGAAGTAAATTCTGAGTCAGTTTAATTTTTCGACACGAAGATTTCAAAGTGTTTAAATAAACAATTACCAAGGTGCATTTTTTTTTTATTATATTTAAAACTCCCACCGACAGAGCTCCCATAGACTAATGGCTAGAGTGTTAGGCTTCCAAGCGAGTGGCCCTGGGTTCGAGTCCCAGCCTGAACGAAAATCTTCAATGTATACTTTTAGTTTCTAATTTGAAATTTCTTCTTTTTTTTTTTAATTTTTCTCTTTTGCGAATATTGATTATTTATGTAGGGAGAAAAATTCTGAGTCAGTTTAATTATTCGACCTATAAATTTCAAAGTGTTTGAATCAATAATTGCCAAGGTGCATTTTTTGTTTTTATTATATTTAAGACTTCCATCGACAGAGCTCCGATAGCCTAATGGCTAGACCGTTGGGTTCCAAGCGCGTGGTACTGGGTTCGAGTCCCGGCCGGAAAGGAAATCTTAAATGCAAATATTTTTTTCTAATTTGATAATTATTTTTTTTTTATTTTTCCCTTTTGCGAAGTCAGTCAGTCAGTCTGACAGTCAATCAGTCAAGCACTCAGTCATTCAGTCTCAGTCAGTCAGTCCAGTCAGTCAGTCACTCAGTCAGTCAGTTAGTCCTTCAGCCAGTCAGTCAAGCAGTCAGTCATTTAGTCTCAGTCAGTCAGTCATTCAGTCAGTCAGTCAGTCAGGCAGTCAGTCAGTCAGTCAGTCGGTCAGTCCTGTGCAGTCAGTTAGTCACTAAAGCAGTCAGTCAGTCTCAGTCAGTCAGTCAGTCAGTCAGTCCAGTCCAGTCTCAGTCAGTCAGTCAGTCAGTCTCGGTCAGACAGTCAGTCAGTCATTCAGTCAGTCAGTCAGTCAGGCAGTCAGTCAGTCGGTCAGCCTTATTCAGTCAGTCTGTCAGTCAGTCAGTCAGTCAGCCTTATTCAGTCAGTCTGTCAGTCATCCTTATTCAGTCAGCCTGTCAGTCAGTCAGTCGGTCAGTCCTGTCCAGTCAGTTAGTCAGTCAAGCAGTCAGTCAGGTAGTCAAGCAGTCAGTCAGTCAGTGTCAGTCAGTCATTTAGTCATTCAGTCAGTCAGTGAAATAGCCAGTCAGAGAGTCAAGCAGTCAGTCAGTCAGTCTCAGTCAGTCAGTTAGTCAGTCAGTCAGTCAGCCAGTCCAGTCTCAGTCAGTCAGGCAGTTAGTCAGTCAGTCTCGGTCAGTCAGTGAGTCAGTCAGTCAGTATCAGTCAGTCAGTGAGTCAGTCTGTCAGTCAGGCAGTATCAGTCAGGCAGTAAGACTCCGCTCGACAGAACTCCGATAGACTAATGGCTAGACCGCTGGTCTTCCAAGCGAGTGGCCTGGGTTCGAGTCCCAGCCGGAGCGAATATCTTCAATGTATATATTTCTTTTCTAATTTGAAAATTCTTTTTTTTTTCAATTTCTTTCCTTTGCAATTATTGATTATTTATGTAGGGAAGAAAATTCTGAGTCAGTTTAATTTTTCGACACGAAGATTTCAAAGTGTTTAAATAAACAATTACCAAGGTGCATTTTTTGTTTTTATTATATTTAAAACTCCCACCGACAGAGCTCCCATAGACTAATGGCTAGAGTGTTAGGCTTCCAAGTGAGTGGCCCTGGGTTCGAGTCCCAGCCTGAACGAAAATCTTCAATGTATGCTTTTAGTTTCTAATTTGAAATTTCTTCTTCTTTTTTTTTTAATTTTTCTCTTTTGCGAATATTGATTATTTATGTAGGGAGAAAAATTCTGAGTCAGTTTAATTATTCGACCTGTAAATTTCAAAGTGTTTGAATCAATAATTATCAAGGTGCATTTTTTGTTTTTATTATATTTAAGACTTCCATCGACAGAGCTCCGATAGCCTAATGGCTAGACCGTTGGGTTCCTAGCGCGTGGTACTGGGTTCGAGTCCCGGCCGGAAAGGAAATCTTAAATGCAAATATTTTTTTCTCATTTTATAATTCTTTTTTTTTTATTTTTCCCTTTTGCGAAGTCAGTCAGTCAGTCTGACAGTCAATCAGTCAAGCACTCAGTCATTCAGTCTCAGTCAGTCAGTCCAGTCAGTCAGTCACTCAGTCAGTCAGTTAGTCCTTCAGCCAGTCAGTCAAGCAGTCAGTCATTTAGTCTCAGTCAGTCAGTCATTCAGTCAGTCAGTCAGTCAGTCGGTCAGTCCTGTGCAGTCAGTTAGTCACTAAAGCAGTCAGTCAGTCTCAGTCAGTCAGTCAGTCAGTCAGTCCAGTCCAGTCTCAGTCAGTCAGTCAGTCAGTCTCGGTCAGTCAGTCAGTCAGTCATTCAGTCAGTCAGTCAGTCAGGCAGTCAGTCAGTCGGTCAGCCTTATTCAGTCAGTCTGTCAGTCAGTCAGTCAGTCAGCCTTATTCAGTCAGTCTGTCAATCATCCTTATTCAGTCAGCCTGTCAGTCAGTCAGTCGGTCAGTCCTGTCCAGTCAGTTAGTCAGTCAAGCAGTCAGTCAGTCAGTGTCAGTCAGTCATTTAGTCATTCAGTCAGTCAGTGAAATAGCCAGTCAGAGAGTCAAGCAGTCAGTCTGTCAGTCTCAGTCAGTCAATTAGTCAGTCAGTCAGTCAGCCAGTCCAGTCTCAGTCAGTCAGGCAGTTAGTCAGTCAGTCTCGGTCAGTCAGTGAGTCAGTCAGTCAGTATCAGTCAGTCAGTGAGTCAGTCTGTCAGTCAGGCAGTATCAGTCAGGCAGTAAGACTCCGCTCGATAGAACTCCGATAGCCTAATGGCTAGACCGCTGGTCTTCCAAGCAAGTGGCCTGGGTTCGAGTCCCAGCCGGAGCGAATATCTTCAATGTATATATTTCTTTTCTAATTTGAAAATTCTTTTTTTTTTTCAATTTCTTTCCTTTGCAATTATTGATTATTTATGTAGGGAAGAAAATTCTGAGTCAGTTTAATTTTTCGACACGAAGATTTCAAAGTGTTTAAATAAACAATTACCAAGGTGCATTTTTTGTTTTTATTATATTTAAAACTCCCACCGACAGAGCTCCCATAGACTAATGGCTAGAGTGTTAGGCTTCCAAGCGAGTGGCCCTGGGTTCGAGTCCCAGCCTGAACGAAAATCTTCAATGTATACTTTTAGTTTCTAATTTGAAATTTCTTCTTTTTTTTAAATTTTTCTCTTTTGCGAATATTGATTATTTATGTAGGGAGAAAAATTCTGAGTCAGTTTAATTATTCGACCTGTAAATTTCAAAGTGTTTGAATCAATAATTACCAAGGAGCATTTTTTGTTTTTATTATATTTAAGACTTCCATCGACAGAGTTACGATAGCCTAATGGCTAGACCGTTGGGTTCCTAGCGCGTGGTACTGGGTTCGAGTGCCGGCCGGAAAGGAAATCTTAAATGCAAATATTTTTTTCTAATTT
Organism: Uloborus diversus; assembly: GCF_026930045.1. NCBI lineage: Eukaryota > Metazoa > Arthropoda > Arachnida > Araneae > Uloboridae > Uloborus > Uloborus diversus. Next base: position 266,027 of record NW_026558054.1, on the reverse strand, counting down.
TATAATTCTTTTTTTTTTTATTTTTCCCTTTTGCGAAGTCATTCAGTCAGTCTGACAGTCAATCAGTCAAGCACTCAGTCATTCAGTCTCAGTCAGTCAGTCCAGTCAGTCAGTCACTCAGTCAGTCAGTTAGTCCTTCAGCCAGTCAGTCAAGCAGTCAGTCATTTAGTCTCAGTCAGTCAGTCATTCAGTCAGTCAGTCAGTCAGGCAGTCAGTCAGTCAGTCAGTCGGTCAGTCCTGTGCAGTCAGTTAGTCACTAAAGCAGTCAGTCAGTCAGTCAGTCCAGTCCAGTCTCAGTCATTCAGTCAGTCAGTCTCGGTCAGTCAGTCAGTCAGTCATTCAGTCAGTCAGTCAGTCAGGCAGTCAGTCAGTCGGTCAGCCTTATTCAGTCAGTCTGTCAGTCAGTCAGTCAGTCAGCCTTATTCAGTCAGTCTGTCAGTCATCCTTATTCAGTCAGTCTGTCAGTCAGTCAGTCGGTCAGTCCTGTCCAGTCAGTTAGTCAGTCAAGCAGTCAGTCAGGTAGTCAAGCAGTCGGTCAGTCAGTGTCAGTCAGTCATTTGGTCATTCAGTCAGTCAGTGAAATAGCCAGTCAGAGAGTCAAGCAGTCAGTCAGTCAGTCTCAGTCAGTCAGTTAGTCAGTCAGTCAGTCAGTGAAATAGCCAGTCAGAGAGTCAAGCAGTCAGTCAGTCAGTCAGTCAGTCAGTCAGTCAGTCAGTCAGTCAGTGAGTCAGTCTGTCAGTCAGGCAGTATCAGTCAGGCAGTAAGACTCCGCTCGACAGAACTCCGATAGCCTAATGGCTAGACCGCTGGTCTTCCAAGCAAGTGGCCTGGGTTCGAGTCCCAGCCGGAGCGAATATCTTCAATGTATATATTTCTTTTCTAATTTGAAAATTCTTTTTTTTTTCAATTTCTTTCCTTTGCAATTATTGATTATTTATGTAGGGAAGAAAATTCTGAGTCAGTTTAATTTTTCGACACGAAGATTTCAAAGTGTTTAAATAAACAATTACCAAGGTGCATTTTTTGTTTTTATTATATTTAAAACTCCCACCGACAGAGCTCCCATAGACTAATGGCTAGAGTGTTAGGCTTCCAAGCGAGTGGCCCTGGGTTCGAGTCCCAGCCTGAACGAAAATCTTCAATGTATACTTTTAGTTTCTAATTTGAAATTTCTTCTTTTTTTTTTAAATTTTTCTCTTTTGCGAATATTGATTATTTATGTAGGGAGAAAAATTCTGAGTCAGTTTAATTATTCGACCTGTAAATTTCAAAGTGTTTGAATCAATAATTACCAAGGTGCATTTTTTGTTTTTATTATATTTAAGACTTCCATCGACAGAGCTCCGATAGCCTAATGGCTAGACCGTTGGGTTCCTAGCGCGTGGTACTGGGTTCGAGTCCCGGCCGGAAAGGAAATCTTAAATGCAAATATTTTTTTCTAATTTTATAATTCTTTTTTTTTTATTTTTCCCTTTTGCGAAGTCAGTCAGTCAGTCTGACAGTCAATCAGTCAAGCACTCAGTCATTCAGTCTCAGTCAGTCAGTCCAGTCAGTCAGTCACTCAGTCAGTCAGTTAGTCCTTCAGCCAGTCAGTCAAGCAGTCAGTCATTTAGTCTCAGTCAGTCAGTCATTCAGTCAGTCAGTCAGTCAGTCAGTCGGTCAGTCCTGTGCAGTCAGTTAGTCACTAAAGCAGTCAGTCAGTCTCAGTCAGTCAGTCAGTCAGTCAGTCCAGTCCAGTCTCAGTCAGTCAGTCAGTCAGTCTCGGTCAGTCAGTCAGTCAGTCATTCAGTCAGTCTCGGTCAGTCAGTCAGTCATTCAGTCAGTCAGTCAGTCAGGCAGTCAGTCAGTCGGTCAGCCTTATTCAGTCAGTCAGGCAGTCAGTCAGTCTGTCAGTCAGTCAGTCAGTCAGTCTGTCAGTCAGTCAGTCAGTCAGCCTTATTCAGTCAGTCTGTCAGTCAGTCAGTCGGTCAGTCCTGTCCAGTCAGTTAGTCAGTCAAGCAGTCAGTCAGGTAGTCAAGCAGTCAGTCAGTCAGTGTCAGTCAGTCATTTAGTCATTCAGTCAGTCAGTGAAATAGCCAGTCAGAGAGTCAAGCAGTCAGTCAGTCAGTCTCAGTCAGTCAGTCAGTCAGTCAGTCAGTCAGTCAGTCAGTGAGTCAGTCTGTCAGTCAGGCAGTATCAGTCAGGCAGTAAGACTCCGTTCGACAGAACTCCGATAGCCTAATGGCTAGACCGCTGGTCTTCCAAGCAAGTGGCCTGGGTTCGAGTCCCAGCCGGAGCGAATATCTTCAATGTATATATTTCTTTTCTAATTTGAAAATTCTTTTTTTTTTCAATTTCTTTCCTTTGCAATTATTGATTATTTATGTAGGGAAGAAAATTCTGAGTCAGTTTAATTTTTCGACACGAAGATTTCAAAGTGTTTAAATAAACAATTACCAAGGTGCATTTTTTGTTTTTATTATATTTAAAACTCCCACCGACAGAGCTCCCATAGACTAATGGCTAGAGTGTTAGGCTTCCAAGCGAGTGGCCCTGGGTTCGAGTCCCAGCCTGAACGAAAATCTTCAATGTATACTTTTAGTTTCTAATTTGAAATTTCTTCTTTTTTTTTTTTAATTTTTCTCTTTTGCGAATATTGATTATTTATGTAGGGAGAAAAATTCTGAGTCAGTTTAATTATTCGACCTGTAAATTTCAAAGTGTTTGAATCAATAATTACCAAGGTGCATTTTTTGTTTTTATTATATTTAAGACTTCCATCGACAGAGCTCCGATAGCCTAATGGCTAGACCGTTGGGTTCCTAGCGCGTGGTACTGGGTTCGAGTCCCGGCCGGAAAGGAAATCTTAAATGCAAATATTTTTTTCTAATTTTATAATTCTTTTCTTTTTATTTTTCCCTTTTGCGAAGTCAGTCAGTCAGTCTGACAGTCAATCAGTCAAGCACTCAGTCATTCAGTCTCAGTCAGTCAGTCCAGTCAGTCAGTCACTCAGTCAGTCAGTTAGTCCTTCAGCCAGTCAGTCAAGCAGTCAGTCATTTAGTCTCAGTCAGTCAGTCATTCAGTCAGTCAGTCAGTCAGGCAGTCAGTCAGTCAGTCAGTCGGTCAGTCCTGTGCAGTCAGTTAGTCACTAAAGCAGTCAGTCAGTCAGTCAGTCCAGTCCAGTCTCAGTCATTCAGTCAGTCAGTCTCGGTCAGTCAGTCAGTCAGTCATTCAGTCAGTCAGTCAGTCAGGCAGTCAGTCAGTCGGTCAGCCTTATTCAGTCAGTCTGTCAGTCAGTCAGTCAGTCAGCCTTATTCAGTCAGTCTGTCAGTCATCCTTATTCAGTCAGTCTGTCAGTCAGTCAGTCGGTCAGTCCTGTCCAGTCAGTTAGTCAGTCAAGCAGTCAGTCAGGTAGTCAAGCAGTCGGTCAGTCAGTGTCAGTCAGTCATTTGGTCATTCAGTCAGTCAGTGAAATAGCCAGTCAGAGAGTCAAGCAGTCAGTCAGTCAGTCTCAGTCAGCCAGTTAGTCAGTCAGTCAGTCAGTGAAATAGCCAGTCAGAGAGTCAAGCAGTCAGTCAGTTAGTCAGTCAGTCAGTCAGTCAGTCAGTCAGTCAGTGAGTCAGTCTGTCAGTCAGGCAGTATCAGTCAGGCAGTAAGACTCCGCTCGACAGAACTCCGATAGCCTAATGGCTAGACCGCTGGTCTTCCAAGCAAGTGGCCTGGGTTCGAGTCCCAGCCGGAGCGAATATCTTCAATGTATATATTTCTTTTCTAATTTGAAAATTCTTTTTTTTTTCAATTTCTTTCCTTTGCAATTATTGATTATTTATGTAGGGAAGAAAATTCTGAGTCAGTTTAATTTTTCGACACAAAGATTTCAAAGTGTTTAAATAAACAATTACCAAGGTGCATTTTTTGTTTTTATTATATTTAAAACTCCCACCGACAGAGCTCCCATAGACTAATGGCTAGAGTGTTAGGCTTCCAAGCGAGTGGCCCTGGGTTCGAGTCCCAGCCTGAACGAAAATCTTCAATGTATACTTTTAGTTTCTAATTTGAAATTTCTTCTTTTTTTTAAATTTTTCTCTTTTGCGAATATTGATTATTTATGTAGGGAGAAAAATTCTGAGTCAGTTTAATTATTCGACCTGTAAATTTCAAAGTGTTTAAATCAATAATTACCAAGGAGCATTTTTTGTTTTTATTATATTTAAGACTTCCATCGACAGAATTACGATAGCCTAATGGCTAGACCGTTGGGTTCCTAGCGCGTGGTACTGGGTTCGAGTGCCGGCCGGAAAGGAAATCTTAAATGCAAATATTTTTTTCTAATTTTATAATTCTTTTTTTTTTATTTTTCCCTTTTGCGAAGTCATTCAGTCAGTCTGACAGTCAATCAGTCAAGCACTCAGTCATTCAGTCTCAGTCAGTCAGTCCAGTCAGTCAGTCACTCAGTCAGTCAGTTAGTCCTTCAGCCAGTCAGTCAAGCAGTCAGTCATTTAGTCTCAGTCAGTCAGTCATTCAGTCAGTCAGTCAGTCAGGCAGTCAGTCAGTCAGTCAGTCGGTCAGTCCTGTGCAGTCAGTTAGTCACTAAAGCAGTCAGTCCGTCAGTCAGTCCAGTCCAGTCTCAGTCATTCAGTCAGTCAGTCTCGGTCAGTCAGTCAGTCAGTCATTCAGTCAGTCAGTCAGTCAGGCAGTCAGTCAGTCGGTCAGCCTTATTCAGTCAGTCTGTCAGTCAGTCAGTCAGTCAGCCTTATTCAGTCAGTCTGTCAGTCATCCTTATTCAGTCAGTCTGTCAGTCAGTCAGTCGGTCAGTCCTGTCCAGTCAGTTAGTCAGTCAAGCAGTCAGTCAGGTAGTCAAGCAGTCGGTCAGTCAGTGTCAGTCAGTCATTTGGTCATTCAGTCAGTCAGTGAAATAGCCAGTCAGAGAGTCAAGCAGTCAGTCAGTCAGTCTCAGTCAGCCAGTTAGTCAGTCAGTCAGTCAGTGAAATAGCCAGTCAGAGAGTCAAGCAGTCAGTCAGTTAGTCAGTCAGTCAGTCAGTCAGTCAGTCAGTCAGTGAGTCAGTCTGTCAGTCAGGCAGTATCAGTCAGGCAGTAAGACTCCGCTCGACAGAACTCCGATAGCCTAATGGCTAGACCGCTGGTCTTCCAAGCAAGTGGCCTGGGTTCGAGTCCCAGCCGGAGCGAATATCTTCAATGTATATATTTCTTTTCTAATTTGAAAATTCTTTTTTTTTTCAATTTCTTTCCTTTGCAATTATTGATTATTTATGTAGGGAAGAAAATTCTGAGTCAGTTTAATTTTTCGACACAAAGATTTCAAAGTGTTTAAATAAACAATTACCAAGGTGCATTTTTTGTTTTTATTATATTTAAAACTCCCACCGACAGAGCTCCCATAGACTAATGGCTAGAGTGTTAGGCTTCCAAGCGAGTGGCCCTGGGTTCGAGTCCCAGCCTGAACGAAAATCTTCAATGTATACTTTTAGTTTCTAATTTGAAATTTCTTCTTTTTTTTAAATTTTTCTCTTTTGCGAATATTGATTATTTATGTAGGGAGAAAAATTCTGAGTCAGTTTAATTATTCGACCTGTAAATTTCAAAGTGTTTAAATCAATAATTACCAAGGAGCATTTTTTGTTTTTATTATATTTAAGACTTCCATCGACAGAATTACGATAGCCTAATGGCTAGACCGTTGGGTTCCTAGCGCGTGGTACTGGGTTCGAGTGCCGGCCGGAAAGGAAATCTTAAATGCAAATATTTTTTTCTAATTTTATAATTCTTTTTTTTTTATTTTTCCCTTTTGCGAAGTCATTCAGTCAGTCTGACAGTCAATCAGTCAAGCACTCAGTCATTCAGTCTCAGTCAGTCAGTCCAGTCAGTCAGTCACTCAGTCAGTCAGTTAGTCCTTCAGCCAGTCAGTCAAGCAGTCAGTCATTTAGTCTCAGTCAGTCAGTCATTCAGTCAGTCAGTCAGTCAGGCAGTCAGTCAGTCAGTCAGTCGGTCAGTCCTGTGCAGTCAGTTAGTCACTAAAGCAGTCAGTCCGTCAGTCAGTCCAGTCCAGTCTCAGTCATTCAGTCAGTCAGTCTCGGTCAGTCAGTCAGTCAGTCATTCAGTCAGTCAGTCAGTCAGGCAGTCAGTCAGTCGGTCAGCCTTATTCAGTCAGTCTGTCAGTCAGTCAGTCAGTCAGCCTTATTCAGTCAGTCTGTCAGTCATCCTTATTCAGTCAGTCTGTCAGTCAGTCAGTCGGTCAGTCCTGTCCAGTCAGTTAGTCAGTCAAGCAGTCAGTCAGGTAGTCAAGCAGTCGGTCAGTCAGTGTCAGTCAGTCATTTGGTCATTCAGTCAGTCAGTGAAATAGCCAGTCAGAGAGTCAAGCAGTCAGTCAGTCAGTCTCAGTCAGTCAGTTAGTCAGTCAGTCAGTCAGTGAAATAGCCAGTCAGAGAGTCAAACAGTCAGTCAGTTAGTCAGTCAGTCAGTCAGTCAGTCAGTCAGTCAGTCAGTCAGTCAGTGAGTCAGTCTGTCAGTCAGGCAGTATCAGTCAGGCAGTAAGACTCCGCTCGACAGAACTCCGATAGCCTAATGGCTAGACCGCTGGTCTTCCAAGCAAGTGGCCTGTGTTCGAGTCCCAGCCGGAGCGAATATCTTCAATGTATATATTTCTTTTCTAATTTGAAAATTCTTTTTTTTTTCAATTTCTTTCCTTTGCAATTATTGATTATTTATGTAGGGAAGAAAATTCTGAGTCAGTTTAATTTTTCGACACGAAGATTTCAAAGTGTTTAAATAAACAATTACCAAGGTGCATTTTTTGTTTTTATTATATTTAAAACTCCCACCGACAGAGCTCCCATAGACTAATGGCTAGAGTGTTAGGCTTCCAAGCGAGTGGCCCTGGGTTCGAGTCCCAGCCTGAACGAAAATCTTCAATGTATACTTTTAGTTTCTAATTTGAAATTTCTTCTTTTTTTTTTTAATTTTTCTCTTTTGCGAATATTGATTATTTATGTAGGGAGAAAAATTCTGAGTCAGTTTAATTATTCGACCTGTAAATTTCAAAGTGTTTGAATCAATAATTACCAAGGTGCATTTTTTGTTTTTATTATATTTAAGACTTCCATCGACAGAGCTCCGATAGCCTAATGGCTAGACCGTTGGGTTCCTAGCGCGTGGTACTGGGTTCGAGTCCCGGCCGGAAAGGAAATCTTAAATGCAAATATTTTTTTCTAATTTTATAATTCTTTTTTTTTTATTTTTCCCTTTTGCGAAGTCAGTCAGTCAGTCTGACAGTCAATCAGTCAAGCACTCAGTCATTCAGTCTCAGTCAGTCAGTCCAGTCAGTCAGTCACTCAGTCAGTCAGTTAGTCCTTCAGCCAGTCAGTCAAGCAGTCAGTCATTTAGTCTCAGTCAGTCAGTCATTCAGTCAGTCAGTCAGTCAGTCAGTCGGTCAGTCCTGTGCAGTCAGTTAGTCACTAAAGCAGTCAGTCAGTCTCAGTCAGTCAGTCAGTCAGTCAGTCCAGTCCAGTCTCAGTCAGTCAGTCAGTCAGTCTCGGTCAGTCAGTCAGTCAGTCATTCAGTCAGTCTCGGTCAGTCAGTCAGTCAGTCATTCAGTCAGTCAGTCAGTCGGTCAGCCTTATTCAGTCAGTCAGGCAGTCAGTCAGTCGGTCAGCCTTATTCAGTCAGTCTGTCAGTCATCCTTATTCAGTCAGTCTGTCAGTCAGTCAGTCAGTCAGTCTGTCAGTCAGTCAGTCAGTCAGTCTGTCAGTCAGTCAGTCAGTCAGCCTTATTCAGTCAGTCTGTCAGTCATCCTTATTCAGTCAGTCTGTCAGTCAGTCAGTCGGTCAGTCCTGTCCAGTCAGTTAGTCAGTCAAGCAGTCAGTCAGGTAGTCAAGCAGTCCGTCAGTCAGTGTCAGTCAGTCATTTAGTCATTCAGTCAGTCAGTGAAATAGCCAGTCAGAGAGTCAAGCAGTCAGTCAGTCAGTCTCAGTCAGTCAGTTAGTCAGTCAGTCAGTCAGTCAGTCAGTCAGTCAGTCCAGTCTCAGTCAGTCAGGCAGTTAGTCCGTCAGTCTCGGTCAGTCAGTGAGTCAGTCAGTCAGTATCAGTCAGTCAGTATCAGTCAGTCAGTATCAGTCAGTCAGTGAGTCAGTCTGTCAGTCAGGCAGTAAGACTCCGCTCGACAGAACTCCGATAGCCTAATGGCTAGACCGCTGGTCTTCCAAGCGAGTGGCCTGGGTTCGAGTCCCAGCCGGAGCGAATATCTTCAATGTATATATTTCTTTTCTAATTTGAAAATTCTTTTTTTTTTTCAATTTCTTTCCTTTGCAATTATTGATTATTTATGTAGGGAAGATAATTCTGAGTCAGTTTAATTTTGCGACACGAAGATTTCAAAGTGTTTAAATAAACAATTACCAAGGTGCATTTTTTGTTTTTATTATATTTAAAACTCCCACCGACAGAGCTCCCATAGACTAATGGCTAGAGTGTTAGGCTTCCAAGCGAGTGGCCCTGGGTTCGAGTCCCAGCCTGAACGAAAATCTTCAATGTATACTTTTAGTTTCTAATTTGAAATTTCTTCTTTTTTTTTTTAATTTTTCTCTTTTGCGAATATTGATTATTTATGTAGGGAGAAAAATTCTGAGTCAGTTTAATTATTCGACCTGTAAATTTCAAAGTGTTTGAATCAATAATTACCAAGGTGCATTTTTTGTTTTTATTATATTTAAGACTTCCATCGACAGAGCTCCGATAGCCTAATGGCTAGACCGTTGGGTTCCTAGCGCGTGGTACTGGGTTCGAGTCCCGGCCGGAAAGGAAATCTTAAATGCAAATATTTTTTTCTAATTTTATAATTCTTTTTTTTTTATTTTTCCCTTTTGCGAAGTCAGTCAGTCAGTCTGACAGTCAATCAGTCAAGCACTCAGTCATTCAGTCTCAGTCAGTCAGTCCAGTCAGTCAGTCACTCAGTCAGTCAGTTAGTCCTTCAGCCAGTCAGTCAAGCAGTCAGTCATTTAGTCTCAGTCAGTCAGTCATTCAGTCAGTCAGTCAGTCAGTCAGTCGGTCAGTCCTGTGCAGTCAATTAGTCACTAAAGCAGTCAGTCAGTCTCAGTCAGTCAGTCAGTCAGTCAGTCCAGTCCAGTCTCAGTCAGTCAGTCAGTCAGTCTCGGTCAGTCAGTCAGTCAGGCAGTCAGTCAGTCGGTCAGCCTTATTCAGTCAGTCATTCAGTCAGTCAGTCAGTCAGGCAGTCAGTCAGTCGGTCAGCCTTATTCAGTCAGTCAGGCAGTCAGTCAGTCGGTCAGCCTTATTCAGTCAGTCAGGCAGTCAGTCAGTCGGTCAGCCTTATTCAGTCAGTCTGTCAGTCATCCTTATTCAGTCAGTCTGTCAGTCAGTCAGTCAGTCTGTCAGTCAGTCAGTCAGTCAGCCTTATTCAGTCAGTCTGTCAGTCATCCTTATTCAGTCAGTCTGTCAGTCAGTCAGTCGGTCAGTCCTGTCCAGTCAGTTAGTCAGTCAAGCAGTCAGTCAGGTAGTCAAGCAGTCAGTCAGTCAGTGTCAGTCAGTCATTTAGTCATTCAGTCAGTCAGTGAAATAGCCAGTCAGAGAGTCAAGCAGTCAGTCAGTCAGTCTCAGTCAGTCAGTTAGTCAGTCAGTCAGTCAGTCCAGTCTCAGTCAGTCAGGCAGTTAGTCCGTCAGTCTCGGTCAGTCAGTGAGTCAGTCAGTCAGTATCAGTCAGTCAGTGAGTCAGTCTGTCAGTCAGGCAGTATCAGTCAGGCAGTAAGACTCCGCTCGACAGAACTCCGATAGCCTAATGGCTAGACCGCTGGTCTTCCAAGCGAGTGGCCTGGGTTCGAGTCCCAGCCGGAGCGAATATCTTCAATGTATATATTTCTTTTCTAATTTGAAAATTCTTTTTTTTTTTCAATTTCTTTCCTTTGCAATTCTTGATTATTTATGTAGGGAAGATAATTCTGAGTCAGTTTAATTTTGCGACACGAAGATTTCAAAGTGTTTAAATAAACGATTACCAAGGTGCATTTTTTGTTTTTATTATATTTAAAACTCCCACCGACAGAGCTCCCATAGACTAATGGCTAGAGTGTTAGGCTTCCAAGCGAGTGGCCCTGGGTTCGAGTCCCAGCCTGAACGAAAATCTTCAATGTATACTTTTAGTTTCTAATTTGAAATTTCTTCTTCTTTTTTTTTTAATTTTTCTCTTTTGCGAATATTGATTATTTATGTAGGGAGAAAAATTCTGAGTCAGTTTAATTATTCGACCTGTAAATTTCAAAGTGTTTGAATCAATAATTACCAAGGTGCATTTTATGTTTTTATTATATTTAAGACTTCCATCGACAGAGCTCCGATAGCCTAATGGCTTGACCGTTGGGTTCCTAGCGCGTGGTACTGGGTTCGAGTCCCGGCCGGAATGGAAATCTTAAATGCAAATATTTTTTTCTAATTTTATAATTCTTTTTTTTTATTTTTCCCTTTTGCGAAGTCAGTCAGTCAGTCTGACAGTCAATCAGTCAAGCACTCAGTCATTCAGTCTCAGTCACTCAGTCCAGTCAGTCAGTCACTCAGTCAGTCAGTTAGTCCTTCAGCCAGTCAGTCAAGCAGTCAGTCATTTAGTCTCAGTCAGTCAGTCATTCAGTCAGTCAGTCAGTCAGGCAGTCAGTCAGTCGGTCAGTCCTGTGCAGTCAGTTAGTCACTAAAGCAGTCAGTCAGTCTCAGTCAGTCAGTCAGTCAGTCAGTCCAGTCCAGTCTCAGTCAGTCCAGTCCAGTCTCAGTCAGTCAGTCAGTCAGTCTCGGTCAGTCAGTCAGTCAGTCATTCAGTCAGTCAGTCAGTCAGGCAGTCAGTCAGTCGGTCAGCCTTATTCAGTCAGTCTGTCAGTCAGTCAGTCAGTCAGCCTTATTCAGTCAGTCTGTCAGTCATCCTTATTCAGTCAGTCTGTCAGTCAGTCAGTCGGTCAGTCCTGTCCAGTCAGTTAGTCAGTCAAGCAGTCAGTCAGGTAGTCAAGCAGTCGGTCAGTCAGTGTCAGTCAGTCATTTGGTCATTCAGTCAGTCAGTGAAATAGCCAGTCAGAGAGTCAAGCAGTCAGTCAGTCAGTCTCAGTCAGTCAGTTAGTCAGTCAGTCAGTCAGTGAAATAGCCAGTCAGAGAGTCAAGCAGTCAGTCAGTTAGTCAGTCAGTCAGTCAGTCAGTCAGTCAGTCAGTCAGTCAGTCAGTGAGTCAGTCTGTCAGTCAGGCAGTATCAGTCAGGCAGTAAGACTCCGCTCGACAGAACTCCGATAGCCTAATGGCTAGACCGCTGGTCTTCCAAGCAAGTGGCCTGGGTTCGAGTCCCAGCCGGAGCGAATATCTTCAATGTATATATTTCTTTTCTAATTTGAAAATTCTTTTTTTTTTTCAATTTCTTTCCTTTGCAATTATTGATTATTTATGTAGGGAAGAAAATTCTGAGTCAGTTTAATTTTTCGACACGAAGATTTCAAAGTGTTTAAATAAACAATTACCAAGGTGCATTTTTTGTTTTTATTATATTTAAAACTCCCACCGACAGAGCTCCCATAGACTAATGGCTAGAGTGTTAGGCTTCCAAGCGAGTGGCCCTGGGTTCGAGTCCCAGCCTGAACGAAAATCTTCAATGTATACTTTTAGTTTCTAATTTGAAATTTCTTCTTTTTTTTTTAATTTTTCTCTTTTGCGAATATTGATTATTTATGTAGGGAGAAAAATTCTGAGTCAGTTTAATTATTCGACCTGTAAATTTCAAAGTGTTTGAATCAATAATTACCAAGGTGCATTTTTTGTTTTTATTATATTTAAGACTTCCATCGACAGAGCTCCGATAGCCTAATGGCTAGACCGTTGGGTTCTTAGCGCGTGGTACTGGGTTCGAGTCCCGGCCGGAAAGGAAATCTTAAATGCAAATATTTTTTTCTAATTTTATAATTCTTTTTTTTTATTTTTCCCTTTTGCGAAGTCAGTCAGTCAGTCTGACAGTCAATCAGTCAAGCACTCAGTCATTCACTCTCAGTCAGTCAGACCAGTCACTCAGTCAGTCAGTTAGTCCTTCAGCCAGTCAGTCAAGCAGTCACTCATTTAGTCTCAGTCAGTCAGTCATTCAGTCAGTCAGTCAGTCAGTCGGTCAGTCCTGTGCAGTCAGTTAGTCACTAAAGCAGTCAGTCAGTCTCAGTCAGTCAGTCAGTCAGTCAGTCCAGTCCAGTCTCAGTCAGTCAGTCAGTCAGTCTCGGTCAGTCAGTCAGTCAGTCATTCAGTCAGTCTCGGTCAGTCAGTCAGTCAGTCATTCAGTCAGTCAGTCAGTCAGGCAGTCAGTCAGTCGGTCAGCCTTATTCAGTCAGTCAGGCAGTCAGTCAGTCGGTCAGCCTTATTCAGTCAGTCTGTCAGTCATCTTTATTCAGTCAGTCTGTCAGTCAGTCAGTCAGTCAGTCTGTCAGTCAGTCAGTCAGTCAGCCTTATTCAGTCAGTCTGTCAGTCATCCTTATTCAGTCAGTCTGTCAGTCAGTCAGTCGGTCAGTCCTGTCCAGTCAGTTAGTCAGTCAAGCAGTCAGTCAGGTAGTCAAGCAGTCAGTCAGTCAGTGTCAGTCAGTCATTTAGTCATTCAGTCAGTCAGTGAAATAGCCAGTCAGAGAGTCAAGCAGTCAGTCAGTCAGTCTCAGTCAGTCAGTTAGTCAGTCAGTCAGTCAGTCAGTCAGTCAGTCCAGTCTCAGTCAGTCAGGCAGTTAGTCCGTCAGTCTCGGTCAGTCAGTGAGTCAGTCAGTCAGTATCAGTCAGTCAGTGAGTCAGTCTGTCAGTCAGGCAGTATCAGTCAGGCAGTAAGACTCCGCTCGACAGAACTCCGATAGCCTAATGGCTAGACCGCTGGTCTTCCAAGCGAGTGGCCTGGGTTCGAGTCCCAGCCGGAGCGAATATCTTCAATGTATATATTTCTTTTCTAATTTGAAAATTCTTTTTTTTTTGCAATTTCTTTCCTTTGCAATTATTGATTATTTATGTATGGAAGATAATTCTGAGTCAGTTTAATTTTGCCACACGAAGATTTCAAAGTGTTTAAATAAACAATTACCAAGGTGCATTTTTTGTTTTTATTATATTTAAAACTCCCACCGACAGAGCTCCCATAGACTAATGGCTAGAGTGTTAGGCTTCCAAGCGAGTGGCCCTGGGTTCGAGTCCCAGCCTGAACGAAAATCTTCAATGTATACTTTTAGTTTCTAATTTGAAATTTCTTCTTTTTTTTTAATTTTTCTCTTTTGCGAATATTGATTATTTATGTAGGGAGAAAAATTCTGAGTCAGTTTAATTATTCGACCTGTAAATTTCAAAGTGTTTGAATCAATAATTACCAAGGTGCATTTTTTGTTTTTATTATATTTAAGACTTCCATCGACAGAGCTCCGATAGCCTAATGGCTAGACCGTTGGGTTCCTAGCGCGTGGTACTGGGTTCGAGTCCCGGCCGGAAAGGAAATCTTAAATGCAAATATTTTTTTCTAATTTTATAATTCTTTTTTTTTTCCCTTTTGCGAAGTCAGTCAGTCAGTCTGACAGTCAATCAGTCAAGCACTCAGTCATTCAGTCTCAGTCAGTCAGTCCAGTCAGTCAGTCACTCAGTCAGTCAGTTAGTCCATCAGCCAGTCAGTCAAGCAGTCAGTCATTTAGTCTCAGTCAGTCAGTCATTCAGTCAGTCAGTCAGTCAGGCAGTCAGTCAGTCAGTCAGTCGGTCATTCCTGTGCAGTCAGTTAGTCACTAAAGCAGTCAGTCAGTCTCAGTCAGTCAGTCAGTCCAGTCCAGTCTCAGTCAGTCAGTCAGTCAGTCTCGGTCAGTCAGTCAGTCAGTCATTCAGTCAGTCAGTCAGTCAGTCAGGCAGTCAGTCAGTCGGTCAGCCTTATTCAGTCAGTCTGTCAGTCAGTCAGCCTTATTCAGTCAGTCTGTCAGTCAGTCAGTCGGTCAGTCCTGTCCAGTCAGTTAGTCAGTCGAGCAGTCAGTCAGGTAGTCAAGCAGTCAGTCAGTCAGTCTCAGTCAGTCAGTTAGTCAGTCAGTCAGTCAGTCAGTCCAGCCTCAGTCAGTCAGGCAGTTAGTCAGTCAGTCTCGGTCAGTCAGTGAGTCAGTCAGTCAGTATCAGTCAGTCAGTGAGTCAGTCTGTCAGTCAGGCAGTATCAGTCAGGCAGTAAGACTCCGCTCGACAGAACTCCGATAGCCTAATGGCTAGACCGCTGGTCTTCCAAGCGAGTGGCCTGGGTTCGAGTCCCAGCCGGAGCGAATATCTTCAATGTATATATTTCTTTTCTAATTTGAAAATTCTTTTTTTTTTCAATTTCTTTCCTTTGCAATTATTGATTATTTATGTAGGGAAGAAAATTCTGAGTCAGTTTAATTTTTCGACACGAAGATTTCAAAGTGTTTAAATAAACAATTACCATGGTGCATTTTTTGTTTTTATTATATTTAAAACTCCCACCGACAGAGCTCCCATAGACTAATGGCTAGAGTGTTAGGCTTCCAAGCGAGTGGCCCCTGGGTTCGAGTCCCAGCCTGAACGAAAATCTTCAATGTATACTTTTAGTTTCTAATTTGAAATTTCTTCTTCTTTTTTTTTAATTTTTCTCTTTTGCGAATATTGATTATTTATGTAGGGAGAAAAATTCTGAGTCAGTTTAATTATTCGACCTGTAAATTTCAAAGTGTTTGATTCAATAATTACCAAGGTGCATTTTTTGTTTTTATTATATTTAAGACTTCCATCGACAGAGCTCCGATAGCCTAATGGCTAGACCGTTGGGTTTCAAGCGCGTGGTACTGGGTTCGAGTCCCGGCCGGAACGAAAATCTTCCATGTATATATTTCTTTTCTAATTTGAAGATTCTTTTTTTTTTTTCAATTTCTTTCTTTTGCAAATATGGATTATTTATGTACGGAAGAAAATTCTGAGTCAGTTTAATCATTCGACCTTTAGATTTCAAAGATTTTAGATCAATAATTACTAAGGTGCATTTTTTGTTTTTATTATAATTAAGACACCGATCAACAGAGATCCGATAATATATTGGCTAGAGCGTTGGGCTACCATGAGTGTTGCCCTGGGTTCAAATCCCAGCCGGAAAGGAAATCTTAAATGCAAATATTTTTTTCTAATTTTATAATACTTTTTTTTTTATTTTTCCCTTTTGCGAAGTCAGTCAGTCAGTCTGACAGTCAATCAGTCAAGCACTCAGTCATTCAGTCTCAGTCAGTCAGTCCAGTCAGTCAGTCACTCAGTCAGTCAGTTAGTCCTTCAGCCAGTCAGTCAAGCAGTCAGTCATTTAGTCTCAGTCAGTCAGTCATTCAGTCAGTCAGTCAGTCAGGCAGTCAGTCAGTCAGTCAGTCGGTCAGTCCTGTGCAGTCAGTTAGTCACTAAAGCAGTCAGTCAGTCTCAGTCAGTCAGTCAGTCAGTCAGTCCAGTCCAGTCTCAGTCAGTCAGTCAGTCAGTCTCGGTCAGTCAGTCAGGCAGTCATTGAGTCAGTCAGTCAGTCAGGCAGTCAGTCAGTCGGTCAGCCTTATTCAGTCAGTCTGTCAGTCAGTCAGTCAGTCAGCCTTATTCAGTCAGTCTGTCAGTCATCCTTATTCAGTCAGTCTGTCAGTCAGTCAGTCGGTCAGTCCTGTCCAGTCAGTTAGTCAGTCAAGCAGTCAGTCAGGTAGTCAAGCAGTCAGTCAGTCAGTGTCAGTCAGTCATTTAGTCATTCAGTCAGTCAGTGAAATATCCAGTCAGAGAGTCAAGCAGTCAGTCAGTCAGTCTCAGTCAGTCAGTTAGTCAGTCAGTCAGTCAGTCAGTCCAGCCTCAGTCAGTCAGGCAGTTAGTCAGTCAGTCTCGGTCAGTCAGTGAGTCAGTCAGTCAGTATCAGTCAGTCAGTGAGTCAGTCTGTCAGTCAGGCAGTATCAGTCAGGCAGTAAGACTCCGCTCGACAGAACTCCGATAGCCTAATGGCTAGACCGCTGGTCTTCCAAGCGAATGGCCTGGGTTCGAGTCCCAGCCGGAGCGAATATCTTCAATGTATATATTTCTTTTCTAATTTGAAAATTCTTTTTTTTTTCAATTTCTTTCCTTTGCAATTATTGATTATTTATGTAGGGAAGAAAATTCTGAGTCAGTTTAATTTTTCGACACGAAGATTTCAAAGTGTTTAAATAAACAATTACCATGGTGCATTTTTTGTTTTTATTATATTTAAAACTCCCACCGACAGAGCTCCCATAGACTAATGGCTAGAGTGTTAGGCTTCCAAGCGAGTGGCCCCTGGGTTCGAGTCCCAGCCTGAACGAAAATCTTCAATGTATACTTTTAGTTTCTAATTTGAAATTTCTTCTTCTTTTTTTTTTAATTTTTCTCTTTTGCGAATATTGATTATTTATGTAGGGAGAAAAATTCTGAGTCAGTTTAATTATTCGACCTGTAAATTTCAAAGTGTTTGAATCAATAATTACGAAGGTGCATTTTTTGTTTTTATTATATTTAAGACTTCCATCGACAGAGCTCCGATAGCCTAATGGCTAGACCGTTGGGTTTCAAGCGCGTGGTACTGGGTTCGAGTCCCGGCCGGAACGAAAATCTTCCATGTATATATTTCTTTTCTAATTTGAAGATTCTTTTTTTTTTTTCAATTTCTTTCTTTTGCAAATATGGATTATTTATGTACGGAAGAAAATTCTGAGTCAGTTTAATCATTCGACCTTTAGATTTCAAAGATTTTAGATCAATAATTACTAAGGTGCATTTTTTGTTTTTATTATAATTAAGACACCGATCAACAGAGATCCGATAATATATTGGCGAGAGCGTTGGGCTTCCATGAGTGTTGCCCTGGGTTCAAATCCCAGCCGGAAAGGAAATCTTAAATGCAAATAGTGTTTTCTAATTTTATAATTCTTTTTTTTTTATTTTTCCCTTTTGCGAAGTCAGTCAGTCAGTCTGACAGTCAATCAGTCAAGCACTCAGTCATTCAGTCTCAGTCCGTCAGTCCAGTCAGTCAGTCACTCAGTCAGTCAGTTAGTCCTTCAGCCAGTCAGTCAAGCAGTCAGTCATTTAGTCTCAGTCAGTCAGTCATTCAGTCAGTCAGTCAGTCAGGCAGTCAGTCAGTCAGTCAGTCGGTCAGTCCTGTGCAGTCAGTTAGTCACTAAAGCAGTCAGTCAGTCTCAGTCAGTCAGTCAGTCAGTCAGTCCAGTCCAGTCTCAGTCAGTCAGTCAGTCAGTCTCGGTCAGTCAGTCAGACAGTCATTGAGTCAGTCAGTCAGTCAGGCAGTCAGTCAGTCGGTCAGCCTTATTCAGTCAGTCTGTCAGTCAGTCAGTCAGTCAGCCTTATTCAGTCAGTCTGTCAGTCATCCTTATTCAGTCAGTCTGTCAGTCAGTCAGTCGGTCAGTCCTGTCCAGTCAGTTAGTCAGTCAAGCAGTCAGTCAGGTAGTCAAGCAGTCAGTCAGTCAGTGTCAGTCAGTCATTTAGTCATTCAGTCAGTCAGTGAAATATCCAGTCAGAGAGTCAAGCAGTCAGTCAGTCAGTCTCAGTCAGTCAGTTAGTCAGTCAGTCAGTCAGTCAGTCCAGCCTCAGTCAGTCAGGCAGTTAGTCAGTCAGTCTCGGTCAGTCAGTGAGTCAGTCAGTCAGTATCAGTCAGTCAGTGAGTCAGTCTGTCAGTCAGGCAGTATCAGTCAGGCAGTAAGACTCCGCTCGACAGAACTCCGATAGCCTAATGGCTAGACCGCTGGTCTTCCAAGCGAGTGGCCTGGGTTCGAGTCCCAGCCGGAGCGAATATCTTCAATGTATATATTTCTTTTCTAATTTGAAAATTCTTTTTTTTTTCAATTTCTTTCCTTTGCAATTATTGATTATTTATGTAGTTAAGAAAATTCTGAGTCAGTTTAATTTTTCGACACAAAGATTTCAAAGTGTTTAAATAAACAATTACCAAGGTGCATTTTTTGTTTTTATTATATTTAAAACTCCCACCGACAGAGCTCCCATAGACTAATGGCTAGAGTGTTAGGCTTCCAAGCGAGTGGCCCTGGGTTCGAGTCCCAGCCTGAACGAAAATCTTCAATGTATACTTTTAGTTTCTAATTTGAAATTTCTTCTTCTTTTTTTTTTAATTTTTCTCTTTTGCGAATATTGATTATTTATGTAGGGAGAAAAATTCTGAGTCAGTTTAATTATTCGACCTGTAAATTTCAAAGTGTTTGAATCAATAATTACCAAGGTGCATTTTTTGTTTTTATTATATTTAAGACTTCCATCGACAGAGCTCCGATAGCCTAATGGCTAGACCGTTGGGTTTCAAGCGCGTGGTACTGGGTTCGAGTCCCGGCCGGAACGAAAATCTTCCATGTATATATTTCTCTTCTAATTTGAAGATTCTTTTTTTTTTTTCAATTTCTTTCTTTTGCAAATATGGATTATTTATGTACGGAAGAAAATTCTGAGTCAGTTTAATCATTCGACCTTTAGATTTCAAAGATTTTAGATCAATAATTACTAAGGTGCATTTTTTGTTTTTATTATAATTAAGACACCGATCAACAGAGATCCGATAATATATTGGCGAGAGCGTTGGGCTTCCATGAGTGTTGCCCTGGGTTCAAATCCCAGCCGGAAAGGAAATCTTAAATGCAAATATTGTTTTCTAATTTTATAATTCTTTTTTTTTTATTTTTCCCTTTTGCGAAGTCAGTCAGTCAGTCTGACAGTCAATCAGTCAAGCACTCAGTCATTCAGTCTCAGTCCGTCAGTCCAGTCAGTCAGTCACTCAGTCAGTCAGTTAGTCCTTCAGCCAGTCAGTCAAGCAGTCAGTCATTTAGTCTCAGTCAGTCAGTCATTCAGTCAGTCAGTCAGTCAGGCAGTCAGTCAGTCAGTCAGTCGGTCAGTCCTGTGCAGTCAGTTAGTCACTAAAGCAGTCAGTCAGTCTCAGTCAGTCAGTCAGTCAGTCAGTCCAGTCCAGTCTCAGTCAGTCAGTCAGTCAGTCTCGGTCAGTCAGTCAGTCAGTCATTCAGTCAGTCAGTCAGTCAGGCAGTCAGTCAGTCGGTCAGCCTTATTCAGTCAGTCTGTCAGTCAGTCAGTCAGTCAGCCTTATTCAGTCAGTCTGTCAGTCATCCTTATTCAGTCAGTCTGTCAGTCAGTCAGTCGGTCAGTCCTGCCCAGTCAGTTAGTCAGTCAAGCAGTCAGTCAGGTAGTCAAGCAGTCAGTCAGTCAGTGTCAGTCAGTCATTTAGTCATTCAGTCAGTCAGTGAAATAGCCAGTCAGAGAGTCAAGCAGTCAGTCAGTCAGTCTCAGTCAGTCAGTTAGTCAGTCAGTCAGTCAGTCAGTCAGTCAGTCCAGTCTCAGTCAGTCAGGCAGTTAGTCAGTCAGTCTCGGCCAGTCAGTGAGTCAGTCAGTCAGTATCAGTCAGTCAGTGAGTCAGTCTGTCAGTCAGGCAGTATCAGTCAGGCAGTAAGACTCCGCTCGACAGAACTCCGATAGCCTAATGGCTAGACCGCTGGTCTTCCAAGCGAGTGGCCTGGGTTCGAGTCCCAGCCGGAGCGAATATCTTCAATGTATATATTTCTTTTCTAATTTGAAAATTCTTTTTTTTTTTTTCAATTTCTTTCCTTTGCAATTATTGATTATTTATGTAGGGAAGATAATTCTGAGTCAGTTTAATTTTGCGACACGAAGATTTCAAAGTGTTTAAATAAACAATTACCAAGGTGCATTTTTTGTTTTTATTATATTTAAAACTCCCACCGACAGAGCTCCCATAGACTAATGGCTAGAGTGTTAGGCTTCCAAGCGAGTGGCCCTGGGTTCGAGTCTCAGCCTGAACGAAAATCTTCAATGTATACTTTTAGTTTCTAATTTGAAATTTCTTCTTCTTTTTTTTTTAATTTTTCTCTTTTGCGAATATTGATTATTTATGTAGGGAGAAAAATTCTGAGTCAGTTTAATTATTCGACCTGTAAATTTCAAAGTGTTTGAGTCAATAATTACCAAGGTGCATTTTTTGTATTTATTATATTTAAGACTTCCATCGACAGAGCTCCGATAGCCTAATGGCTAGACCGATGGGTTCCTAGCGCGTGGTACTGGGTTCGAGTCCCGGCCGGAAAGGAAATCTTAAATGCAAATATTTTTTTCTAATTTTATAATTCTTTTTTTTTTATTTTTCCCTTTTGCGAAGTCAGTCAGTCAGTCTGACAGTCAATCAGTCAAGCACTCAGACATTCAGTCTCAGTCAGTCAGTCCAGTCAGTCAGTCACTCAGTCAGTCAGTTAGTCCTTCAGCCAGTCAGTCAAGCAGTCAGTCATTTAGTCTCAGTCAGTCAGTCATTCAGACAGTCAGTCAGTCAGGCAGTCAGTCAGTCAGTCAGTCGGTCAGTCCTGTGCAGTCAGTTAGTCACTAAAGCAGTCAGTCAATCTCAGTCAGTCAGTCAGTCAGTCAGTCCAGTCCAGTCTCAGTCAGTCAGTCAGTCAGTCTCGGTCAGTCAGTCAGTCAGCCATTCAGTCAGTCAGTCAGTCAGGCAGTCAGTCAGTCGGTCAGCCTTATTCAGTCAGTCTGTCAGTCAGTCAGTCAGCCTTATTCAGTCAGTCTGTCAGTCATCCTTATTCAGTCAGTCTGTCAGTCAGTCAGTCGGTCAGTACTGTCCAGTCAGTTAGTCAGTCAAGCAGTCAGTCAGGTAGTCAAGCAGTCAGTCAGTCAGTTTCAGTCAGTCATTTAGTCATTCAGTCAGTCAGTGAAATAGCCAGTCAGAGAGTCAAGCAGTCAGTCAGTCAGTCTCAGTCAGTCAGTTAGTCAGTCAGTCAGTCAGTCAGTCAGTCAGTCCAGTCTCAGTCAGTCAGGCAGTTAGTCAGTCAGTCTCGGCCAGTCAGTGAGTCAGTCAGTCAGTATCAGTCAGTCAGTGAGTCAGTCTGTCAGTCAGGCAGTATCAGTCAGGCAGTAAGACTCCGCTCGACAGAACTCCGATAGCCTAATGGCTAGACCGCTGGTCTTCCAAGCGAGTGGCCTGGGTTCGAGTCCCAGCCGGAGCGAATATCTTCAATGTATATATTTCTTTTCTAATTTGAAAATTCTTTTTTTTTTTTTCAATTTCTTTCCTTTGCAATTATTGATTATTTATGTAGGGAAGATAATTCTGAGTCAGTTTAATTTTGCGACACGAAGATTTCAAAGTGTTTAAATAAACAATTACCAAGGTGCATTTTTTGTTTTTATTATATTTAAAACTCCCACCGACAGAGCTCCCATAGACTAATGGCTAGAGTGTTAGGCTTCCAAGCGAGTGGCCCTGGGTTCGAGTCTCAGCCTGAACGAAAATCTTCAATGTATACTTTTAGTTTCTAATTTGAAATTTCTTCTTCTTTTTTTTTTAATTTTTCTCTTTTGCGAATATTGATTATTTATGTAGGGAGAAAAATTCTGAGTCAGTTTAATTATTCGACCTGTAAATTTCAAAGTGTTTGAATCAATAATTACCAAGGTGCATTTTTTGTTTTTATTATATTTAAGACTTCCATCGACAGAGCTCCGATAGCCTAATGGCTAGACCGATGGGTTCCTAGCGCGTGGTACTGGGTTCGAGTCCCGGCCGGAAAGGAAATCTTTGCAAATATTTTTTTCTAATTTTATAATTCTTTTTTTTTTATTTTTCCCTTTTGCGAAGTCAGTCAGTCAGTCTGACAGTCAATCAGTCAAGCACTCAGACATTCAGTCTCAGTCAGTCAGTCCAGTCAGTCAGTCACTCAGTCAGTCAGTTAGTCCTTCAGCCAGTCAGTCAAGCAGTCAGTCATTTAGTCTCAGTCAGTCAGTCATTCAGACAGTCAGTCAGTCAGGCAGTCAGTCAGTCAGTCAGTCGGTCAGTCCTGTGCAGTCAGTTAGTCACTAAAGCAGTCAGTCAATCTCAGTCAGTCAGTCAGTCAGTCAGTCCAGTCCAGTCTCAGTCAGTCAGTCAGTCAGTCTCGGTCAGTCAGTCAGTCAGCCATTCAGTCAGTCAGTCAGTCAGGCAGTCAGTCAGTCGGTCAGCCTTATTCAGTCAGTCTGTCAGTCAGTCAGTCAGCCTTATTCAGTCAGTCTGTCAGTCATCCTTATTCAGTCAGTCGGTCAGTACTGTCCAGTCAGTTAGTCAGTCAAGCAGTCAGTCAGGTAGTCAAGCAGTCAGTCAGTCAGTTTCAGTCAGTCATTTAGTCATTCAGTCAGTCAGTGAAATAGCCAGTCAGAGACTCAAGCAGTCAGTCAGTCAGTCTCAGTCAGTCAGTTAGTCAGTCAGTCAGTCAGTCAGTCAGTCAGTCAGTCCAGTCTCAGTCAGTCAGGCAGTTAGTCAGTCAGTCTCGGTAAGTCAGTGAGTCAGTCAGTCAGTATCAGTCAGTCAGTGAGTCAGTCTGTCAGCCAGGCAGTATCAGTCAGGCAGTAAGACTCCGCTCGACAGAACTCCGATAGCCTAATGGCTAGACCGCTCGTCTTCCAAGCGAGTGGCCTGGGTTCGAGTCCCAGCCGGAGCGAATATCTTCAATGTATATATTTCTTTTCTAATTTGAAAATTCTTTTTTTTTTCAATTTCTTTCCTTTGCAATTATTGATTATTTATGTAGGGAAGAAAATTCTGAGTCAGTTTAATTTTTCGACACGAAGATTTCAAAGTGTTTAAATAAACTATTACCAAATTGCATTTTTTGTTTTTATTATATTTAAAACTCCCACCGACAGAGCTCCCATAGACTAATGGCTAGAGTGTTAGGCTTCCAAGCGAGTGGCCCTGGGTTCGAGTCCCAGCCTGAACGAAAATCTTCAATGTATACTTTTAGTTTCTAATTTGAAATTTCTTCTTCTTTTTTTTTAATTTTTCTCTTTTGCGAATATTGATTATTTATGTAGGGAGAAAAATTCTGAGTCAGTTTAATTATTCGACCTGTAAATTTCAAAGTGTTTGAATCAATAATTACCAAGGTGCATTTTTTGTTTTTATTATATTTAAGACTTCCATCGACAGAGCTCCGATAGCCTAATGGCTAGACCGTTGGGTTCCTAGCGCGTGGTACTGGGTTCGAGTCCCGGCCGGAAAGGAAATCTTTGCAAATATTTTTTTCTAATTTTATAATTATTTTTTTTTATTTTTCCCTTTTGCGAAGTCAGTCAGTCAGTCTGACAGTCAATCAGTCAAGCACTCAGTCATTCAGTCTCAGTCAGTCAGTCCAGTCAGTCAGTCACTCAGTCAGTCAGTTAGTACTTCAGCCAGTCAGTCAAGCAGTCAGTCATTTAGTCTCAGTCAGTCAGTCATTCAGTCAGTCAGTCAGTCAGGCCGTCAGTCAGTCAGTCAGTCGGTCAGTCCTGTGCAGTCAGTTAGTCACTAAAGCAGTCAGTCAGTCTCAGTCAGTCAGTCAGTCAGTCAGTCCAGTCCAGTCTCAGTCAGTCAGTCAGTCAGTCTCGGTCAGTCAGTCAGTCAGTCATTCAGTCAGTCAGTCAGTCAGGCAGTCAGTCAGTCGGTCAGCCTTATTCAGTCAGTCTGTCAGTCAGTCAGTCAGTCAGCCTTATTCAGTCAGTCTGTCAGTCATCCTTATTCAGTCAGTCTGTCAGTCAGTCAGTCGGTCAGTCCTGTCCAGTCAGTTAGTCAGTCAAGCAGTCAGTCAGGTAGTCAAGCAGTCAGTCAGTCAGTGTCAGTCAGTCATTTAGTCATTCAGTCAGTCAGTGAAATAGCCAGTCAGAGAGTCAAGCAGTCAGTCAGTCAGTCTCAGTCAGTCAGTTAGTCAGTCAGTCAGTCAGTCAGTCCAGTCTCAGTCAGTCAGGCAGTTAGTCAGTCAGTCTCGGTCAGTCAGTGAGTCAGTCAGTCAGTATCAGTCAGTCAGTGAGTCAGTCTGTCAGTCAGGCAGTATCAGTCAGGCAGTAAGACTCCGCTCGACAGAACTCCGATAGCCTAATGGCTAGACCGCTGGTCTTCCAAGCGAGTGGCCTGGGTTCGAGTCCCAGCCGGAGCGAATATCTTCAATGTATATATTTCTTTTCTAATTTGAAAATTCTTTTTTTTTTTTCAATTTCTTTCCTTTGCAATTATTGATTATTTATGTAGGGAAGAAAATTCTGAGTCAGTTTAATTTTTCGACACGAAGATTTCAAAGTGTTTAAATAAACAATTACCAAGGTGCATTTTTTGTTTTTATTATATTTAAAACTCCCACCGACAGAGCTCCCATAGACTAATGGCTAGAGTGTTAGGCTTCCAAGCGAGTGGCCCTGGGATCGAGTCCCAGCCTGAACGAAAATCTTCAATGTATACTTTTAGTTTCTAATTTGAAATTTCTTCTTCTTTTTTTTTTAATTTTTCTCTTTTGCGAATATTGATTATTTATGTAGGGAGAAAAATTCTGAGTCAGTTTAATTATTCGACCTATAAATTTCAAAGTGTTTGAATCAATAATTACCAAGGTGCATTTTTTGTTTTTATTATATTTAAGACTTCCATCGAAAGAGCTCCGATAGCCTAATGGCTAGACCGTTGGGTTCCAAGCGCGTGGTACTGGGTTCGAGTCCCGGCCGGAACGAAAATCTTCCATGTATATATTTCTCTTCTAATTTGAAGATTCTTTTTTTTTTCAATTTCTTTCTTTTGCAAATATGGATTATTTATGTACGGAAGAAAATTCTGAGTCAGTTTAATCATTCGACCTTTAGATTTCAAAGATTTTAGATCAATAATTACTAAGGTGCATTTTTTGTTTTTATTATAATTAAGACACCGATCAACAGAGATCCGATAGTATATTGGCGAGAGCGTTGGGCTTCCATGAGTGTCGCCCTGGGTTCAAATCCCAGCCGGAAAGGAAATCTTAAATGCAAGTATTTTTTTCTAATTTTATAATTCTTTTTTTTTTATTTTTCCCTTTTGCGAAGTCAGTCAGTCAGTCTGACAGTCAATCAGTCAAGCACTCAGTCATTCAGTCTCAGTCAGTCAGTCCAGTCAGTCAGTCACTCAGTCAGTCAGTTAGTCCTTCAGCCAGTCAGTCAAGCAGTCAGTCATTTAGTCTCAGTCAGTCAGTCATTCAGTCAGTCAGTCAGTCAGGCAGTCAGTCAGTCAGTCAGTCGGTCAATCCTGTGCAGTCAGTTAGTCATTAAAGCAGTCAGTCAGTCTCAGTCAGTCAGTCAGTCAATCAGTCCAGTCCAGTCTCAGTCAGTCAGTCAGTCTCGGTCAGTCAGTCAGTCAGTCATTCAGTCAGTCAGTCAGTCAGGCAGTCAGTCAGTCGGTCAGCCTTATTCAGTCAGTCTGTCAGTCAGTCAGTCAGTCAGCCTTATTCAGTCAGTCTGTCAGTCATCCTTATTCAGTCAGTCTGTCAGTCAGTCAGTCGGTCAGTCCTGTCCAGTCAGTTAGTCAGTCAAGCAGTCAGTCAGGTAGTCAAGCAGTCAGTCAGTCAGTGTCAGTCAGTCATTTAGTCATTCAGTCAGTCAGTGAAATAGCCAGTCAGAGAGTCAAGCAGTCAGTCAGTCAGTCTCAGTCAGTCAGTTAGTCAGTCAGTCAGTCAGTCAGTCAGTCAGTCCAGTCTCAGTCAGTCAGGCAGTTAGTCAGTCAGTCTCGGTCAGTCAGTGAGTCAGTCAGTCAGTATCAGTCAGTCAGTGAGTCAGTCTGTCAGTCAGGCAGTATCAGTCAGGCAGTAAGACTCCGCTCGACAGAACTCCGATAGCCTAATGGCTAGACCGCTGGTCTTCCAAGCGAGTGGCCTGGGTTCGAGTCCCAGCCGGAGCGAATATCTTCAATGTATATATTTCTTTTCTAATTTGAAAATTCTTTTTTTTTTCAATTTCTTTCCTTTGCAATTATTGATTATTTATGTAGGGAAGAAAATTCTGAGTCAGTTTAATTTTTCGACACGAAGATTTCAAAGTGTTTAAATAAACAATTAGCAAGGTGCATTTTTTGTTTTTATTATATTTAAAACTCCCACCGACAGAGCTCCCATAGACTAATGGCTAGAGTGTTAGGCTTCCAAGCGAGTGGCCCTGGGTTCGAGTCCCAGCCTGAACGAAAATCTTCAATGTATACTTTTAGTTTCTAATTTGAAATTTCTTCTTCTTTTTTTTTTAATTTTTCTCTTTTGCGAATATTGATTATTTATGTAGGGAGAAAAATTCTGAGTCAGTTTAATTATTCGACCTGTAAATTTCAAAGTGTTTGAATCAATAATTACCAAGGTGCATTTTTTGTTTTTATTATATTTAAGACTTAAATCGACAGAGCTCCGATAGCCTAATGGCTAGACCGTTGGGTTCCTAGCGCGTGGTACTGGGTTTGAGTCCCGGCCGGAAAGGAAATCTTAAATGCAAATATTTTTTTCTAATTTTATAATTCTTTTTTTTTTTTTCCCTTTTGCGAAGTCAGTCAGTCAGTCTGACAGTCAATCAGTCAAGCACTCAGTCATTCAGTCTCAGTCAGTCAGTCCAGTCAGTCAGTCACTCAGTCAGTCAGTTAGTCCATCAGCCAGTCAGTCAAGCAGTCAGTCATTTAGTCTCAGTCAGTCAGTCATTCAGTCAGTCAGTCAGTCAGGCAGTCAGTCAGTCAGTCAGTCGGTCATTCCTGTGCAGTCAGTTAGTCACTAAAGCAGTCAGTCAGTCTCAGTCAGTCAGTCAGTCCAGTCCAGTCTCAATCAGTCAGTCAGTCAGTCTCGGTCAGTCAGTCAGTCAGTCATTCAGTCAGTCAGTCAGTCAGTCAGGCAGTCAGTCAGTCGGTCAGCCTTATTCAGTCAGTCTGTCAGTCAGTCAGTCAGTCAGCCTTATTCAGTCAGTCTGTCAGTCATCCTTATTCAGTCAGTCTGTCAGTCAGTCAGTCGGTCAGTCCTGTCCAGTCAGTTAGTCAGTCGAGCAGTCAGTCAGGTAGTCAAGCAGTCAGTCAGTCAGTGTCAGTCAGTCATTTAGTCATTCAGTCAGTCAGTCAGTCCAGTCTCAGTCAGTCAGGCAGTTAGTCAGTCAGTCTCGGTCAGTCAGCGAGTCAGTCAGTCAGTATCAGTCAGTCAGTGAGTCAGTCTGTCAGTCAGGCAGTATCAGTCAGGCAGTAAGACTCCGCTCGACAGCACTCCGATAGCCTAATGGCTAGACCGCTGGTCTTCCAAGCGAGTGGCCTGGGTTCGAGTCCCAGCCGGAGCGAATATCTTCAATGTATATATTTCTTTTCTAATTTGAAAATTCTTTTTTTTTCAATTTCTTTCCTTTGCAATTATTGATTATTTATGTAGGGAAGAAAATTCTGAGTCAGTTTAATTTTTCGACACGAAGATTTCAAAGTGTTTAAATAAACAATTACCAAGGTGCATTTTTTTGTTTTTATTATATTTAAAACTCCCACCGACAGAGCTCCCATAGACTAATGGCTAGAGTGTTAGGCTTCCAAGCGAGTGGCCCTGGGTTCGAGTCCCAGCCAGAACGAAAATCTTCAATGTATGCTTTTAGTTTCTAATTTGAAATTTCTTCTTCTTTTTTTTTTAATTTTTCTCTTTTGCGAATATTGATTATTTATGTAGGGAGAAAAATTCTGAGTCAGTTTAATTATTCGACCTGTAAATTTCAAAGTGTTTGAATCAATAATTACCAAGGTGCATTTTTTGTTTTTATTATATTTAAGACTTCCATCGACAGAGCTCCGATAGCCTAATGGCTAGACCGTTGGGTTCCAAGCGCGTGGTACTGGGTTCGAGTCCCGTCCGGAACGAAAATCTTCCCTGTATATATTTCTCTTTTAATTTGAAGATTCTTTTTTTTTCAATTTCTTTCTTTTGCAAATATGGATTATTATTGCACGGAAGAAAATTCTGAGTCAGTTTAATCATTCGACCTTTAGATTTCAAAGATTTTAGATCAATTGTTACTAAGGTGCATTTTTTGTTTTTATTATAATTAAGACACCGATCAACAGAGATCCGATAGTATATTGGCGAGAGCGTTGGGCTTCCATGAGTGTCGCCCTGGGTTCAAATCCCAGCCGGAAAGGAAATCTTAAATGCAAATATTTTTTTATAATTCTTTTTTTTTTATTTTTCCCTTTTGCGAAGTCAGTCAGTCAGTCTGACAGTCAATCAGTCAAGCACTCAGTCATTCAGTCTCAGTCCGTCAGTCCAGTCAGTCAGTCACTCAGTCAGTCAGTTAGTCCTTCAGCCAGTCAGTCAAGCAGTCAGTCATTTAGTCTCAGTCAGTCAGTCATTCAGTCAGTCAGTCAGTCAGTCAGTCGGTCAGTCCTGTGCAGTCAGTTAGTCACTAAAGCAGTCAGTCAGTCTCAGTCAGTCAGTCAATCAGTCAGTCCAGTCCAGTCTCAGTCAGTCAGTCAGTCAGTCTCGGTCAGTCAGTCAGTCAGTCATTGAGTCAGTCAGTCAGTCAGGCAGTCAGTCAGTCGGTCAGCCTTATTCAGTCAGTCTGTCAGTCAGTCAGTCAGTCAGCCTTATTCAGTCAGTCTGTCAGTCATCCTTATTCAGTCAGTCTGTCAGTCAGTCAGTCGGTCAGTCCTGTCCAGTCAGTTAGTCAGTCAAGCAGTCAGTCAGGTAGTCAAGCAGTCAGTCAGTCAGTGTCAGTCAGTCATTTAGTCATTCAGTCAGTCAGTGAAATATCCAGTCAGAGAGTCAAGCAGTCAGTCAGTCAGTCTCAGTCAGTCAGTTAGTCAGTCAGTCAGTCAGTCAGTCCAGCCTCAGTCAGTCAGGCAGTTAGTCAGTCAGTCTCGGTCAGTCAGTGAGTCAGTCAGTCAGTATCAGTCAGTCAGTGAGTCAGTCTGTCAGTCAGGCAGTATCAGTCAGGCAGTAAGACTCCGCTCGACAGAACTCCGATAGCCTAATGGCTAGACCGCTGGTCTTCCAAGCGAGTGGCCTGGGTTCGAGTCCCAGCCGGAGCGAATATCTTCAATGTATATATTTCTTTTCTAATTTGAAAATTCTTTTTTTTTTCAATTTCTTTCCTTTGCAATTATTGATTATTTATGTAGGGAAGAAAATTCTGAGTCAGTTTAATTTTTCGACACGAAGATTTCAAAGTGTTTAAATAAACAATTACCATGGTGCATTTTTTGTTTTTATTATATTTAAAACTCCCACCGACAGAGCTCCCATAGACTAATGGCTAGAGTGTTAGGCTTCCAAGCGAGTGGCCCCTGGGTTCCAGTCCCAGCCTGAACGAAAATCTTCAATGTATACTTTTAGTTTCTAATTTGAAATTTCTTCTTCTTTTTTTTTTTAATTTTTCTCTTTTGCGAATATTGATTATTTATGTAGGGAGAAAAATTCTGAGTCAGTTTAATTATTCGACCTGTAAATTTCAAAGTGTTTGATTCAATAATTACCAAGGTGCATTTTTTGTTTTTATTATATTTAAGACTTCCATCGACAGAGCTCCGATAGCCTAATGGCTAGACCGTTGGGTTTCAAGCGCGTGGTACTGGGTTCGAGTCCCGGCCGGAACGAAAATCTTCCATGTATATATTTCTTTTCTAATTTGAAGATTCTTTTTTTTTTTTCAATTTCTTTCTTTTGCAAATATGGATTATTTATGTACGGAAGAAAATTCTGAGTCAGTTTAATCATTCGACCTTTAGATTTCAAAGATTTTAGATCAATAATTACTAAGGTGCATTTTTTGTTTTTATTATAATTAAGACACCGATCAACAGAGATCCGATAATATATTGGCGAGAGCGTTGGGCTTCCATGAGTGTTGCCCTGGGTTCAAATCCCAGCCGGAAAGGAAATCTTAAATGCAAATATTTTTTTCTAATTTTATAATACTTTTTTTTTTATTTTTCCCTTTTGCGAAGTCAGTCAGTCAGTCTGACAGTCAATCAGTCAAGCACTCAGTCATTCAGTCTCAGTCAGTCAGTCCAGTCAGTCAGTCACTCAGTCAGTCAGTTAGTCCTTCAGCCAGTCAGTCAAGCAGTCAGTCATTTAGTCTCAGTCAGTCAGTCATTCAGTCAGTCAGTCAGTCAGGCAGTCAGTCAGTCAGTCAGTCGGTCAGTCCTGTGCAGTCAGTTAGTCACTAAAGCAGTCAGTCAGTCTCAGTCAGTCAGTCAGTCAGTCAGTCCAGTCCAGTCTCAGTCAGTCAGTCAGTCAGTCTCGGTCAGTCAGTCAGTCAGTCATTCAGTCAGTCAGTCAGTCAGGCAGTCAGTCAGTCGGTCAGCCTTATTCAGTCAGTCTGTCAGTCAGTCAGTCAGTCAGCCTTATTCAGTCAGTCTGTCAGTCATCCTTATTCAGTCAGTCTGTCAGTCAGTCAGTCGGTCAGTCCTGTCCAGTCAGTTAGTCAGTCAAGCAGTCAGTCAGGTAGTCAAGCAGTCAGTCAGTCAGTGTCAGTCAGTCATTTAGTTTTTCAGTCAGTCAGTGAAATATCCAGTCAGAGAGTCAAGCAGTCAGTCAGTCAGTCTCAGTCAGTCAGTTAGTCAGTCAGTCAGTCAGTCAGTCCAGCCTCAGTCAGTCAGGCAGTTAGTCAGTCAGTCTCGGTCAGTCAGTGAGTCAGTCAGTCAGTATCAGTCAGTCAGTGAGTCAGTCTGTCAGTCAGGCAGTATCAGTCAGGCAGTAAGACTCCGCTCGACAGAACTCCGATAGCCTAATGGCTAGACCGCTGGTCTTCCAAGCGAGTGGCCTGGGTTCGAGTCCCAGCCGGAGCGAATATCTTCAATGTATATATTTCTTTTCTAATTTGAAAATTCTTTTTTTTTTCAATTTCTTTCCTTTGCAATTATTGATTATTTATGTAGGGAAGAAAATTCTGAGTCAGTTTAATTTTTCGACACGAAGATTTCAAAGTGTTTAAATAAACAATTACCAAGGTGCATTTTTTGTTTTTATTATATTTAAAACTCCCACCGACAGAGCTCCCATAGACTAATGGCTAGAGTGTTAGGCTTCCAAGCGAGTGGCCCTGGGTTCGAGTCCCAGCCTGAACGAAAATCTTCAATGTATACTTTTAGTTTCTAATTTGAAATTTCTTCTTCTTTTTTTTTTAATTTTTCTCTTTTGCGAATATTGATTATTTATGTAGGGAGAAAAATTCTGAGTCAGTTTAATTATTCGACCTGTAAATTTCAAAGTGTTTGAATCAATAATTACCAAGGTGCATTTTTTGTTTTTATTATATTTAAGACTTAAATCGACAGAGCTCCGATAGCCTAATGGCTAGACCGTTGGGTTCCTAGCGCGTGGTACTGGGTTCGAGTCCCGGCCGGAAAGGAAATCTTAAATGCAAATATTTTTTTCTAATTTTATAATTCTTTTTTTTTTTCCCTTTTGCGAAGTCAGTCAGTCAGTCTGACAGTCAATCAGTCAAGCACTCAGTCATTCAGTCTCAGTCAGTCAGTCCAGTCAGTCAGTCACTCAGTCAGTCAGTTAGTCCATCAGCCAGTCAGTCAAGCAGTCAGTCATTTAGTCTCAGTCAGTCAGTCATTCAGTCAGTCAGTCAGTCAGGCAGTCAGTCAGTCAGTCAGTCGGTCATTCCTGTGCAGTCAGTTAGTCACTAAAGCAGTCAGTCAGTCTCAGTCAGTCAGTCAGTCCAGTCCAGTCTCAGTCAGTCAGTCAGTCAGTCTCGGTCAGTCAGTCAGTCAGTCATTCAGTCAGTCAGTCAGTCAGTCAGGCAGTCAGTCAGTCGGTCAGCCTTATTCAGTCAGTCTGTCAGTCAGTCAGTCAGTCAGCCTTATTCAGTCAGTCTGTCAGTCATCCTTATTCAGTCAGTCTGTCAGTCAGTCAGTCGGTCAGTCCTGTCCAGTCAGTTAGTCAGTCGAGCAGTCAGTCAGGTAGTCAAGCAGTCAGTCAGTCAGTGTCAGTCAGTCATTTAGTCATTCAGTCAGTCAGTCAGTCCAGTCTCAATCAGTCAGGCAGTTAGTCAGTCAGTCTCGGTCAGTCAGTGAGTCAGTCAGTCAGTATCAGTCAGTCAGTGAGTCAGTCAGGCAGTATCAGTCAGGCAGTAAGACTCCGCTCGACAGACCTCCGATAGCCTAATGGCTAGACCGCTGGTCTTCCAAGCGAGTGGCCTGGGTTCGAGTCCCAGCCGGAGCGAATATCTTTAATGTATATATTTCTTTTCTAATTTGAAAATTCTTTTTTTTTTCAATTTCTTTCCTTTGCAATTATTGATTATTTATGTAGGGAAGAAAATTCTGAGTCAGTTTAATTTTTCGACACAAAGATTTCAAAGTGTTTAAATAAACAATTACCAAGGTGCATTTTTTGTTTTTATTATATTTAAAACTCCCACCGACAGAGCTCCCATAGACTAATGGCTAGAGTGTTAGGCTTCCGAGCGAGTGGCCCTGGGTTCGAGTCCCAGCCTGAACGAAAATCTTCAATGTATACTTTTAGTTTCTAATTTGAAATTTCTTCTTCTTTTTTTTTTAATTTTTCTCTTTTGCGAATATTGATTATTTATGTAGGGAGAAAAATTCTGAGTCAGTTTAATTATTCGACCTGTAAATTTCAAAGTGTTTGAATCAATAATTACCAAGGTGCATTTTTTGTTTTTATTATATTTAAGACTTCCATCGACAGAGCTCCGATAGCGTAATGGCTAGACCGTTGGGTTCCTAGCGCGTGGTACTGGGTTCGAGTCCCGGCCGGAAAGGAAATCTTAAATGCAAATATTTTTTTCTAATTTTATAATTCTTTTTTTTTATTTTTCCCTTTTGCGAAGTCAGTCAGTCAGTCTGAGAGTCAATCAGTCAAGCACTCAGTCATTCAGTCTCAGTCAGTCAGTCCAGTCAGTCGGTCACTCAGTCAGTCAGTTAGTCCTTCAGCCAGTCAGTCAAGCAGTCAGTCATTTAGTCTCAGTCAGTCAGTCATTCAGTCAGTCAGTCAGTCAGGCAGTCAGTCAGTCAGTCAGTCGGTCAGTCCTGTGCAGTCAGTTAGTCACTAAAGCAGTCAGTCAGTCTCAGTCAGTCAGTCAGTCAGTCAGTCCAGTCCAGTCTCAGTCAGTCAGTCAGTCAGTCTCGGTCAGTCAGTCAGTCAGTCAGGCAGTCAGTCAGTCGGTCAGCCTTATTCAGTCAGTCTGTCAGTCAGTCAGTCAGTCAGTCCTGTCCAGTCAGTTAGTCAGTCAAGCAGTCAGTCAGGTAGTCAAGCAGTCAGTCAGTCAGTGTCAGTCAGTCATTTAGTCATTCATTCAGTCAGTGAAATAGCCAGTCAGAGAGTCAAGCAGTCAGTCAGTCAGTCTCAGTCAGTCAGTTAGTCAGTCAGTCAGTCAGTCAGTCAGTCTGTCCAGTCTCAGTCAGTCAGGCAGTTAGTCAGTCAGTCTCGGTCAGTCAGTGAGTCAGTCCAGTCTCATTCAGTCAGGCAGTTAGTCAGTCAGTCTCGGTCAGTCAGTGAGTCAGTCAGTCAGTATCAGTCAGTCAGTGAGTCAGTCTGTCAGTCAGGCAGTATCAGTCAGGCAGTAAGACTCCGCTCGACAGAACTCCGATAGCCTAATGGCTAGACCGCTGGTCTTCCACGCGAGTGGCCTGGGTTCGAGTCCCAGCCGGAGCGAATATCTTCAATGTATATATTTCTTTTCTAATTTGAAAATTCTTTTTTTTTTCAATTTCTTTCCTTTGCAATTATTGATTATTTATGTAGGGAAGAAAATTCTGAGTCAGTTTAATTTTTCGACACGAAGATTTCAAAGTGTTTAAATAAACAATTACCATGGTGCATTTTTTGTTTTTATTATATTTAAAACTCCCACCGACAGAGCTCCCATAGACTAATGGCTAGAGTGTTAGGCTTCCAAGCGAGTGGCCCCTGGGTTCGAGTCCCAGCCTGAACGAAAATCTTCAATGTATACTTTTAGTTTCTAATTTGAATTTTCTTCTTCTTCTTTTTTTAATTTTTCTCTTTTGCGAATATTGATTATTTATGTAGGGAGAAAAATTCTGAGTCAGTTTAATTATTCGACCTGTAAATTTCAGAGTGTTTGATTCAATAATTACCAAGGTGCATTTTTTGTTTTTATTATATTTAAGACTTCCATCGACAGAGCTCCGATAGCCTAATGGCTAGACCGTTGGGTTTCAAGCGCGTGGTACTGGGTTCGAGTCCCGGCCGGAACGAAAATCTTCCATGTATATATTTCTCTTCTAATTTGAAGATTCTTTTTTTTTCAATTTCTTTCTTTTGCAAATATGGATTATTTATGTACGGAAGAAAATTCTGAGTCAGTTTAATCATTCGACCTTTAGATTTCAAAGATTTTAGATCAATAATTACTAAGGTGCATTTTTTGTTTTTATTATAATTAAGACACCGATCAACAGAGATCCGATAATATATTGGCGAGAGCGTTGGGCTTCCATGAGTGTTGCCCTGGGTTCAAATCCCAGCCGGAAAGGAAATCTTAAATGCAAATATTTTTTTCTAATTTTATAATTCTTTTTTTTTTTATTTTTCCCTTTTGCAAAGTCAGTCAGTCAGTCTGACAGTCAATCAGTCAAGCACTCAGTCATTCAGTCTCAGTCAGTCAGTCCAGTCAGTCAGTCACTCAGTCAGTCAGTTAGTCCTTCAGCCAGTCAGTCAAGCAGTCAGTCATTTAGTCTCAGTCAGTCAGTCATTCAGTCAGTCAGTCAGTCAGGCAGTCAGTCAGTCAGTCAGTCGGTCAGTCCTGTGCAGTCAGTTAGTCACTAAAGCAGTCAGTCAGTCTCAGTCAGTCAGTCAGTCAGGCAGTCCAGTCCAGTCTCAGTCAGTCAGTCAGTCAGTCTCGGTCAGTCAGTCAGTCAGTCATTCAGTCAGTCAGTCAGTCAGGCAGTCAGTCAGTCGGTCAGCCTTATTCAGTCAGTCTGTCAGTCAGTCAGTCAGTCAGCCTTATTCAGTCAGTCTGTCAGTCATCCTTATTCAGTCAGTCTGTCAGTCAGTCAGTCGGTCAGTCCTGCCCAGTCAGTTAGTCAGTCAAGCAGTCAGTCAGGTAGTCAAGCAGTCAGTCAGTCAGTGTCAGTCAGTCATTTAGTCATTCAGTCAGTCAGTGAAATAGCCAGTCAGAGAGTCAAGCAGTCAGTCAGTCAGTCTCAGTCAGTCAGTTAGTCAGTCAGTCAGTCAGTCAGTCAGTCAGTCCAGTCTCAGTCAGTCAGGCAGTTAGTCAGTCAGTCTCGGCCAGTCAGTGAGTCAGTCAGTCAGTATCAGTCAGTCAGTGAGTCAGTCTGTCAGTCAGGCAGTATCAGTCAGGCAGTAAGACTCCGCTCGACAGAACTCCGATAGCCTAATGGCTAGACCGCTGGTCTTCCAAGCGAGTGGCCTGGGTTCGAGTCCCAGCCGGAGCGAATATCTTCAATGTATATATTTCTTTTCTAATTTGAAAATTCTTTTTTTTTTCAATTTCTTTCCTTTGCAATTATTGATTATTTATGTAGGGAAGAAAATTCTGAGTCAGTTTAATTTTTCGACACGAAGATTTCAAAGTGTTTAAATAAACAATTACCATGGTGCATTTTTTGTTTTTATTATATTTAAAACTCCCACCGACAGAGCTCCCATAGACTAATGGCTAGAGTGTTAGGCTTCCAAGCGAGTGGCCCCTGGGTTCGAGTCCCAGCCTGAACGAAAATCTTCAATGTATACTTTTAGTTTCTAATTTGAATTTTCTTCTTCTTTTTTTTTTAATTTTTCTCTTTTGCGAATATTGATTATTTATGTAGGGAGAAAAATTCTGAGTCAGTTTAATTATTCGACCTGTAAATTTCAAAGTGTTTGATTCAATAATTACCAAGGTGCATTTTTTGTTTTTATTATATTTAAGACTTCCATCGACAGAGCTCCGATAGCCTAATGGCTAGACCGTTGGGTTTCAAGCGCGTGGTACTGGGTTCGAGTCCCGGCCGGAACGAAAATCTTCCATGTATATATTTCTCTTCTAATTTGAAAATTCTTTTTTTTTTCAATTTCTTTCTTTTGCAAATATGGATTATTTATGTACGGAAGAAAATTCTGAGTCAGTTTAATCATTCGACCTTTAGATTTCAAAGATTTTAGATCAATAATTACTAAGGTGCATTTTTTGTTTTTATTATAATTAAGACACCGATCAACAGAGATCCGATAATATATTGGCGAGAGCGTTGGGCTTCCATGAGTGTTGCCCTGGGTTCAAATCTCAGCCGGAAAGGAAATCTTAAATGCAAATATTTTTTTCTAATTTTATAATTCTTTTTTTTTTATTTTTCCCTTTTGCGAAGTCAGTCAGTCAGTCTGACAGTCAATCAGTCAAGCACTCAGTCATTCAGTCTCAGTCAGTCAGTCCAGTCAGTCAGTCACTCAGTCAGTCAGTTAGTCCTTCAGCCAGTCAGTCATTTAGTCTCAGTCAGTCAGTCATTCAGTCAGTCAGTCAGTCAGGCAGTCAGTCAGTCAGTCAGTCGGTCAGTCCTGTGCAGTCAGTTAGTCACTAAAGCAGTCAGTCAGTCTCAGTCAGTCAGTCTGTCAGTCAGTCCAGTCCAGTCTCAGTCAGTCAGTCAGTCAGTCTCGGTCAGTCAGTCAGTCAGTCATTCAGTCAGTCAGTCAGTCAGGCAGTCAGTCAGTCGGTCAGCCTTATTCAGTCAGTCTGTCAGTCAGTCAGTCAGTCAGCCTTATTCAGTCAGTCTGTCAGTCATCCTTATTCAGTCAGTCTGTCAGTCAGTCAGTCGGTCAGTCCTGTCCAGTCAGTTAGTCAGTCAAGCAGTCAGTCAGGTAGTCAAGCAGTCAGTCAGTCAGTGTCAGTCAGTCATTTAGTCATTCAGTCAGTCAGTGAAATAGCCAGTCAGAGAGTCAAGCAGTCAGTCAGTCAGTCTCAGTCAGTCAGTTAGTCAGTCAGTCAGTCAGTCAGTCAGTCAGTCCAGTCTCAGTCAGTCAGGCAGTTAGTCAGTCAGTCTCGGCCAGTCAGTGAGTCAGTCAGTCAGTATCAGTCAGTCAGTGAGTCAGTCTGTCAGTCAGGCAGTATCAGTCAGGCAGTAAGACTCCGCTCGACAGAACTCCGATAGCCTAATGGCTAGACCGCTGGTCTTCCAAGCGAGTGGCCTGGGTTCGAGTCCCAGCCGGAGCGAATATCTTCAATGTATATATTTCTTTTCTAATTTGAAAATTCTTTTTTTTTTCAATTTCTTTCCTTTGCAATTATTGATTATTTATGTAGGGAAGAAAATTCTGAGTCAGTTTAATTTTTCGACACGAAGATTTCAAAGTGTTTAAATAAACAATTACCAAGGTGCATTTTTTGTTTTTATTATATTTAAAACTCCCACCGACAGAGCTCCCATAGACTAATGGCTAGAGTGTTAGGCTTCCAAGCGAGTGGCCCTGGGTTCGAGTCCCAGCCTGAACGAAAATCTTCAATGTATACTTTTAGTTTCTAATTTGAAATTTCTTCTTCTTTTTTTTTTAATTTTTCTCTTTTGCGAATATTGATTATTTATGTAGGGAGAAAAATTCTGAGTCAGTTTAATTATTCGACCTGTAAATTTCAAAGTGTTTGAATCAATAATTACCAAGGTGCATTTTTAGTTTTTATTATATTTAAGACTTCCATCGACAGAGCTCCGATAGCCTAATGGCTAGACCGTTGGGTTCCAAGCGCGTGGTACTGGGTTCGAGTCCCGGCCGGAACGAAAATCTTCCATGTATATATTTCTCTTCTAATTTGAAGATTCTTTTTTTTTTTCAATTTCTTTCTTTTGCAAATATGGATTATTTATGTACGGAAGAAAATTCTGAGTCAGTTTAATCATTCGACCTTTAGATTTCAAAGATTTTAGATCAATAATTACTAAGGTGCATTTTTTGTTTTTATTATAATTAAGACACCGATCAACAGAGATCCGATAGTATATTGGCGAGAGCGTTGGGCTTCCATGAGTGTTGCCCTGGGTTCAAATCACAGCCGGAAAGGAAATCTTAAATGCAAATATTTTTTTCTAATTTTATAATTCTTTTTTTTTTATTTTTCCCTTTTGCGAAGTCAGTCAGTCAGTCTGACAGTCAATCAGTCAAGCACTCAGTCATTCAGTCTCAGTCAGTCAGTCCAGTCAGTCAGTCACTCAGTCAGTCAGTTAGTCCTTCAGCCAGTCAGTCAAGCAGTCAGTCATTTAGTCTCAGTCAGTCAGTCATTCAGTCAGTCAGTCAGTCAGGCAGTCAGTCAGTCAGTCAGTCGGTCAGTCCTGTGCAGTCAGTTAGTCACTAAAGCAGTCAGTCAGTCTCAGTCAGTCAGTCAGTCAGTCAGTCCAGTCCAGTCTCAGTCAGTCAGTCAGTCAGTCTCGGTCAGTCAGTCAGTCAGTCATTCAGTCAGTCAGTCAGTCAGGCAGTCAGTCAGTCGGTCAGCCTTATTCAGTCAGTCAGCCTTATTCAGTCAGTCTGTCAGTCATCCTTATTCGTCAGTCAGTCAGTCGGTCAGTCCTGTCCAGTCAGTTAGTCAGTCAAGCAGTCAGTCAGGTAGTCAAGCAGTCAGTCAGTCAGTGTCAGTCAGTCATTTAGTCATTCAGTCAGTCAGTGAAATAGCCAGTCAGAGAGTCAAGCAGTCAGTCAGTCAGTCTCAGTCAGTCAGTTAGTCAGTCAGTCAGTCAGTCAGTCAGTCAGTCCAGTCTCAGTCAGTCAGGCAGTTAGTCAGTCAGTCTCGGTCAGTCAGTGAGTCAGTCAGTCAGTATCAGTCAGTCAGTGAGTCAGTCTGTCAGTCAGGCAGTATCAGTCAGGCAGTAAGACTCCGCTCGACAGAACTCCGATAGCCTAATGGCTAGACCGCTGGTCTTCCAAGCGAGTGGCCTGGGTTCGAGTCCCAGCCGGAGCGAATATCTTCAATGTATATATTTCTTTTCTAATTTGAAAATTCTTTTTTTTTTCAATTTCTTTCCTTTGCAATTATTGATTATTTATGTAGGGAAGAAAATTCTGAGTCAGTTTAATTTTTCGACACGAAGATTTCAAAGTGTTTAAATAAACAATTACCAAGGTGCATTTTTTGTTTTTATTATATTTAAAACTCCCACCGACAGAGCTCCCATAGACTAATGGCGAGAGTGTTAGGCTTCCGAGCGAGTGGCCCTGGGTTCGAGTCCCAGCCTGAACGAAAATCTTCAATGTATACTTTTAGTTTCTAATTTGAAATTTCTTCTTCTTTTTTTTTAAATTTTTCTCTTTTGCGAATATTGATTATTTATGTAGGGAGAAAAATTCTGAGTCAGTTTAATTATTCGACCTGTAAATTTCAAAGTGTTTGAATCAATAATTACCAAGGTGCATTTTTTGTTTTTATTATATTTAAGACTTCCATCGACAGAGCTCCGATAGCCTAATGGCTAGACCGTTGGGTTCCAAGCGCGTGGTACTGGGTTCGAGTCCCGGCCGGAACGAAAATCTTCCATGTATATATTTCTCTTCTAATTTGAAGATTCTTTTTTTTTTCAATTTCTTTCTTTTGCAAATATGGATTATTTATGTACGGAAGAAAATTCTGAGTCAGTTTAATCATTCGACCTTTAGATTTCAAAGATTTTAGATCAATAATTACTAAGGTGTATTTTTTGTTTTTATTATAATTAAGACACCGATCAACAGAGATCCGATAGTATATTGGCGAGAGCGTTGGGCTTCCATGAGTGTCGCCCTGGGTTCAAATCCCAGCCGGAAAGGAAATCTTAAGTGCAAATATTTTTTTCTAATTTTATAATTCTTTTTTTTTATTTTTCCCTTTTGCGAAGTCAGTCAGTCAGTCTGACAGTCAATCAGTCAAGCACTCAGTCATTCAGTCTCAGTCAGTCAGTCCAGTCGGTCAGTCACTCAGTCAGTCAGTTAGTCCTTCAGCCAGTCAGTCAAGCAGTCAGTCATTTAGTCTCAGTCAGTCAGTCATTCAGTCAGTCAGTCATTCCGTCAGTCAGTCAGTCAGGCAGTCAGTCAGTCAGTCAGTCGGTCAGTCCTGTGCAGTCAGTTAGTCACTAAAGCAGTCAGTCAGTCTCAGTCAGTCAGTCTCAGTCAGTCAGTCAGTCAGTCACTCCAGTCCAGTCTCAGTCAGTCAGTCAGTCAGTCTCGGTCAGTCAGTCAGTCAGTCATTCAGTCAGTCAGTCAGTCAGGCAGTCAGTCAGTCGGTCAGCCTTATTCAGTCAGTCTGTCAGTCAGTCAGTCAGTCAGCCTTATTCAGTCAGTCTGTCAGTCATCCTTATTCAGTCAGTCTGTCAGTCAGTCAGTCGGTCAGTCCTGTCCAGTCAGTTAGTCAGTCAAGCAGTCAGTCAGGTAGTCAAGCAGTCAGTCAGTCAGTGTCAGTCAGTCATTTAGTCATTCAGTCAGTCAGTGAAATAGCCAGTCAGAGAGTCAAGCAGTCAGTCAGTCAGTCTCAGTCAGTCAGTTAGTCAGTCAGTCAGTCAGTCAGTCAGTCCAGTCTCAGTCAGTCAGGCAGTTAGTCAGTCAGTCTCGGCCAGTCAGTGAGTCAGTCAGTCAGTATCAGTCAGTCAGTGAGTCAGTCTGTCAGTCAGGCAGTATCAGTCAGGCAGTAAGACTCCGCTCGACAGAACTCCGATAGCCTAATGGCTAGACCGCTGGTCTTCCAAGCGAGTGGCCTGGGTTCGAGTCCCAGCCGGAGCGAATATCTTCAATGTATATATTTCTTTTCTAATTTGAAAATTCTTTTTTTTTTTCAATTTCTTTCCTTTGCAATTATTGATTATTTATGTAGGGAAGAAAATTCTGAGTCAGTTTAATTTTTCGACACGAAGATTTCAAAGTGTTTAAATAAACAATTACCAAGGTGCATTTTTTGTTTTTATTATATTTAAAACTCCCACCGACAGAGCTCCCATAGACTAATGGCTAGAGTGTTAGGCTTCCAAGCGAGTGGCCCTGGGTTCGAGTCCCAGCCTGAACGAAAATCTTCAATGTACACTTTTAGTTTCTAATTTGAAATTTCTTCTTCTTTTTTTTTTTAATTTTTCTCTTTTGCGAATATTGATTATTTATGTAGGGAGAAAAATTCTGAGTCAGTTTAATTATTCGACCTGTAAATTTCAAAGTGTTTGAATCAATAATTACCAAGGTGCATTTTTAGTTTTTATTATATTTAAGACTTCCATCGACAGAGCTCCGATAGCCTAATGGCTAGACCGTTGGGTTCCAAGCGCGTGGTACTGGGTTCGAGTCCCGGCCGGAACGAAAATCTTCCATGTATATATTTCTCTTCTAATTTGAAGATTCTTTTTTTTTCAATTTCTTTCTTTTGCAAATATGGATTATTTATGTACGGAAGAAAATTCTGAGTCAGTTTAATCATTCGACCTTTAGATTTCAAAGATTTTAGATCAATAATTACTAAGGTGCATTTTTTGTTTTTATTATAATTAAGACACCGATCAACAGAGATCCGATAGTATATTGGCGAGAGCGTTGGGCTTCATGAGTGTCGCCCTGGGTTCAAATCCCAGCCGGAATGGAAATCTTAAATGCAAATATTTTTTTCTAATTTTATAATTCTTTTTTTTTTATTTTTCCCTTTTGCGAAGTCAGTCAGTCAGTCTGACAGTCAATCAGTCAAGCACTCAGTCATTCAGTCTCAGTCAGTCAGTCCAGTCACTCAGTCACTCAGTCAGTCAGTTAGTCCTTCAGCCAGTCAGTCAAGCAGTCAGTCATTTAGTCTCAGCCAGTCAGTCATTCAGTCAGTCAGTCAGTCAGGCAGTCAGTCAGTCAGTCAGTCGGTCAGTCCTGTGCAGTCAGTTAGTCACTAAAGCAGTCAGTCAGTCTCAGTCAAGCAGTCAGTCAGTCAGTCTCAGTCAGTCAGTTAGTCAGTCAGTCAGTCAGTCAGTCAGTCCAGTCTCAGTCAGTCAGGCAGTTAGTCAGTCAGTCTCGGCCAGTCAGTGAGTCAGTCAGTCAGTATCAGTCAGTCAGTGAGTCAGTCTGTCAGTCAGGCAGTATCAGTCAGGCAGTAAGACTCCGCTCGACAGAACTCCGATAGCCTAATGGCTAGACCGCTGGTCTTCCAAGCGAGTGGCCTGGGTTCGAGTCCCAGCCGGAGCGAATATCTTCAATGTATATATTTCTTTTCTAATTTGAAAATTCTTTTTTTTTTTCAATTTCTTTCCTTTGCAATTATTGATTATTTATGTAGGGAAGAAAATTCTGAGTCAGTTTAATTTTTCGACACGAAGATTTCAAAGTGTTTAAATAAACAATTACCAAGGTGCATTTTTTGTTTTTATTATATTTAAAACTCCCACCGACAGAGCTCCCATAGACTAATGGCTAGAGTGTTAGGCTTCCAAGCGAGTGGCCCTGGGTTCGAGTCCCAGCCTGAACGAAAATCTTCAATGTACACTTTTAGTTTCTAATTTGAAATTTCTTCTTCTTTTTTTTTTAATTTTTCTCTTTTGCGAATATTGATTATTTATGTAGGGAGAAAAATTCTGAGTCAGTTTAATTATTCGACCTGTAAATTTCAAAGTGTTTGAATCAATAATTACCAAGGTGCATTTTTAGTTTTTATTATATTTAAGACTTCCATCGACAGAGCTCCGATAGCCTAATGGCTAGACCGTTGGGTTCCAAGCGCGTGGTACTGGGTTCGAGTCCCGGCCGGAACGAAAATCTTCCATGTATATATTTCTCTTCTAATTTGAAGATTCTTTTTTTTTCAATTTCTTTCTTTTGCAAATATGGATTATTTATGTACGGAAGAAAATTCTGAGTCAGTTTAATCATTCGACCTTTAGATTTCAAAGATTTTAGATCAATAATTACTAAGGTGCATTTTTTGTTTTTATTATAATTAAGACACCGATCAACAGAGATCCGATAGTATATTGGCGAGAGCGTTGGGCTTCATGAGTGTCGCCCTGGGTTCAAATCCCAGCCGGAATGGAAATCTTAAATGCAAATATTTTTTTCTAATTTTATAATTCTTTTTTTTTTATTTTTCCCTTTTGCGAAGTCAGTCAGTCAGTCTGACAGTCAATCAGTCAAGCACTCAGTCATTCAGTCTCAGTCAGTCAGTCCAGTCACTCAGTCACTCAGTCAGTCAGTTAGTCCTTCAGCCAGTCAGTCAAGCAGTCAGTCATTTAGTCTCAGCCAGTCAGTCATTCAGTCAGTCAGTCAGTCAGGCAGTCAGTCAGTCAGTCAGTCGGTCAGTCCTGTGCAGTCAGTTAGTCACTAAAGCAGTCAGTCAGTCTCAGTCAGTCAGTCAGTCAGTCAGTCCAGTCCAGTCTCAGTCAGTCAGTCAGTCAGTCTCGGTCAGTCAGTCAGTCAGTCTGTCAGTCAGGCAGTCAGTCAGTCGGTCAGCCTTATTCAGTCAGTCTGTCAGTCAGTCAGTCTGTCAGTCATCCTTATTCAGTCAGTCTGTCAGTCAGTCAGTCGGTCAGTCCTGTCCAGTCAGTTAGTCAGTCAAGCAGTCAGTCAGGTAGTAGAGCAGTCAGTCAGTCAGTGTCAGTCAGTCATTTAGTCATTCAGTCAGTCAGTGAAATAGCCAGTCAGAGAGTCAAGCAGTCAGTCAGTCAGTCTCAGTCAGTCAGTTAGTCAGTCAGTCAGTCAGTCAGTCAGTCAGTCCAGTCTCAGTCAGTCAGGCAGTTAGTCAGTCAGTCTCGGTCAGTCAGTGAGTCAGTCAGTCAGTATCAGTCAGTCAGTGAGTCAGTCTGTCAGTCAGGCAGTATCAGTCAGGCAGTAAGACTCCGCTCGACAGAACTCCGATAGCCTAATGGCTAGACCGCTGGTCTTCCAAGCGAGTGGCCTGGGTTCGAGTCCCAGCCGGAGCGAATATCTTCAATGTATATATTTCTTTTCTAATTTGAAAATTCTTTTTTTTTCAATTTCTTTCCTTTGCAATTATTGATTATTTATGTAGGGAAGAAAATTCTGAGTCAGTTTAATTTTTCAAAACGAAGATTTCAAAGTGTTTAAATAAACAATTACCAAGGTGCATTTTTTGTTTTTATTATATTTAAAACTCCCACCGACAGAGCTCCCATAGACTAATGGCTAGAGTGTTAGGCTTCCAAGCGAGTGGCCCTGGGTTCGAGTCCCAGCCTGAACGAAAATCTTCAATGTATACTTTTAGTTTCTAATTTGAAATTACTTCTTCTTTTTTTCTAATTTTTCTCTTTTGCGAATATTGATTATTTATGT
Source organism: Uloborus diversus (assembly GCF_026930045.1). Lineage (NCBI taxonomy): Eukaryota > Metazoa > Arthropoda > Arachnida > Araneae > Uloboridae > Uloborus > Uloborus diversus. The sequence continues at coordinate 222,039 of NW_026558054.1, read as the reverse complement.
AGGGAGAAAAATTCTGAGTCAGTTTAATTATTCGACCTGTAAATTTCAAAGTGTTTGAATCAATAATTACCAAGGTGCATTTTTAGTTTTTATTATATTTAAGACTTCCATCGACAGAGCTCCGATAGCCTAATGGCTAGACCGCTGGGTTCCAAGCGCGTGGTACTGGGTTCGAGTCCCGGCCGGAACGAAAATCTTCCATGTATATATTTCTCTTCTAATTTGAAGATTCTTTTTTTTTCAATTTCTTTCTTTTGCAAATATGGATTATTTATGTACGGAAGAAAATTCTGAGTCAGTTTAATCATTCGACCATTAGATTTCAAAGATTTTAGATCAATAATTACTAAGGTGCATTTTTTGTTTTTATTATAATTAAGACACCGATCAACAGAGATCCGATAGTATATTGGCGAGAGCGTTGGGCTTCCATGAGTGTCGCCCTGGGTTCAAATCCCAGCCGGAAAGGAAATCTTAAATGCATTTTTTTTTTCTAATTTTATAATTCTTTTTTTTTTATTTTTCCCTTTTGCGAAGTCAGTCAGTCAGTCTGACAGTCAATCAGTCAAGCACTCAGTCATTCAGTCTCAGTCAGTCAGTCCAGTCAGTCAGTCACTCAGTCAGTCAGTTAGTCCTTCAGCCAGTCAGTCAAGCAGTCAGTCATTTAGTCTCAGTCAGTCAGTCATTCAGTCAGTCAGTCAGTCAGGCAGTCCGTCAGTCAGTCAGTCGGTCAGTCCTGTGCAGTCAGTTAGTCACTAAAGCAGTCAGTCAGTCTCAGTCAGTCAGTCAGTCAGTCAGTCCAGTCCAGTCGGTCAGTCGGTCAGTCGGTCAGTCCTGTGCAGTCAGTTATCACTAAAGCAGTCAGTCAGTCTCAGTCAGTCAGTCAGTCAGTCAGTCCAGTCCAGTCTCAGTCAGTCAGTCAGTCAGTCTCGGTCAGTCATTCAGTCAGTCATTAAGTCAGTCAGTCAGTCAGGCAGTCAGTCAGTCGGTCAGCCTTATTCAGTCAGTCTGTCAGTCAGTCAGTCAGTCAGCCTTATTCAGTCAGTCTGTCTGTCATCCTTATTCAGTCAGTCTGTCAGTCAGTCTGTCGGTCAGTCCTGTCCAGTCAGTTAGTCAGTCAAGCAGTCAGTCAGGTAGTCAAGCAGTCAGTGTCAGTCAGTCATTTAGTCATACAGTCAGTCAGTGAAATAGCCAGTCAGAGAGTCAAGCAGTCAGTCAGTCAGTCTCAGTCAGTCAGTTAGTCAGTCAGTCAGTCAGTCAGTCAGTCAGTCCAGTCTCAGTCAGTCAGGCAGTTAGTCAGTCAGTCTCGGTCAGTCAGTGAGTCAGTCCAGTCTCAGTCAGTCAGTCAGTGAGTCAGTCTGTCATTCAGGCAGTATCAGTCAGGCAGTAAGACTCCGCGCGACAGAACTCCGATAGCCTAATGGCTAGACCGCTAGTCTTCCAAGCGAGTGGCCTCGGTTCGAGTCCCAGCCGGAGCGAATATTTTCAATGTATATATTTCTTTTCTAATTTGAAAATTCTTTTTTTTTTCAATTTCTTTCCTTTGAAATTATTATTGATTATTTATGTAGGGAGAAAAATTCTGAGTCAGTTTAATTATTCGACCTGTAAATTTCAAAGTGTTTGAATCAATAATTACCAAGGTGCATTTTTAGTTTTTATTATATTTAAGACTTCCATCGGCAGAGCTCCGATAGCTTAATGGCTAGACCGTTGGGTTCCAAGCGCGTGGTACTGGGTTCGAGTCCCGGCCGGAACGAAAATCTTCCATGTATATATTTCTCTTCTAATTTGAAGATTCTTTTTTTTTTCAATTTCTTTCTTTTGCAAATATGGATTATTTATGTACGGAAGAAAATTCTGAGTCAGTTTAATCATTCGACCTTTAGATTTCAAAGATTTTAGATCAATAATTACTAAGGTGCATTTTTTGTTTTTATTATAATTAAGACACCGATCAACAGAGATCCGATAGTATATTGGCGAGAGCGTTGGGCTTCCATGAGTGTCGCCCTGGGTTCAAATCCCAGCCGGAAAGGAAACCTTAAATGCAAATATTTTTTTCTAATTTTATAACTCTTTTTTTTTATTTTTCCCTTTTGCGAAATCAGTCAGTCAGTCTGACAGTCAATCAGTCAAGCACTCATTCATTCAGTCTCAGTCAGTCAGTCCAGTCAGTCAGTCACTCAGTTAGTCCTTCAGCCAGTCAGTCAAGCAGTCAGTCATCTAGTCTCAGTCAGTCAGTCATTCAGTCAGTCAGTCAGTCAGGCAGTCAGTCAGTCAGTCAGTCGGTCAGTCCTGTGCAGTCAGTTAGTCACTAAAGCAGTCAGTCAGTCTCAGTCAGTCAGTCAGTCAGTCAGTCCAGTCCAGTCTCAGTCAGTCAGTCAGTCAGTCTCGGTCAGTCAGTCAGTCAGCCATTCAGTCAGTCAGTCAGTCAGGCAGTCAGTCAGTCGGTCAGCCTTATTCAGTCAGTCTGTCAGTCAGTCAGTCAGTCAGCCTTATTCAGTCAGTCTGTCAGTCATCCTTATTCAGTCAGTCTGTCAGTCAGTCAGTCGGTCAGTCCTGTCCAGTCAGTTAGTCAGTCAAGCAGTCAGTCAGGTAGTCAAGCAGTCAGTCAGTCAGTGTCAGTCAGTCATTTAGTCATTCAGTCAGTCAGTGAAATAGCCAGTCAGAGAGTCAAGCAGTCAGTCAGTCAGTCTCAGTCAGTCAGTTAGTCAGTCAGTCAGTCAGTCAGTCAGTCAGTCCAGTCTCAGTCAGTCAGGCAGTTAGTCAGTCTGTCAGTCAGGCAATATCAGTCAGGCAGTAAGACTCCGCTCGACAGAACTCCGATAGCCTAATGGCTAGACCGCTGGTCTTCCAAGCGAGTGGCTTGGGAGCGAGTCCCAGCCGGAGCGAATATCTTCAATGTATATATTTCTTTTCTAATTTGAAAATTCTTTTTTTTTCAATTTCTTTCCTTTGCAATTATTGATTATTTATGTAGGGAAGAAAATTCTGAGTCAGTTTAATTTTTCGACACGAAGATTTCAAAGTGTTTAAATAAACAATTACCAAGGTGCATTTTTTGTTTTTATTATATTTAAAACTCCCACCGACAGAGCTCCCATAGACTAATGGCTAGAGTCTTAGGCTTCCAAGCGAGTGGCCCTGGGTTCGAGTCCCAGCCTGGACGAAAATCTTCAATGTATACTTTTAGTTTCTAATTTGAAATTTCTTCTTCTTTTTTTTTTTAATTTTTCTCTTTTGCGAATATTGATTATTTATGTAGGGAGAAAAATTCTGAGTCAGTTTAATTATTCGACATGTAAATTTCAAAGTGTTTGAATCAATAATTACCAAGGTGCATTTTTTGTTTTTATTATATTTAAGACTTCCATCGACAGAGCTCCGATAGCCTAATGGCTAGACCGTTGGGTTCCTAGCGCGTGGTACTGGGTTCGAGTCCCGGCCGGAACGAAAATCTTCCATGCATATATTTCTCTTCTAATTTGAAGATTCTTTTTTTTTTCAATTTCTTTCTTTTGCAAATATGGATTATTTATGTACGGAAGAAAATTCTGAGTCAGTTTAATCATTCAAACTTTAGATTTCAAAGATTTTAGATCAATAATTACTAAGGTGCATTTTTTGTTTTTATTATAATTAAGACACCGATCAACAGAGATCCGATAGTATATTGGCGAGAGCGTTGGGCTTCCATGAGTGTCGCCCTGGGTTCAAATCCCAGCCGGAATGGAAATCTTAAATGCAAATATTTTTTTTCTAATTTTATAATTCTTCTTTTTTTATTTTTCCCTTTTGCGAAGTCAGTCAGTCAGTCTGACAGTCAATCAGTCAAGCACTCAGTCATTCAGTCTCAGTCAGTCAGTCCAGTCACTCAGTCACTCAGTCAGTCAGTTAGTCCTTCAGCCAGTCAGTCAAGCAGTCAGTCATTTAGTCTCAGCCAGTCAGTCATTCAGTCAGTCAGTCAGTCAGGCAGTCAGTCAGTCAGTCAGTCGGTCAGTCCTGTGCAGTCAGTTAGTCACTAAAGCAGTCAGTCAGTCTCAGTCAGTCAGTCAGTCAGTCAGTCCAGTCCAGTCTCAGTCAGTCAGTCAGTCAGTCTCGGTCAGTCAGTCAGTCAGTCATTCAGTCAGTCTCTCAGTCAGGCAGTCAGTCAGTCGGTCAGCCTTATTCAGTCAGTCTGTCAGTCAGTCAGTCTGTCAGTCATCCTTATTCAGTCAGTCTGTCAGTCAGTCAGTCGGTCAGTCCTGTCCAGTCAGTTAGTCAGTCAAGCAGTCAGTCAGGTAGTCAAGCAGTCAGTCAGTCAGTGTCAGTCAGTCATTTAGTCATTCAGTCAGTCAGTGAAATAGCCAGTCAGAGAGTCAAGCAGTCAGTCAGTCAGTCTCAGTCAGTCAGTTAGTCAGTCAGTCAGTCAGTCAGTCAGTCAGTCAGTCCAGTCTCAGTCAGTCAGGCAGTTAGTCAGTCAGTCTCGGTCAGTCAGTGAGTCAGTCAGTCAGTATCAGTCAGTCAGTGAGTCAGTCTGTCAGTCAGGCAGTATCAGTCAGGCAGTAAGACGCCGCTCGACAGAACTCCGATAGCCTAATGGCTAGACCGCTGGTCTTCCAAGCGAGTGGCCTGGGTTCGAGTCCCAGCCGGAGCGAATATCTTCAATGTATATATTTCTTTTCTAATTTGAAAATTCTTTTTTTTTCAATTTCTTTCCTTTGCAATTATTGATTATTTACGTAGGGAAGAAAATTCTGAGTCAGTTTAATTTTTCGACACGAAGATTTCAAAGTGTTTAAATAAACAATTACCAAGGTGCATTTTTTGTTTTTATTATATTTAAAACTCCCACCGACAGAGCTCCCATAGACTAATGGCTAGAGTGTTAGGCTTCCAAGCGAGTGGCCCTGGGTTCGAGGCCCAGCCTGAACGAAAATCTTCAAAGTATACTTTTAGTTTCTAATTTGAAATTTCTTCTTCTTTTTTTTTTTTAATTTTTCTCTTTTGCGAATATTGATTATTTATGTAGGGAGAAAAATTCTGAGTCAGTTTAATTATTCGACCTGTAAATTTCAAAGTGTTTGAATCAATAATTACCGAGGTGCATTTTTTGTTTTTATTATATTTAAGACTTCCATCGACAGAGCTCCGATAGCCTAATGGCTAGACCGTTGGGTTCCTAGCGCGTGGTACTGGGTTCGAGTCCCGGCCGGAACGAAAATCTTCCATGCATATATTTCTCTTCTAATTTGAAGATTCTTTTTTTTTTCAATTTCTTTCTTTTGCAAATATGGATTATTTATGTACGGAAGAAAATTCTGAGTCAGTTTAATCATTCAAACTTTAGATTTCAAAGATTTTAGATCAATAATTACTAAGGTGCATTTTTTGTTTTTATTATAATTAAGACACCGATCAACAGAGATCCGATAGTATATTGGCGAGAGCGTTGGGCTTCCATGAGTGTCGCCCTGGGTTCAAATCCCAGCCGGAATGGAAATCTTAAATGCAAATATTTTTTTTCTAATTTTATAATTCTTCTTTTTTTATTTTTCCCTTTTGCGAAGTCAGTCAGTCAGTCTGACAGTCAATCAGTCAAGCACTCAGTCATTCAGTCTCAGTCAGTCAGTCCAGTCACTCAGTCACTCAGTCAGTCAGTTAGTCCTTCAGCCAGTCTGTCAAGCAGTCAGTCATTTAGTCTCAGCCAGTCAGTCATTCAGTCAGTCAGTCAGTCAGGCAGTCAGTCAGTCAGTCAGTCGGTCAGTCCTGTGCAGTCAGTTAGTCACTAAAGCAGTCAGTCAGTCTCAGTCAGTCAGTCAGTCAGTCAGTCCAGTCCAGTCTCAGTCAGTCAGTCAGTCAGTCTCGGTCAGTCAGTCAGTCCGTCATTCAGTCAGTCTGTCAGTCAGGCAGTCAGTCAGTCGGTCAGCCTTATTCAGTCAGTCTGTCAGTCAGTCAGTCTGTCAGTCATCCTTATTCAGTCAGTCTGTCAGTCAGTCAGTCGGTCAGTCCTGTCCAGTCAGTTAGTCAGTCAAGCAGTCAGTCAGGTAGTCAAGCAGTCAGTCAGTCAGTGTCAGTCAGTCATTTAGTCATTCAGTCAGTCAGTGAAATAGCCAGTCAGAGAGTCAAGCAGTCAGTCAGTCAGTCTCGGTCAGTCAGTGAGTCAGTCAGTCAGTATCAGTCAGTCAGTGAGTCAGTCTGTCAGTCAGGCAGTATCAGTCAGGCAGTAAGACTCCGCTCGACAGAACTCCGATAGCCTAATGGCTAGACCGCTGGTCTTCCAAGCGAGTGGCCTGGGTTCGAGTCCCAGCCGGAGCGAATATCTTCAATGTATATATTTCTTTTCTAAATTGAAAATTCTTTTTTTTTTCAATTTCTTTCCTTTGCAATTATTGATTATTTATGTAGGGAAGAAAATTCTGAGTCAGTTTAATTTTTCGACACAAAGATTTCAAAGTGTTTAAATAAACAATTACCAAGGTGCATTTTTTGTTTTTATTATATTTAAAACTCCCACCGACAGAGCTCCCATAGACTAATGGCTAGAGTGTTAGGCTTCCAAGCGAGTGGCCCTGGGTTCGAGTCCCAGCCTGAACGAAAATCTTCAAAGTATACTTTTAGTTTCTAATTTGAAATTTCTTCTTCTTTTTTTTTAATTTTTCTCTTTTGCGAATATTGATTATTTATGTAGGGAGAAAAATTCTGAGTCAGTTTAATTATTCGACCTGTAAATTTCAAAGTGTTTGAATCAATAATTACCAAGGTGCATTTTTGTTTTTATTATATTTAAGACCTCCATCGACAGAGCTACGATAGCCTAATGGCTAGACCGATGGGTTCCTAGCGCGTGGTACTGGGTTCGAGTCCCGGCCGGAAAGGAAATCTTAAATGCAAATATTTTTTTCTAATTTTATAATTCTTTTTTTTTATTTTTCCCTTTTGCGAAGTCAGTCAGTCAGTCTGACAGTCAATCAGTCAAGCACTCAGTCATTCAGTCTCAGTCAGTCAGTCCAGTCAGTCAGTCACTCAGTCAGTCAGTTAGTCCTTCAGCCAGTCAGTCAAGCAGTCAGTCATTTAGTCTCAGTCAGTCAATCATTCAGTCAGTCAGTCAGTCAGGCAGTCAGTCAGTCAGTCAGTCGGTCAGTCCTGTGCAGTCAGTTAGTCACTAAAGCAGTCAGTCTCAGTCAGTCAGTCAGTCAGTCAGTCCAGTCCAGTCTCAGTCAGTCAGTCAGTCAGTCTCGGTCAGTCAGTCAGTCAGTCATTCAGTCAGTCTGTCAGTCAGGCAGTCAGTCAGTCGGTCAGCCTTATTCAGTCAGTCTGTCAGTCAGTCAGTCAGCCTTATTCAGTCAGTCTGTCAGTCATCCTTATTCAGTCAGTCTGTCAGTCAGTCAGTCGGTCAGTCCTGTCCAGTCAGTTAGTCAGTCAAGCACTCAGTCAGGTAGTCAAGCAGTCAGTCAGTCAGTGTCAGTCAGTCATTTAGTCATTCAGTCAGTCAGTGAAATAGCCAGTCAGAGAGTCAAGCAGTCAGTCAGTCAGTCTCAGTCAGTCAGTTAGTCAGTCAGTCAGTCAGTCAGTCAGTCAGTCCAGTCTCAGTCAGTCAGGCAGTTAGTCAGTCAGTCTCGGTCAGTCAGTGAGTCAGTCAGTCAGTATCAGTCAGTCAGTGAGTCAGTCTGTCAGTCAGGCAGTATCAGTCAGGCAGTAAGACTCCGCTCGACAGAACTGCGATAGCCTAATGGCTAGACCGCTGGTCTTCCAAGCGAGTGGCCTGGGTTCGAGTCCCAGCCGGAGCGAATATCTTCAATGTATATATTTCTTTTCTAATTTGAAAATTCTTTTTTTTTCAATTTCTTTCCTTTGTAATTATTGATTATTTATGTAGGGAAGAAAATTCTGAGTCAGTTTAATTTTTCGACACGAAGATTTCAAAGTGTTTAAATAAACAATTACCAAGGTGCATTTTTTGTTTTTATTATATTTAAAACTCCCAACGACAGAGCTCCCATAGACTAATGGCTAGAGTGTTAGGCTTCCAAGCGAGTGGCCCTGGGTTCGAGTCCCAGCCTGAACGAAAATCTTCAAAGTATACTTTTAGTTTCTAATTTGAAATTTCTTCTTCTTTTTTTTTAATTTTTCTCTTTTGCGAATATTGATTATTTATGTAGGGAGAAAAATTCTGAGTCAGTTTAATTATTCGACCTGTAAATTTCAAAGTGTTTGAATCAATAATTACCAAGGTGCATTTTTTGTTTTTATTATATTTAAGACCTCCATCGACAGAGCTACGATAGCCTAATGGCTAGACCGTTGGGTTCCTAGCGCGTGGTACTGGGTTCGAGTCCCGGCCGGAAAGGAAATCTTAAATGCAAATATTTTTTTCTAATTTTATAATTCTTTTTTTTTTATTTTTCCCTTTTGCGAAGTCAGTCATTCAGTCTCAGTCAGTCAGTCCAGTCAGTCAGTCACTCAGTCAGTCAGTTAGTCCTTCAGCCAGTCAGTCAAGCAGTCAGTCATTTAGTCTCAGTCAGTCAGTCAGTCAGGCAGTCAGTCAGTCAGTCAGTCGGTCAGTCCTGTGCAGTCAGTTAGTCACTAAAGCAGTCAGTCAGTCTCAGTCAGTCAGTCAGTCAGTCAGTCAGTCCAGTCCAGTCTCAGTCAGTCAGTCAGTCTCGGTCAGTCAGTCAGTCAGTCATTCAGTCAGTCAGGCAGTCAGTCAGTCGGTCAGCCTTATTCAGTCAGTCTGTCAGTCAGTCAGTCAGTCAGCCTTATTCAGTCAGTCTGTCAGTCATCCTTATTCAGTCAGTCTGTCAGTCAGTCAGTCGGTCAGTCCTGTCCAGTCAGTTAGTCAGTCAAGCAGTCAGTCAGGTAGTCAAGCAGTCAGTCAGTCAGTGTCAGTCAGTCATTTAGTCATTCAGTCAGTCAGTGAAATAGCCAGTCAGAGAGTCAAGCAGTCAGTCAGTCAGTCTCAGTCAGTCAGTTAGTCAGTCAGTCAGTCAGTCAGTCAGTCAGTCCAGTCTCAGTCAGTCAGGCAGTTAGTCAGTCAGTCTCGGTCAGTCAGTGAGTCAGTCAGTCAGTATCACTCAGTCAGTGAGTCAGTCTGTCAGTCAGGCAGTATCAGTCAGGCAGTAAGACTCCGCTCGACAGAACTCCGATAGCCTAATGGCTAGACCGCTGGTCTTCCAAGCGAGTGGCCTGGGTTCGAGTCCCAGCCGGAGCGAATATCTTCAATGTATATATTTCTTTTCTAATTTGAAAATTCTTTTTTTTTCAATTTCTTTCCTTTGCAATTATTGATTATTTATGTACTGAAGAAAATTCTGAGTCAGTTAAATTTTTCGACACGAAGATTTCAAAGTGTTTAAATAAACAATTACCAAGGTGCATTTTTTGTTTTTTTTATATTTAAAACTCCCACCGACAGAGCTCCCATAGACTAATGGCTAGAGTGTTAGGCTTCCAAGCGAGTGGCCCTGGGTTCGAGTCCCAGCCTGAACGAAAATCTTCAATGTATACTTTTAGTTTCTAATTTGAAATTTCTTCTTCTTTTTTTTTTAATTTTTCTCTTTTGCGAATATTGATTATTTATGTAGGGAGAAAAATTCTGAGTCAGTTTAATTATTCGACCTGTAAATTTCAAAGTGTTTGAATCAATAATTACCAAGGAGCATTTTTTGTTTTTATTATATTTAAGACTTCCATCGACAGATCTCCGATAGCCTAATGGCTAGACCGTTGGGTTCCAAGCGCGTGGTACTGGGTTCGAGTCCCGGCCGGAACGAAAATCTTCCATGTATATATTTGTCTTCTAATTTGAAGATTCTTTTTTTTTTCAATTTCTTTCTTTTGCAAATATGGATTATTTATGTACGGAAGAAAATTCTGAGTCAGTTTAATCATTCGACCTTTAGATTTCAAAGATTTTAGATCAATAATTACTAAGGTGCATTTTTTGTTTTTATTATAATTAAGACACCGATCAACAGAGATCCGATAGTATATTGGCGAGAGCGTTGGGCTTCCATGAGTGTCGCCCTGGGTTCAAATCCCAGCCGGAAAGGAAGTCTTAAATGCAAATAATTTTTCTAATTTTATAATTCTTTTTTTTTATTTTTCCCTTTTGCGAAGTCAGTCAGTCTGTCTGACATTTAATCAGTCAAGCACTCAGTCATTCAGTCTCAGTCAGTCAGTCCAGTCAGTCAGTCACTCAGTCAGTCAGTTAGTCCTTCAGCCAGTCAGTCAAGCAGTCAGTCATTTAGTCTCAGTCAGTCAGTCATTCAGTCAGTCAGTCAGGCAGTCAGTCAGTCAGTCAGTCAGTCAGGCAGTCAGTCAGTCAGTCAGTCGGTCAGTCCTTTGCAGTCAGTTAGTCACTAAAGCAGTCAGTCAGTCTCAGTCAGTCAGTCAGTCAGTCTCGGTCAGTCAGTCAGTCAGTCATTCAGTCAGTCAGTCAGTCAGGCAGTCAGTCAGTCTGTCAGCCTTATTCAGTCAGTCTGTCAGTCAGTCAGTCAGTCAGCCTTATTCAGTCAGTCTGTCAGTCATCCTTATTCAGTCAGTCTGTCAGTCAGTCAGTCGGTCAGTCCTGTCCAGTCAGTTAGTCAGTCAAGCAGTCAGTCAGGTAGTCAAGCAGTCAGTCAGTCAGTGTCAGTCAGTCATTTAGTCATACAGTCAGTCAGTGAAATAGCCAGTCAGAGAGTCAAGCAGTCAGTCAGTCAGTCTCAGTCAGTCAGTTAGTCAGTCAGTCAGTCAGTCAGTCAGTCAGTCCAGTCTCAGTCAGTCAGGCAGTTAGTCAGTCAGTCTCGGTCAGTCAGTGAGTCAGTCAGTCAGTATCAGTCAGTCAGTGAGTCAGTCTGTCAGTCAGGCAGTATCAGTCAGGCAGTAAGACTCCGCTCGACAGAACTCCGATAGCCTAATGGCTAGACCGCTGGTCTTCCAAGCGAGTGGCCTGGGTTCGAGTCCCAGCCGGAGCGAATATCTTCAATGTATATATTTCTTTTCTAATTTGAAAATTCTTTTTTTTTTCAATTTCTTTCCTTTGCAATTATTGATTATTTATGTAGGGAAGAAAATTCCGAGTCAGTTTAATTTTTTGACACGAAGATTTCAAAGTGTTTAAATAAACAATTACCAAGGTGCATTTTTTGTTTTTATTATATTTAAAACTCCCACCGACAGAGCTCCCATAGACTAATGGCTAGAGTGTTAGGCTTCCAAGCGAGTGGCCCTGGGTTCGAGTGCCAGCCTGAACGAAAATCTTCAATGTATACTTTTAGTTTCTAATTTGAAATTTCTTCTTCTTTTTTTTTTAATTTTTCTCTTTTGCGAATATTGATTATTTATGTAGGGAGAAAAATTCTGAGTCAGTTTAATTATTCGACCTGTAAATTTCAAAGTGTTTGAATCAATAATTACCAAGGTGCATTTTTTGTTTTTATTATATTTAAGACTTCCATCGACAGAGCTCCGATAGCCTAATGGCTAGACCGTTGGGTTCCAAGCGCGTGGTACTGGGTTCGAGTCCCGGCCGGAACGAAAATCTTCCATGTATATATTTCTCTTCTAATTTGAAGATTTTTTTTTTTTCAATTTCTTTCTTTTGCAAATATGGATTATTTATGTACGGAAGAAAATTCTGAGTCAGTTTAATCATTCGACCTTTAGATTTCAAAGATTTTAGATCAATAATTACTAAGGTGCATTTTTTGTTTTTATTATAATTAAGACACCGATCAACAGAGATCCGATAGTATATTGGCGAGAGCGTTGGGCTTCCATAAGTGTCGCCCTGGGTTCAAATCCCAGCCGGAAAGGAAATCTTAAATGCAAATAGTGTTTTCTAATTTTATAATTCTTTTTTTTTTATTTTTCCCTTTTGCGAAGTCAGTCAGTCAGTCTGACAGTCAATCAGTCAAGCACTCAGTCATTCAGTCTCAGTCAGTCAGTCCAGTCAGTCAGTCACTCAGTCAGTCAGTTAGTCCTTCAGCCAGTCAGTCAAGCAGTCAGTCATTTAGTCTCAGTCAGTCAGTCATTCAGTCAGTCAGTCAGTCAGGCAGTCAGTCAGTCAGTCAGTCGGTCAGTCCTGTGCAGTCAGTTAGTCACTAAAGCAGTCAGTCAGTCTCAGTCAGTCAGTCAGTCAGTCAGTCCAGTCCAGTCTCAGTCAGTCAGTCAGTCAGTCTCGGTCAGTCAGTCAGTCAGTTATTCAGTCAGTCAGTCAGTCAGGCAGTCAGGCAGTCGGTCAGCCTTATTCAGTCAGTCTGTCAGTCAGTCAGTCAGTCAGCCTTATTCAGTCAGTCTGTCAGTCATCCTTATTCAGTCAGTCTGTCAGTCAGTCAGTCGGTCAGTCCTGTCCAGTCAGTTAGTCAGTCAAGCAGTCAGTCAGGTAGTCAAGCAGTCAGTCAGTCAGTGTCAGTCATTCATTAAGTCATTCAGTCAGTCAGTGAAATAGCCAGTCAGAGAGTCAAGCAGTCAGTCAGTCAGTCTCAGTCAGTCAGTTAGTCAGTCAGTCAGTCAGTCAGTCAGTCAGTCCAGTCTCAGTCAGTCAGGCAGTTAGTCAGTCAGTCTCGGTCAGTCAGTGAGTCAGTCAGTCAGTATCAGTCAGTCAGTGAGTCAGTCTGTCAGTCAGGCAGTATCAGTCAGGCAGTAAGACTCCGCTCGACAGAACTCCGATAGCCTAATGGCTAGACCGCTGGTCTTCCAAGTGAGTGGCCTGGGTTCGAGTCCCAGCCGGAGCGAATATCTTCAATGTATATATTTCTTTTCTAATTTGAAAATTCCTTTTTTTTCAATTTCTTTCCTTTGCAATTATTGATTATTTATGTAGGGAAGAAAATTCTGAGTCAGTTTAATTTTTCGACACGAAGATTTCAAAGTGTTTAAATAAACAATTACCAAGGTGCATTTTTTGTTTTTATTATATTTAAAACTCCCACCGACAGAGCTCCCATAGACTAATGGCTAGAGTGTTAGGCTTCCAAGCGAGTGGCCCTGGGTTGAGTCCCAGCCTGAACGAAAATCTTCAATGTATACTTTTATTTTCTAATTTGAAATTTCTTCTTCTTTTTTTTTAATTTTTCTCTTTTGCGAATATTGATTATTTATGTAGGGAGAAAAATTCTGAGTCAGTTTAATTATTCGACCTGTAAATTTCAAAGTGTTTGAATCAATAATTACCAAGGTGCATTTTTTGTTTTTATTATATTTAAGACTTCCATCGACAGAGCTCCGATAGCTAATGGCTAGACCGTTGGGTCCCAAGCGCGTGGTACTGGGTTCGAGTCCCGGCCGGAACGAAAATCTTCCATGTATATATTTCTCTTCTAATTTGAAGATTCTTTTTTTTTTCAATTTCTTTCTTTTGCAAATATGGATTATTTATGTGCGGAAGAAAATTCTGAGTCAGTTTAATCATTCGACCTTTAGATTTCAAAGATTTTAGATCAATAATTACTAAGGTGCATTTTTTGTTTTTATTATAATTAAGACACCGATCAACAGAGATCCGATAGTATATTGGCGAGAGCGTTGGGCTTCCATGAGTGTCGCCCTGGGTTCAAATCCCAGCCGGAAAGGAAATCTTAAATGCAAATATTTTTTTCTAATTTTATAATTTTTTTTTTTTTTTATTTTTCCCTTTTGCGAAGTCAGTCAGTCAGTCTGACAGTCAATCAGTCAAGCACTCAGTCATTCAGTCTCAGTCAGTCAGTCCAGTCAGTCAGTCACTCAGTCAGTCAGTTAGTCCTTCAGCCAGTCAGTCAAGCAGTCAGTCATTTAGTCTCAGTCAGTCAGTCATTCAGTCAGCCAGTCAGTCAGGCAGTCAGTCAGTCAGTCAGTCGGTGAGTCCTGTGCAGTCAGTTAGTCACTAAAGCAGTCAGTCAGTCTCAGTCAGTCAGTCAGTCAGTCAGTCCAGTCCAGTCTCAGTCAGTCAGTCAGTCAGTCAGTCCAGTCCAGTCTCAGTCAGTCAGTCAGTCAGTCTCGGTCAGTCAGTCAGTCAGTCAGTCAGGCAGTCAGTCAGTCGGTCAGCCTTATTCAGTCAGTCTGTCAGTCAGTCAGTCAGTCAGCCTTATTCAGTCAGTCTGTCAGTCATCCTTATTCAGTCAGTCTGTCAGTCAGTCAGTCGGTCAGTCCTGTCCAGTCAGTTAGTCAGTCAAGCAGTCAGTCAGGTAGTCAAGCAGTCAGTCAGTCAGTGTCAGTCAGTCATTTAGTCATTCAGTCAGTCAGTGAAATAGCCAGTCAGAGAGTCAAGCAGTCAGTCAGTCAGTCTCAGTCAGTCAGTTAGTCAGTCAGTCAGTCAGTCAGTCAGTCAGTCCAGTCTCAGTCAGTCAGGCAGTTAGTCAATCAGTCTCGGTCAGTCAGTGAGTCAATCAGTCAGTATCAGTCAGTCAGTGAGTCAGTCTGTCAGTCAGGCAGTATCAGTCAGGCAGTAAGACTCCGCTCGGCAGAACTCCGATAGCCTAATGGCTAGACCGCTGGTCTTCCAAGCGAGTGGTCTGGGTTCGAGTCCCAGCCGGAGCGAATATCTTCAATGTATATATTTCTTTTCTAATTTGAAAATTCTTTTTTTTTTCAATTTCTTTCCTTTGCAATTATTGATTATTTATGTAGGGAAGAAAATTCTGAGTCAGTTTAATTTTTCGACACGAAGATTTCAAAGTGTTTAAATAAACAATTACCAAGGTGCATTTTTTGTTTTTATTATATTTAAAACTCCCAACGACAGAGCTCCCATAGACTAATGGCTAGAGTGTTAGGCTTCCAAGCGAGTGGCCCTGGGTTCGAGTCCCAGCCTGAACGAAAATCTTCAATGTATACTTTTAGTTTCTAATTTGAAATGTTTTCTTCTTTTTTTTTTAATTTTTCTCTTTTGCGAATATTGATTATTTATGTAGGGAGAAAAATTCTGAGTCAGTTTAATTATTCGACCTGTAAATTTCAAAGATTTTAGATCAATAATTACTAATGTGCATTTTTTGTTTTTATTATAATTAAGACACCGATCAACAGAGATCCGATAGTATATTGGCGAGGGCGTTGGGCTTCCATGAGTGTCGCCCTGGGTTCAAATCCCAGCCGGAAAGGAAATCTTAAATGCAAATATTTTTTTCTAATTTTATAATTCTTTTTTTTTATTTTTCCCTTTTGCGAAGTCAGTCAGTCAGTCTGACAGTCAATCAGTCAAGCACTCAGTCATTCAGTCTCAGTCAGTCAGTCCAGTCAGTCAGTCACTCAGTCAGTCAGTTAGTCCTTCAGCCAGTCAGTCAAGCAGTCAGTCATTTAGTCTCAGTCAGTCAGTCATTCAGTCAGTCAGTCAGTCAGGCAGTCAGTCAGTCAGTCAGTCGGTCAGTCCTGTGCAGTCAGTTAGTCACTAAAGCAGTCAGTCAGTCTCAGTCAGTCAGTCAGTCAGTCAGTCCAGTCCGGTCTCAGTCAGTCAGTCAGTCAGTCTCGGTCAGTCAGTCAGTCAGTCATTCAGTCAGTCAGTCAGTCAGGCAGTCAGTCAGTCGGTCCGCCTTATTCAGTCAGTCTGTCAGTCAGTCAGTCAGTCAGCCTTATTCAGTCAGTCTGTCAGTCATCCTTATTCAGTCAGTCTGTCAGTCAGTCAGTCGGTCAGTCCTGTCCAGTCAGTTAGTCAGTCAAGCAGTCAGTCAGGTAGTCAAGCAGTCAGTCAGTCAGTGTCAGTCAGTCATTTAGTCATTCAGTCAGTCAGTGAAATAGCCAGTCAGAGAGTCAAGCAGTCAGTCAGTCAGTCTCAGTCAGTCAGTTAGTCAGTCAGTCAGTCAGTCAGTCAGTCAGTCCAGTCTCAGTCAGTCAGGCAGTTAGTCAGTCAGTCTCGGTCAGTCAGTGAGTCAGTCAGTCAGTATCAGTCAGTCAGTGAGTCAGTCTGTCAGTCAGGCAGTATCAGTCAGGCAGTAAGACTCCGCTCGACAGAACTCCGATAGCCTAATGGCTAGACCGCTGGTCTTCCAAGCGAGTGGCCTGGGTTCGAGTCCCAGCCGGAGCGAATATCTTCAATGTATATATTTCTTTTCTAATTTGAAAATTCTTTTTTTTTCAATTTCTTTCCTTTGCAATTATTGATTATTTATGTAGGGAAGAAAATTCTGAGTCAGTTTAATTTTTCGACACGAAGATTTCAAAGTGTTTAAATAAACAATTACCAAGGTGCATGTTTTGTTTTTATTATATTTAAAACTCCCACCGACAGAGCTCCCATAGACTAATGGCTAGAGTGTTAGGCTTCCAAGCGAGTGGCCCTGGGTTCGAGTCCCAGCCTGAACGAAAATCTTCAATGTATACTTTTAGTTTCTAATTTGAAATTTCTTCTTCTTTTTTTTTTAATTTTTTTCTTTTGCGAATATTGATTATTTATGTAGGGAGAAAAATTCTGAGTCAGTTTAATTATTCGACCTGTAAATTTCAAAGTGTTTGAATCAATAATTACCAAGGTGCATTTTTTGTTTTTATTATATTTAAGACTTCCATCGACAGAGCTCCGATAGCCTAATGGCTAGACCGTTGGGTTCCAAGCGCGTGGTACTGGGTTCGAGTCCCGGCCGGAACGAAAATCTTCCATGTATATATTTCTCTTCTAATTTGAAGATTCTTTTTTTTTTCAATTTCTTTCTTTTGCAAATATGGATTATTTATGTACGGAAGAAAATTCTGTGTCAGTTTAATCATTCGACCTTTAGATTTCAAAGATTTTAGATCAATAATTACTAAGGTGCATTTTTTGTTTTTATTATAATTAAGACACCGATCAACAGAGATCCGATAGTATATTGGCGAGAGCGTTGGGCTTCCATGAGTGTCGCCCTGGGTTCAAATCCCAGCCGGAAAGGAAATCTTAAATGCAAATATTTTTTTCTAATTTTATAATTCTTTTTTTTTTTTTATTTTTCCCTTTTGCGAAGTCAGTCAGTCAGTCTGACAGTCAATCAGTCAAGCACTCAGTCATTCAGTCTCAGTCAGTCAGTCCAGTCAGTCAGTCAGTCACTCAGTCAGTCAGTTAGTCCTTCAGCCAGTCAGTCAAGCAGTCAGTCATTTAGTCTCAGTCAGTCAGTCATTCAGTCAGTCAGTCAGTCAGGCAGTCAGTCAGTCAGTCAGTCGGTCAGTCCTGTGCAGTCAGTTAGTCACTAAAGCAGTCAGTCAGTCTCAGTCAGTCAGTCAGTCAGTCAGTCCAGTCCAGTCTCAGTCAGTCAGTCAGTCAGTCTCGGTCAGTCAGTCAGTCAGTCATTCAGTCAGTCAGTCAGTCAGTCGGTCAGCCTTATTCAGTCAGTCTGTCAGTCAGTCAGTCAGTCAGCCTTATTCAGTCAGTCTGTCAGTCATCCTTATTCAGTCAGTCTGTCAGTCAGTCAGTCGGTCAGTCCTGTCCAGTCAGTTAGTCAGTCAAGCAGTCAGTCAGGTAGTCAAGCAGTCAGTCAGTCAGTGTCAGTCAGTCATTTAGTCATTCAGTCAGTCAGTGAAATAGCCAGTCAGAGAGTCAAGCAGTCAGTCAGTCAGTCTCAGTCAGTCAGTTAGTCAGTCAGTCAGTCAGTCAGTCAGTCAGTCCAGTCTCAGTCAGTCAGGCAGTTAGTCAGTCAGTCTCGGTCAGTCAGTGAGTCAGTCAGTCAGTATCAGTCAGTCAGTGCGTCAGTCTGTCAGTCAGGCAGTATCAGTCAGGCAGTAAGACTCCGCTCGACAGAACTCCGATAGCCTAATGGCTAGACCGCTGGTCTTCCAAGCGAGTGGCCTGGGTTCGAGTCCCAGCCGGAGCGAATATCTTCAATGTATATATTTCTTTTCTAATTTGAAAATTCTTTTTTTTTTCAATTTCTTTCCTTTGCAATTATTGATAATTTATGTAGGGAAGAAAATTCTGAGTCAGTTTAATTTTTCGACACGAAGATTTCAAAGTGTTTAAATAAACAATTACCAAGGTGCATTTTTTGTTTTTATTATATTTAAAACTCCCACCGACAGAGCTCCCATAGACTAATGGCTAGAGTGTTAGGCTTCCAAGCGAGTGGCCCTGGGTTCGAGTCCCAGCCTGAACGAAAATCTTCAATGTATACTTTTAGTTTCTAATTTGAAATTTATTCATCTTTTTTTTTTAATTTTTTTCTTTTGCGAATATTGATTATTTATGTAGGGAGAAAAATTCTGAGTCAGTTTAATTATTCGACCTGTAAATTTCAAAGTGTTTGAATCAATAATTACCAAGGTGCATTTTTTGTTTTTATTATATTTAAGACTTCCATCGACAGAGCTCCGATAGCCTAATGGCTAGACCGTTGGGTTCCAAGCGCGTGGTACTGGGTTCGAGTCCCGGCCGGAACGAAAATCTTCCATGTATATATTTCTTTTCTAATTTGAAGATTCTTTTTTTTTTAAATTTCTTTCTTTTGCAAATATGGATTATTTATGTACGGAAGAAAATTCTGAGTCAGTTTAATCATTCGACCTTTAGATTTCAAAGATTTTAGATCAATAATTACTAAGGTGCATTTTTTGTTTTTATTATAATTAAGACACCGATCAACAGAGATCCGATAGTATATTGGCGAGAGCGTTGGGCTTCCATGAGTGTCGCCCTGGGTTCAAATCCCAGCCGGAAAGGAAATCTTAAATGCAAATATTTTTTTCTAATTTTATAATTCTTTTTTTTTTATTTTTCCCTTTTGCGAAGTCAGTCAGTCAGTCTGACAGTCAATCAGTCAAGCACTCAGTCATTCAGTCTCAGTCAGTAAGTCCAGTCAGTCAGTCACTCAGTCAGTCAGTTAGTCCTTCAGCCAGTCAGTCAAGCAGTCAGTCATTTAGTCTCAGTCAGTCAGTCATTCAGTCAGTCAGTCAGTCAGGCAGTCAGTCAGTCAGTCATTCGGTCAGTCCTGTGCAGTCAGTTAGTCACTAAAGCAGTCAGTCAGTCTCAGTCAGTCAGTCAGTCAGTCAGTCCAGTCCAGTCTCAGTCAGTCAGTCAGTCAGTCTCGGTCAGTCAGTCAGTCAGTCATTCAGTCAGTCAGTCAGTCAGGCAGTCAGTCAGTCGGTCAGCCTTATTCAGTCAGTCTGTCAGTCAGTCAGTCAGTCAGCCTTATTCAGTCAGTCTGTCAGTCATCCTTATTCAGTCAGTCTGTCAGTCAGTCAGTCGGTCAGTCCTGTCCAGTCAGTTAGTCAGTCAAGCAGTCAGTCAGGTAGTCAAGCAGTCAGTCAGTCAGTCATTTAGTCATTCAGTCAGTCAGGTAGTCAAGCAGTCAGTCAGTCAGTGTCAGTCAGTGAAATAGCCAGTCAGAGAGTCAAGCAGTCAGTCAGTCAGTCTCAGTCAGTCAGTTAGTCAGTCAGTCAGTCAGTCAGTCAGTCCAGTCTCAGTCAGTCAGGCAGTTAGTCAGTCAGTCTCGGTCAGTCAGTGAGTCTGTCAGTCAGTATCAGTCAGTCAGTGAGTCTGTCAGTCAGTATCAGTCAGTCAGTGAGTCAGTCTGTCAGTCAGGCAGTATCAGTCAGGCAGTAAGACTCCGCTCGACAGAACTCCGATAGCCTAATGGCTAGACCGCTGGTCTTCCAAGCGAGTGGCCTGGGTTCGAGTCCCAGCCGGAGCGAATATCTTCAATGTATATATTTCTTTTCTAATTTGAAAATTCTTTTTTTTTCAATTTCTTTCCTTTGCAATTATTGATTATTTATGTAGGGAAGAAAATTCTAAGTCAGTTTAATTTTTCGACACGAAGATTTCAAAGTGTTTAAATAAACAATTACCAAGGTGCATTTTTTGTTTTTATTATATTTAAAACTCCCACCGACAGAGCTCCCATAGACTAATGGCTAGAGTGTTAGGCTTCCAAGCGAGTGGCCCTGGGTTCGATTCCCAGCCTGAACGAAAATCTTCAATGTATACTTTTAGTTTCTAATTTGAAATTTCTTCTTCTTTTTTTTTTAATTTTTTTCTTTTGCGAATATTGATTATTTATGTAGGGAGAAAAATTCTGAGTCAGTTTAATTATTCGACCTGTAAATTTCAAAGTGTTTGAATCAATAATTACCAAGGTGCATTTTTTGTTTTTATTATATTTAAGACTTTCATCGACAGAGCTCCGATAGCCTAATGGCTAGACCGTTGGGTTCCAAGCGCGTGGTACTGGGTTCGAGCCCCGGCCGGAACGAAAATCTTCCATGTATATATTTCTCTTCTAATTTGAAGATTCTTTTTTTTTTCAATTTCTTTCTTTTGCAAATATGGATTATTTATGTACGGAAGAAAATTATGAGTCAGTTTAATCATTCGACCTTTAGATTTCAAAGATTTTAGATCAATAATTACTAAGGTGCATTTTTTGTTTTTATTATAATTAAGACACCGATCAACAGAGATCCGATAGTATATTGGCGAGGGCGTTGGGCTTCCATGAGTGTCGCCCTGGGTTCAAATCCCAGCCGGAAAGGAAATCTTAAATGCAAATATTTTTTTCTAATTTTATAATTCTTTTTTTTTTTATTTTTCCCTTTTGCGAAGTCAGTCAGTCAGTCTGACAGTCAATCAGTCAAGCACTCAGTCATTCAGTCTCAGTCAGTCAGTCCATTCAGTCAGTCACTCAGTCAGTCAGTTAGTCCTTCAGCCAGTCTGTCAAGCAGTCAGTCATTTAGTCTCAGTCAGTCAGTCATTCAGTCAGCCAGTCAGTCAGGCAGTCAGTCAGTCAGTCAGTCGGTCAGTCCTGTGCAGTCAGTTAGTCACTAAAGCAGTCAGTCAGTCTCAGTCAGTCAGTCAGTCAGTCAGTCCAGTCCAGTCTCAGTCAGTCAGTCAGTCAGTCTCGGTCAGTCAGTCAGTCAGTCATTCAGTCAGTCAGTCAGTCAGGCAGTCAGTCAGTCGGTCCGCCTTATTCAGTCAGTCTGTCAGTCAGTCAGTCAGTCAGCCTTATTCAGTCAGTCTGTCAGTCATCCTTATTCAGTCAGTCTGTCAGTCAGTCAGTCGGTCAGTCCTGTCCAGTCAGTTAGTCAGTCAAGCAGTCAGTCAGGTAGTCAAGCAGTCAGTCAGTCAGTGTCAGTCAGTCATTTAGTCATTCAGTCAGTCAGTGAAATAGCCAGTCAGAGAGTCAAGCAGTCAGTCAGTCAGTCTCAGTCAGTCAGTTAGTCAGTCAGTCAGTCAGTCAGTCAGTCAGTCCAGTCTCAGTCAGTCAGGCAGTTAGTCAGTCAGTCTCGGTCAGTCAGTGAGTCAATCAGTCAGTATCAGTCAGTCAGTGAGTCAGTCTGTCAGTCAGGCAGTATCAGTCAGGCAGTAAGACTCCGCTCGACAGAACTCCGATAGCCTAATGGCTAGACCGCTGGTCTTCCAAGCGAAAGGCCTGGGTTCGAGTCCCAGCCGGAGCGAATATCTTCAATGTATATATTTCTTTTCTAATTTGAAAATTCTTTTTTTTTCAATTTCTTTCCTTTGCAATTATTGATTATTTATGTAGGGAAGAAAATTCTGAGTCAGTTTAATTTTTCGACACGAAGATTTCAAAGTGTTTAAATAAACAATTACCAAGGTGCATTTTTTGTTTTTATTATATTTAAAACTCCCACCGACAGAGCTCCCATAGACTAATGGCTAGAGTGTTAGGCTTCCAAGCGAGTGGCCCTGGGTTCGAGTCCCAGCCTGAACGAAAATCTTCAATGTATACTTTTAGTTTCTAATTTGAAATGTCTTCTTCTTTTTTTTTAATTTTTCTCTTTTGCGAATATTGATTATTTATGTAGGGAGAAAAATTCTGAGTCAGTTTAATTATTCGACCTGTAAATTTCAAAGTGTTTGAATCAATAATTACCAAGGTGCATTTTTTGTTTTTATTATATTTAAGACTTTCAGCGACAGAGCTCCGATAGCCTAATGGCTAGACCGTTGGGTTCCAAGCGCGTGGTACTGGGTTCGAGTCCCGGCCGGAACGAAAATCTTCCATGTATATATTTCTCTTCTAATTTGAAGATTTTTTTTTTTCAATTTCTTTCTTTTGCAAATATGGATTATTTATGTACGGAAGAAAATTATGAGTCAGTTTAATCATTCGACCTTTAGATTTCAAAGATTTTAGATCAATAATTACTAAGGTGCATTTTTTGTTTTTATTATAATTAAGACACCGATCAACAGAGATCCGATAGTATATTGGCGAGGGCGTTGGGCTTCCATGAGTGTCGCCCTGGGTTCAAATCCCAGCCGGAAAGGAAATCTTAAATGCAAATATTTTTTTCTAATTTTATAATTCTTTTTTTTTTATTTTTCCCTTTTGCGAAGTCAGTCAGTCAGTCTGACAGTCAATCAGTCAAGCACTCAGTCATTCAGTCTCAGTCAGTCAGTCCATTCAGTCAGTCACTCAGTCAGTCAGTTAGTCCTTCAGCCAGTCTGTCAAGCAGTCAGTCATTTAGTCTCAGTCAGTCAGTCATTCAGTCAGTCAGTCAGTCAGGCAGTCAGTCAGTCAGTCAGTCGGTCAGTCCTGTGCAGTCAGTTAGTCACTAAAGCAGTCAGTCAGTCTCAGTCAGTCAGTCAGTCCAGTCCAGTCCAGTCTCAGTCAGTCAGTCAGTCAGTCTCGGTCAGTCAGTCAGTCAGTCATTCAGTCAGTCAGTCAGTCAGGCAGTCAGTCAGTCGGTCCGCCTTATTCAGTCAGTCTGTCAGTCAGTCAGTCAGTCAGCCTTATTCAGTCAGTCTGTCAGTCATCCTTATTCAGTCAGTCAGTCAGTCGGTCAGTCCTGTCCAGTCAGTTAGTCAGTCAAGCAGTCAGTCAGGTAGTCAAGCAGTCAGTCAGTCAGTGTCAGTCAGTCATTTAGTCATTCAGTCAGTCAGTGAAATAGCCAGTCAGAGAGTCAAGCAGTCAGTCAGTCAGTCTCAGTCAGTCAGTTAGTCAGTCAGTCAGTCAGTCAGTCAGTCAGTCAGTCCAGTCTCAGTCAGTCAGGCAGTTAGTCAGTCAGTCTCGGTCAGTCAGTGAGTCAATCAGTCAGTATCAGTCAGTCAGTGAGTCAGTCTGTCAGTCAGGCAGTATCAGTCAGGCAGTAAGACTCCGCTCGACAGAACTCCGATAGCCTAATGGCTAGACCGCTGGTCTTCCAAGCGAGTGGCCTGGGTTCGAGTCCCAGCCGGAGCGAATATCTTCAATGTATATATTTCTTTTCTAATTTGAAAATTCTTTTTTTTTTCAATTTCTTTCCTTTGCAATTATTGATTATTTATGTAGGGAAGAAAATTCTGAGTCAGTTTAATTTTTCGACACGAAGATTTCAAAGTGTTTAAATAAACAATTACCAAGGTGCATTTTTTGTTTTTATTATATTTAAAACTCCCACCGACAGAGCTCCCATAGACTAATGGCTAGAGTGTTAGGCTTCCAAGCGAGTGGCCCTGGGTTCGAGTCCCAGCCTGAACGAAAATCTTCAATGTATACTTTTAGTTTCTAATTTGAAATGTCTTCTTCTTTTTTTTTAATTTTTCTCTTTTGCGAATATTGATTATTTATGTAGGGAGAAAAATTCTGAGTCAGTTTAATTATTCGACCTGTAAATTTCAAAGTGTTTGAATCAATAATTACCAAGGTGCATTTTTTGTTTTTATTATATTTAAGACTTTCACCGACCGAGCTCCGATAGCCTAATGGCTAGACCGTTGGGTTCCAAGCGCGTGGTACTGGGTTCGAGTCCCGGCCGGAACGAAAATCTTCCATGTATATATTTCTCTTCTAATTTGAAGATTCTTTTTTTTTTCAATTTCTTTCTTTTGCAAATATGGATTATTTATGTACGGAAGAAAATTATGAGTCAGTTTAATCATTCGACCTTTAGATTTCAAAGATTTTAGATCAATAATTACTAAGGTGCATTTTTTGTTTTTATTATAATTAAGACACCGATCAACAGAGATCCGATAGTATATTGGCGAGGGCGTTGGGCTTCCATGAGTGTCGCCCTGGGTTCAAATCCCAGCCGGAAAGGAAATCTTAAATGCAAATATTTTTTTCTAATTTTATAATTCTTTTTTTTTTTATTTTTCCCTTTTGCGAAGTCAGTCAGTCAGTCTGACAGTCAATCAGTCAAGCACTCAGTCATTCAGTCTCAGTCAGTCAGTCCATTCAGTCAGTCACTCAGTCAGTCAGTTAGTCCTTCAGCCAGTCTGTCAAGCAGTCAGTCATTTAGTCTCAGTCAGTCAGTCATTCAGTCAGTCAGTCAGTCAGGCAGTCAGTCAGTCAGTCAGTCGGTCAGTCCTGTGCAGTCAGTTAGTCACTAAAGCAGTCAGTCAGTCTCAGTCAGTCAGTCAGTCAGTCAGTCCAGTCCAGTCTCAGTCAGTCAGTCAGTCAGGCAGTCAGTCAGTCGGTCCGCCTTATTCAGTCAGTCTGTCAGTCAGTCAGTCAGTCAGCCTTATTCAGTCAGTCTGTCAGTCATCCTTATTCAGTCAGTCTGTCAGTCAGTCAGTCGGTCAGTCCTGTCCAGTCAGTTAGTCAGTCAAGCAGTCAGTCAGGTAGTCAAGCAGTCAGTCAGTCAGTGTCAGTCAGTCATTTAGTTATTCAGTCAGTCAGTGAAATAGCCAGTCAGAGAGTCAAGCAGTCAGTCAGTCAGTCTCAGTCAGTCAGTTAGTCAGTCAGTCAGTCAGTCAGTCAGTCAGTCAAGTCTCAGTCAGTCAGGCAGTTAGTCAGTCAGTCTCGGTCAGTCAGTGAGTCAATCAGTCAGGATCAGTCAGTCAGTGAGTCAGTCTGTCAGTCAGGCAGTATCAGTCAGGCAGTAAGACTCCGCTCGACAGAACTCCGATAGCCTAATGGCTAGACCGCTGGTCTTCCAAGCGAGTGGCCTGGGTTCGAGTCCCAGCCGGAGCGAATATCTTCAATGTATATATTTCTTTTCTAATTTGAAAATTCTTTTTTTTTTTCAATTTCTTTCCTTTGCAATTATTGATTATTTATGTAGGGAAGAAAATTCTGAGTCAGTTTAATTTTTCGACACGAAGATTTCAAAGTGTTTAAATAAACAATTACCAAGGTGCATTTTTTGTTTTTATTATATTTAAAACTCCTACCGACAGAGCTCCCATAGACTAATGGCTAGAGTGTTAGGCTTCCAAGCGAGTGGCCCTGGGTTCGAGTCCCAGCCTGAACGAAAATCTTCAATGTATACTTTTAGTTTCTAATTTGAAATGTCTTCTTCTTTTTTTTAATTTTTCTCTTTTGCGAATATTGATTATTTATGTAGGGAGAAAAATTCTGAGTCAGTTTAATTATTCGACCTGTAAATTTCAAAGTGTTTGAATCAATAATTACCAAGGTGCATTTTTTGTTTTTATTATATTTAAGACTTTCACCGACAGAGCTCCGATAGCCTAATGGCTAGACCGTTGGGTTCCAAGCGCGTGGTACTGGGTTCGAGTCCCGGCCGGAACGAAAATCTTCCATGTATATATTTCTCTTCTAATTTGAAGATTCTTTTTTTTTTTCAATTTCTTTCTTTTGCAAATATGGATTATTTATGTACGGAAGAAAATTATGAGTCAGTTTAATCATTCGACCTTTAGATTTCAAAGATTTTAGATCAATAATTACTAAGGTGCATTTTTTGTTTTTATTATAATTAAGACACCGATCAACAGAGATCCGATAGTATATTGGCGAGGGCGTTGGGCTTCCATGAGTGTCGCCCTGGGTTCAAATCCCAGCCGGAAAGGAAATCTTAAATGCAAATATTTTTTTCTAATTTTATAATTCTTTTTTTTTTTTTATTTTTCCCTTTTGCGAAGTCAGTCAGTCAGTCTGACAGTCAATCAGTCAAGCACTCAGTCATTCAGTCTCAGTCAGTCAGTCCATTCAGTCAGTCACTCAGTCAGTCAGTTAGTCCTTCAGCCAGTCAGTCAAGCAGTCAGTCATTTAGTCTCAGTCCGTCAGTCATTCAGTCAGTCAGTCAGTCAGGCAGTCAGTCAGTCAGTCAGTCGGTCAGTCCTGTGCAGTCAGTTAGTCACTAAAGCAGTCAGTCAGTCTCAGTCAGTCAGTCAGTCAGTCAGTCCAGTCCAGTCTCAGTCAGTCAGTCAGTCAGTCTCGGTCAGTCAGTCAGTCAGTCATTCAGTCAGTCAGTCAGTCAGGCAGTCAGTCAGTCGGTCCGCCTTATTCAGTCAGTCTGTCAGTCAGTCAGTCAGTCAGCCTTATTCAGTCAGTCTGTCAGTCATCCTTATTCAGTCAGTCTGTCAGTCAGTCAGTCGGTCAGTCCTGTCCAGTCAGTTAGTCAGTCAAGCAGTCAGTCAGGTAGTCAAGCAGTCAGTCAGTCAGTGTCAGTCATTCATTTAGTCATTCAGTCAGTCAGTGAAATAGCCAGTCAGAGAGTCAAGCAGTCAGTCAGTCAGTCTCAGTCAGTCAGTTAGTCAGTCAGTCAGTCAGTCAGTCAGTCAGTCCAGTCTCAGTCAGTCAGGCAGTTAGTCAGTCAGTCTCGGTCAGTCAGTGAGTCAGTCAGTCAGTATCAGTCAGTCAGTGAGTCAGTCTGTCAGTCAGGCAGTATCAGTCAGGCAGTAAGACTCCGCTCGACAGAACTCCGATAGCCTAATGGCTAGACCGCTGGTCTTCCAAGCGAGTGGCCTGGGTTCGAGTCCCAGCCGGAGCGAATATCTTCAATGTATATATTTCTTTTCTAATTTGAAAATTCTTTTTTTTTCAATTTCTTTCCTTTGCAATTATTGATTATTTATGTAGGGAAGAAAATTCTGAGTCAGTTTAATTTTTCGACACGAAGATTTCAAAGTGTTTAAATAAACAATTACCAAGGTGCATTTTTTGTTTTTATTATATTTAAAACTCCCACCGACAGAGCTCCCATAGACTAATGGCTAGAGTGTTAGGCTTCCAAGCGAGTGGCCCTGGGTTCGAGTCCCAGCCTGAACGAAAATCTTCAATGTATACTTTTAGTTTCTAATTTGAAATTTCTTCTTCCTTTTTTTTAAATTTTTTTCTTTTGCGAATATTGATTATTTATGTAGGGAGAAAAATTCTGAGTCAGTTTAATTATTCGACCTGTAAATTTCAAAGTGTTTGAATCAATAATTACCAAGGTGCATTTTTTGTTTTTATTATATTTAAGACTTCCATCGACAGAGCTCCGATAGCCTAATGGCTAGACCGTTGGGTTCCAAGCGCGTGGTACTGGGTTCGAGTCCCGGCCGGAACGAAAATCTTCCATGTATATATTTCTCTTCTAATTTGAAGATTCTTTTTTTTTTCAATTTCTTTCTTTTGCAAATATGGATTATTTATGTACGGAAGAAAATTCTGAGTCAGTTTAATCATTCGACCTTTAGATTTCAAAGATTTTAGATCAATAATTACTAAGGTGCATTTTTTGTTTTTATTATAATTAAGACACCGATCAACAGAGATCCGATAGTATATTGGCGAGAGCGTTGGGCTTCCATGAGTGGCGCCCTGGGTTCAAATCCCAGCCGGAAAGGAAATCTTAAATGCAAATATTTTTTTCTAATTTTATAATTCTTTTTTTTTTATTTTTCCCTTTTGCGAAGTCAGTCAGTCAGTCTGACAGTCAATCAGTCAAGCACTCAGTCATTCAGTCTCAGGCAGTCAGTCCAGTCAGTCAGTCACTCAGTCAGTCAGTTAGTCCTTCAGCCAGTCAGTCAGTCAGTCAGTCATTCAGTCAGTCAGTCAGTCAGGCAGTCAGTCAGTCAGTCAGTCGGTCAGTCCTGTGCAGTCAGTTAGTCACTAAAGCAGTCAGTCAGTCTCAGTCAGTCAGTCAGTCAGTCAGTCCAGTCCAGTCTCAGTCAGTCAGTCAGTCAGTCTCGGTCAGTCAGTCAGTCAGTCATTCAGTCAGTCAGTCAGTCAGGCAGTCAGTCGGTCAGCCTTATTCAGTCAGTCTCTCAGTCAGTCAGTCAGTCAGCCTTATTCAGTCAGTCTGTCAGTCATCCTTATTCAGTCAGTCTGTCAGTCAGTCAGTCGGTCAGTCCTGTCCAGTCAGTTAGTCAGTCAAGCAGTCAGTCAGGTAGTCAAGCAGTCAGTCAGTCAGTGTCAGTCAGTCATTTAGTCATTCAGTCAGTCAGTGAAATAGCCAGTCAGAGAGTCAAGCAGTCAGTCAGTCAGTCTCAGTCAGTCAGTTAGTCAGTCAGTCAGTCAGTCAGTCAGTCAGTCCAGTCTCAGTCAGTCAGGCAGTTAGTCAGTCAGTCTCGGTCAGTGAGTCAGTATCAGTCAGTCAGTGAGTCAGTCTGTCAGTCAGGCAGTATCAGTCAGGCAGTAAGACTCCGCTCGACAGAACTCCGATAGCCTAATGGCTAGACCGCTGGTCTTCCAAGCGAGTGGCCTGGGTTCGAGTCCCAGCCGGAGCGAATATCTTCAATGTATATATTTCTTTTCTAATTTGAAAATTCTTTTTTTTTTCAATTTCTTTCCTTTGCAATTATTGATTATTTATGTAGGGATGAAAATTCTGAGTCAGTTTAATTTTTCGACACGAAGATTTCAAAGTGTTTAAATAAACAATTACCATTTTGCATTTTTTGTTTTTATTATATTTAAAACTCCCACCGACAGAGCTCCCATAGACTAATGGCTAGAGTGTTAGGCTTCCAAGCGAGTGGCCCGGGGTTCGAGTCCCAGCCTGAACGAAAATCTTCGAATTATACTTTTAGTTTCTAATTTGAAATTTCTTCTTCTTTTTTTTTAATTTTTCTCTTTTGCGAATATTGATTATTTATGTAGGGAGAAAAATTCTGAGTCAGTTTAATTATTCGACCTGTAAATTTCAAAGTGTTTGAATCAATAATTACCAAGGTGCATTTTTTGTTTTTATTATATTTAAGACTTTCATCGACAGAGCTCCGATAGCCTAATGGCTAGACCGTTGGGTTCCAAGCGCGTGGTACTGGGTTCGAGTCCCGGCCGGAACGAAAATCTTCCATGTATATATTTCTCTTCTAATTTGAAGATTCTTTTTTTTTTTCAATTTCTTTCTTTTGCAAATATGGATTATTTATGTACGGAAGAAAATAATGAGTCAGTTTAATCATTCGACCTTTAGATTTCAAAGATTTTAGATCAATAATTACTAAGGTGCATTTTTTGTTTTTATTATAATTAAGACACCGATCAACAGAGATCCGATAGTATATTGGCGAGGGCGTTGGGCTTCCATGAGT
The DNA here is from genome assembly GCF_026930045.1 of Uloborus diversus. NCBI lineage: Eukaryota > Metazoa > Arthropoda > Arachnida > Araneae > Uloboridae > Uloborus > Uloborus diversus. The sequence continues at coordinate 192,980 of NW_026558054.1, read as the reverse complement.
GTCGCCCTGGGTTCAAATCCCAGCCGGAAAGGAAATCTTAAATGCAAATATTTTTTTCTAATTTTATAATTCTTTTTTTTTATTTTTCCCTTTTGCGAAGTCAGCAGTCAGTCATTCTGACAGTCAATCAGTCAAGCACTCAGTCATTCAGTCTCAGTCAGTCAGTCCAGTCAGTCAGTCACTCAGTCAGTCAGTTAGTCCTTCAGCCAGTCAGTCAAGCAGTCAGTCATTTAGTCTCAGTCAGTCAGTCATTCAGTCAGTCAGTCAGTCAGGCAGTCAGTCAGTCAGTCAGTCAGGCAGTCAGTCAGTCAGTCAGTCGGTCAGTCCTGTGCAGTCAGTTAGTCACTAAAGCAGTCAGTCAGTCTCAGTCAGTCAGTCAGTCAGTCAGTCCAGTCCAGTCTCAGTCAGTCAGTCAGTCAGTCTCGGTCAGTCAGTCAGTCAGTCATTCAGTCAGTCAGTCAGTCAGGCAGTCAGTCAGTCGGTCCGCCTTATTCAGTAAGTCTGTCAGTCAGTCAGTCAGTCAGCCTTATTCAGTCAGTCTGTCAGTCATCCTTATTCAGTCAGTCTGTCAGTCAGTCAGTCGGTCAGTCCTGTCCAGTCAGTTAGTCAGTCAAGCAGTCAGTCAGGTAGTCAAGCAGTCAGTCAGTCAGTGTCAGTCAGTCATTTAGTCATTCAGTCAGTCAGTGAAATAGCCAGTCAGAGAGTCAAGCAGTCAGTCAGTCAGTCTCAGTCAGTCAGTTAGTCAGTCAGTCAGTCAGTCAGTCAGTCAGTCCAGTCTCAGTCAGTCAGGCAGTTAGTCAGTCAGTCTCGGTCAGTCAGTGAGTCAGTCAGTCAGTATCAGTCAGTCAGTATCAGTCAGTCAGTGAGTCAGTCTGTCAGTCAGGCAGTATCAGTCAGGCAGTAAGACTCCGCTCGACAGAACTCCGATAGCCTAATGGCTAGACCGCTGGTCTTCCAAGCGAGTGGCCTGGGTTCGAGTCCCAGCCGGAGCGAATATCTTCAATGTATATATTTCTTTTCTAATTTGAAAATTCTTTTTTTTTCAATTTCTTTCCTTTGCAATTATTGATTATTTATGTAGGGAAGAAAATTCTGAGTCAGTTTAATTTTTCGACACGAAGATTTCAAAGTGTTTAAATAAACAATTACCAAGGTGCATTTTTTGTTTTTATTATATTTAAAACTCCCACCGACAGAGCTCCCATAGACTAATGGCTAGAGTGTTAGGCTTCCAAGCGAGTGGCCCTGGGTTCGAGTCCCAGCCTGAACGAAAATCTTCAATGTATACTTTTCGTTTCTAATTTGAAATTTCTTCCTCTTTTTTTTTTTTAATTTTTCTCTTTTGCGAATATTGATTATTTATGTAGGGAGAAAAATTCTGAGTCAGTTTAATTATTCGACCTGTAAATTTCAAAGTGTTTGAATCAATAATTACCAAGGTGCATTTTTTGTTTTTATTATATTTAAGACTTTCACCGACAGAGCTCCGATAGCCTAATGGCTAGACCGTTGGGTTCCAAGCGCGTGGTACTGGGTTCGAGTCCCGGCCGGAACGAAAATCTTCCATGTATATATTTCTCTTCTAATTTGAAGATTCTTTTTTTTTTCAATTTCTTTCTTTTGCAAATATGGATTATTTATGTACGGAAGAAAATTATGAGTCAGTTTAATCATTCGACCTTTAGATTTCAAAGATTTTAGATCAATAATTACTTAGGTGCATTTTTTGTTTTCATTATAATTAAGACACCGATCAACAGAGATCCGATAGTATATTGGCGAGAGCGTTGGGCTTCCATGAGTGTCGCCCTGGGTTCAAATCCCAGCCGGAAAGGAAATCTTAAATGCAAATATTTTTTTCTAATTTTATAATTCTTTTTTTTTATTTTTCCCTTTTGCGAAGTCAGTCAGTCAGTCTGACAGTCAATCAGTCAAGCACTCAGTCATTCAGTCTCAGTCAGTCAGTCCAGTCAGTCAGTCACTCAGTCAGTCAGTTAGTCCTTCAGCCAGTCAGTCAAGCAGTCAGTCATTTATTCTCAGTCAGTCAGTCATTCAGTCAGTCAGTCAGTCAGGCAGTCAGTCAGTCAGTCAGTCGGTCAGTCCTGTGCAGTCAGTTAGTCACTAAAGCAGTCAGTAAGTCTCAGTCAGTCAGTCAGTCAGTCAGTCCAGTCCAGTCTCAGTCAGTCAGTCAGTCAGTCTCGGTCAGTCAGTCAGTCAGTCATTCAGTCAGTCAGTCAGTCAGGCAGTCAGTCAGTCGGTCAACCTTATTCAGTCAGTCTGTCAGTCAGTCAGTCAGTCAGCCTTATTCAGTCAGTCTGTCAGTCATCCTTATTCAGTCAGTCTGTCAGTCAGTCAGTCGGTCAGTCCTGTCCAGTCAGTTAGTCAGTCAAGCAGTCAGTCAGGTAGTCAAGCAGTCAGTCAGTCAGTGTCAGTCAGTCATTTAGTCATTCAGTCAGTCAGTGAAATAGCCAGTCAGAGAGTCAAGCAGTCAGTCAGTCAGTCTCAGTCAGTCAGTTAGTCAGTCAGTCAGTCAGTCAGTCCAGTCTCAGTCAGTCAGGCAGTTAGTCAGTCAGTCTCGGTCAGGCAGTGAGTCAGTCAGTCAGTATCAGTCAGTCAGTGAGTCAGTCTGTCAGTCAGGCAGTATCAGTCAGGCAGTAAGACTCCGCTCGACAGAACTCCGATAGCCTAATGGCTAGACCGCTGGTCTTCCAAGCGAGTGGCCTGGGTTCGAGTCCCAGCCGGAGCGAATATCTTCAATGAATATATTTCTTTTCTAATTTGAAAATTCTTTTTTTTTTCAATTTCTTTCCTTTGCAATTATTGATTATTTATGTAGGGAAGAAAATTTTGAGTCAGTTTAATTTTTCGACACGAAGATTTCAAAGTGTTTAAATAAACAATTACCAAGGTGCATTTTTTGTTTTTATTATATTTAAAACTCCCACCGACAGAGCTCCCATAGACTAATGGCTAGAGTGTTAGGCTTCCAAGCGAGTGGCCCTGGGTTCGAGTCCCAGCCTGAACGAAAATCTTCAATGTATACTTTTAGTTTCTAATTTGAAATTTCTTCTTTTTTTTTAATTTTTCTCTTTTGCGAATATTGATTATTTATGTAGGGAGAAAAATTCTGAGTCAGTTTAATTATTCGACCTGTAAATTTCAAAGTGTTTGAATCAATAATTACCAAGGTGCATTTTTTGTTTTTATTATATTTAAGACTTCCATCGACAGAGCTCCGATAGCCTAATGGCTAGACCGTTGGGTTCCTAGCGCGTGGTACTGGGTTCGAGTCCCGGCCGGAAAGGAAATCTTAAATGCAAATATTTTTTTCTAATTTTATAATTCTTTTTTTTTATTTTTCCCTTTTGCGAAGTCAGTCAGTCAGTCTGACAGTCAATCAGTCAAGCACTCAGTCATTCAGTCTCAGTCAGTCAGTCCAGTCAGTCAGTCACTCAGTCAGTCAGTTAGTCCTTCAGCCAGACAGTCAAGCAGTCAGTCATTTAGTCTCAGTCAGTCAGTCATTCAGTCAGTCAGTCAGTCAGGCAGTCAGTCAGTCAGTCAGTCGGTCAGTCCTGTGCAGTCAGTTAGTCACTAAAGCAGTCAGTCAGTCTCAGTCAGTCAGTCAGTCAGTCAGTCCAGTCCAGTCTCAGTCAGTCAGTCAGTCAGTCAGTCTCGGTCAGTCAGTCAGTCAGTCATTCAGTCAGTCAGTCAGTCAGGCAGTCAGTCAGTCGGTCAGCCTTATTCAGTCAGTCTGTCAGTCAGTCAGTCAGTCAGCCTTATTCAGTCAGTCTGTCAGTCATCCTTATTCAGTCAGTCAGTCGGTCAGTCCTATCCAGTCAGTTAGTCAGTCAAGCAGTCAGTCAGGTAGTCAAGCAGTCAGTCAGTCAGTTAGACAGTCAGTCAGTCATTCAGTCAGTCAGTCCAGTCTCAGTCAGTCAGGCAGTTAGTCAGTCAGTCTCGGTCAGTCAGTCAGTCAGTCATTCAGTCAGTCAGTCAGTCAGGCAGTCAGTCAGTCAGTCAGCCTTATTCAGTCAGTCTGTCAGTCAGTCAGTCAGTCAGTCTGTCAGTCATCCTTATTCAGTCAGTCTGTCAGTCAGTCAGTCGGTCAGTCCTGTCCAGTCAGTTAGTCAGTCAAGCAGTCAGTCAGGTATTCAAGCAGTCAGTCAGTCAGTGTCAGTCAGTCATTTAGTCATTCAGTCAGTCAGTGAAATAGCCAGTCAGAGAGTCAAGCAGTCAGTCAGTCAGTCTCAGTCAGTCAGTTAGTCAGTCAGTCAGTCAGTCAGTCAGTCAGTTCAGTCTCAGTCAGTCAGGCAGTTAGTCAGTCAGTCTCGGTCAGTCAGTGAGTCAGTCAGTCAGTATCAGTCAGTCAGTGAGTCAGTCTGTCCAGTCCAGTCTCAGTCAGTCAGTCAGTCAGTCTCGGTCAGTCAGTCAGTCAGTCATTCAGTCAGTCAGTCAGTCAGGCAGTCAGTCAGTCGGTCAGTCCTGTGCAGTCAGTTAGTCACTAAAGCAGTCAGTCAGTCTCAGTCAGTCAGTCAGTCAGTCAGTCCAGTCCAGTCTCAGTCAGTCAGTCAGTCAGTCTCGGTCAGTCAGTCAGTCAGTCATTCAGTCAGTCAGTCAGTCAGGCAGTCAGTCAGTCGGTCCGCCTTATTCAGTCAGTCTGTCAGTCAGTCAGTCAGTCAGCCTTATTCAGTCAGTCTGTCAGTCATCCTTATTCAGTCAGTCTGTCAGTCAGTCAGTCGGTCAGTCCTGTCCAGTCAGTTAGTCAGTCAAGCAGTCAGTCAGGTAGTCAAGCAGTCAGTCAGTCAGTGTCAGTCAGTCATTTAGTCATTCAGTCAGTCAGTGAAATAGCCAGTCAGAGAGTCAAGCAGTCAGTCAGTCAGTCTCAGTCAGTCAGTTAGTCAGTCAGTCAGTCAGTCAGTCAGTCAGTCCAGTCTCAGTCAGTCAGGCAGTTAGTCAGTCAGTCTCGGTCAGTCAGTGAGTCAGTCAGTCAGTATCAGTCAGTCAGTATCAGTCAGTCAGTGAGTCAGTCTGTCAGTCAGGCAGTATCAGTCAGGCAGTAAGACTCCGCTCGACAGAACTCCGATAGCCTAATGGCTAGACCGCTGGTCTTCCAAGCGAGTGGCCTGGGTTCGAGTCCCAGCCGGAGCGAATATCTTCAATGTATATATTTCTTTTCTAATTTGAAAATTCTTTTTTTTTCAATTTCTTTCCTTTGCAATTATTGATTATTTATGTAGGGAAGAAAATTCTGAGTCAGTTTAATTTTTCGACACGAAGATTTCAAAGTGTTTAAATAAACAATTACCAAGGTGCATTTTTTGTTTTTATTATATTTAAAACTCCCACCGACAGAGCTCCCATAGACTAATGTCTAGAGTGTTAGGCTTCCAAGCGAGTGGCCCTGGGTTCGAGTCCCAGCCTGAACGAAAATCTTCAATGTATACTTTTCGTTTCTAATTTGAAATTTCTTCCTCTTTTTTTTTTTTAATTTTTCTCTTTTGCGAATATTGATTATTTATGTAGGGAGAAAAATTCTGAGTCAGTTTAATTATTCGACCTGTAAATTTCAAAGTGTTTGAATCAATAATTACCAAGGTGCATTTTTTGTTTTTATTATATTTAAGACTTTCACCGAGAGAGCTCCGATAGCCTAATGGCTAGACCGTTGGGTTCCAAGCGCGTGGTACTGGGTTCGAGTCCCGGCCGGAACGAAAATCTTCCATGTATATATTTCTCTTCTAATTTGAAGATTCTTTTTTTTTTCAATTTCTTTCTTTTGCAAATATGGATTATTTATGTACGGAAGAAAATTATGAGTCAGTTTAATCATTCGACCTTTAGATTTCAAAGATTTTAGATCAATAATTACTTAGGTGCATTTTTTGTTTTCATTATAATTAAGACACCGATCAACAGAGATCCGATAGTATATTGGCGAGAGCGTTGGGCTTCCATGAGTGTCGCCCTGGGTTCAAATCCCAGCCGGAAAGGAAATCTTAAATGCAAATATTTTTTTCTAATTTTATAATTCTTTTTTTTTATTTTTCCCTTTTGCGAAGTCAGTCAGTCAGTCTGACAGTCAATCAGTCAAGCACTCAGTCATTCAGTCTCAGTCAGTCAGTCCAGCCAGTCAGTCACTCAGTCAGTCAGTTAGTCCTTCAGCCAGTCAGTCAAGCAGTCAGTCATTTATTCTCAGTCAGTCAGTCATTCAGTCAGTCAGTCAGTCAGGCAGTCAGTCAGTCAGTCAGTCGGTCAGTCCTGTGCAGTCAGTTAGTCACTAAAGCAGTCAGTAAGTCTCAGTCAGTCAGTCAGTCAGTCAGTCCAGTCCAGTCTCAGTCAGTCAGTCAGTCAGTCTCGGTCAGTCAGTCAGTCAGTCATTCAGTCAGTCAGTCAGTCAGGCAGTCAGTCAGTCGGTCAACCTTATTCAGTCAGTCTGTCAGTCAGTCAGTCAGTCAGCCTTATTCAGTCAGTCTGTCAGTCATCCTTATTCAGTCAGTCAGTCAGTCGGTCAGTCCTGTCCAGTCAGTTAGTCAGTCAAGCAGTCAGTCAGGTAGTCAAGCAGTCAGTCAGTCAGTGTCAGTCAGTCATTTAGTCATTCAGTCAGTCAGTGAAATAGCCAGTCAGAGAGTCAAGCAGTCAGTCAGTCAGTCTCAGTCAGTCAGTTAGTCAGTCAGTCAGTCAGTCAGTCCAGTCTCAGTCAGTCAGGCAGTTAGTCAGTCAGTCTCGGTCAGTCAGTGAGTCAGTCAGTCAGTATCAGTCAGTCAGTGAGTCAGTCTGTCAGTCAGGCAGTATCAGTCAGGCAGTAAGACTCCGCTCGACAGAACTCCGATAGCCTAATGGCTAGACCGCTGGTCTTCCAAGCGAGTGGCCTGGGTTCGAGTCCCAGCCGGAGCGAATATCTTCAATGTATATATTTCTTTTCTAATTTAAAAATTCTTTTTTTTTCAATTTCTTTCCTTTGCAATTATTGATTATTTATGTAGGGAAGAAAATTCTGAGTCAGTTTAATTTTTCGACACGAAGATTTCAAAGTGTTTAAATAAACAATTACCAAGGTGCATTTTTTGTTTTTATTATATTTAAAACTCCCACCGACAGAGCTCCCATAGACTAATGTCTAGAGTGTTAGGCTTCCAAGCGAGTGGCCCTGGGTTCGAGTCCCAGCCTGAACGAAAATCTTCAATGTATACTTTTAGTTTCTAATTTGAAATTTCTTCTTTTTTTTTAATTTTTCTCTTTTGCGAATATTGATTATTTATGTAGGGAGAAAAATTCTGAGTCAGTTTAATTATTCGACCTGTAAATTTCAAAGTGTTTGAATCAATAATTACCAAGGTGCATTTTTTGTTTTTATTATATTTAAGACTTCCATCGACAGAGCTCCGATAGCCAAATGGCTAGACCGTTGGGTTCCAAGCGCGTGGTACTGGGTTCGAGTCCCGGCCGGAACGAAAATCTTCCATGTATATATTTCTCTTCTAATTTGAAGATTCTTTTTTTTTTCAATTTCTTTCTTTTGCAAATATGGATTATTTATGTACGGAAAAAAATTCTGAGTCAGTTTAATCATTCGACCTTTAGATTTCAAAGATTTTAGATCAATAATTACTAAGGTGCATTTTTTGTTTTTATTATAATTAAGACACCGATCAACAGAGATCCGATAGTATATTGGCGAGAGCGTTGGGCTTCCATGAGTGTCGCCCTGGGTTCAAATCCCAGCCGGAAAGGAAATCTTAAATGCAAATATTTTTTTCTAATTTTATAATTCTTTTTTTTTTTATTTTTCCCTTTTGCGAAGTCAGTCAGTCAGTCTGACAGTCAATCAGTCAAGCACTCAGTCATTCAGTCTCAGTCAGTCAGTCCAGTCAGTCAGTCACTCAGTCAGTCAGTTAGTCCTTTTGCCAGTCAGTCAAGCAGTCAGTCATTTAGTCTCAGTCAGTCAGTCATTCAGTCAGTCAGTCAGTCAGGCAGTCAGTCAGTCAGTCAGTCGGTCAGTCCTGTGCAGTCAGTTAGTCACTAAAGCAGTCAGTCAGTCTCAGTCAGTCAGTCAGTCAGTCAGTCCAGTCCAGTCTCAGTCAGTCAGTCAGTCAGTCTCGGTCAGTCAGTCAGTCAGTCATTCAGTCAGTCAGTCAGTCAGGCAGTCAGTCAGTCGGTCAGCCTTATTCAGTCAGGCAGTCAGTCAGTCAGTCATTCGGTCAGTCCTGTGCAGTCAGTTAGTCACTAAAGCAGTCAGTAAGTCTCAGTCAGTCAGTCAGTCAGTCAGTCCAGTCCAGTCTCAGTCAGTCAGTCAGTCAGTCTCGGTCAGTCAGTCAGTCAGTCTCGGTCAGTCAGTCAGTCAGTCAGGCAGTCAGTCAGTCGGTCAGCCTTATTCAGTCAGTCTGTCAGTCATCCTTATTCAGTCAGTCTGTCAGTCAGTCAGTCGGTCAGTCCTGTCCAGTCAGTTAGTCAGTCAAGCAGTCAGTCAGGTATTCAAGCAGTCAGTCAGTCAGTGTCAGTCAGTCATTTAGTCATTCAGTCAGTCAGTGAAATAGCCAGTCAGAGAGTCAAGCAGTCAGTCAGTCAGTCTCAGTCAGTCAGTTAGTCAGTCAGTCAGTCAGTCAGTCAGTCAGTTCAGTCTCAGTCAGTCAGGCAGTTAGTCAGTCAGTCTCGGTCAGTCAGTGAGTCAGTCAGTCAGTATCAGTCAGTCAGTGAGTCAGTCTGTCAGTCAGGCAGTATCAGTCAGGCAGTAAGACTCCGCTCGACAGAACTCCGACAGCCTAATGGCTAGACCGCTGGTCTTCCAAGCGAGTGGCCTGGGTTCGAGTCCCAGCCGGAGCGAATATCTTCAATGTATATATTTCTTTTCTAATTTGAAAATTCTTTTTTTTTTCAATTTCTTTCCTTTGCAATTATTGATTATTTATGTAGGGAAGAAAATTCTGAGTCAGTTTAATTTTTCGACACGAAGATTTCAAAGTGTTTAAATAAACAATTACCAAGGTGCATTTTTTGTTTTTATTATATTTAAAACTCCCACCGACAGAGCTCCCATAGACTAATGGCTAGAGTGTTAGGCTTCCAAGCGAGTGGCCCTGGGTTCGAGTCCCAGCCTGAACGAAAATCTTCAATGTATACTTTTCGTTTCTAATTTGAAATTTCTTCCTCTTTTTTTTTTTTAATTTTTCTCTTTTGCGAATATTGATTATTTATGCAGGGAGAAAAATTCTGAGTCAGTTTAATTATTCGACCTGTAAATTTCAAAGTGTTTGAATCAATAATTACCAAGGTGCATTTTTTGTTTTTATTATATTTAAGACTTCCATCGACAGAGCTCCGATAGCCTAATGGCTAGACCGTTGGGTTCCAAGCGCGTGGTACTGAAATCGAGTCCCGGCCGGAACGAAAATCTTCCATGTATATATTTCTCTTCTAATTTGAAGATTCTTTTTTTTTCAATTTCTTTCTTTTGCAAATATGGATTTTTTATGTACGGAAGAAAATTCTGAGTCAGTTTAATCATTCGACCTTTAGATTTCAAAGATTTTAGATCAATAATTAGTAAGGTGCATTTTTTGTTTTTATTATAATTAAGACACCGATCAACAGAGATCCGATAGTATATTGGCGAGAGCGTTGGGCTTCCATGAGTGTCGCCCTGGGTTCAAATCCCAGCCGGAAAGGAAATCTTAAGTGCAAATATTTTTTTCTAATTTTATAATTCTTTTTTTTTATTTTTCCCTTTTGCGAAGTCAGTCAGTCAGTCTGACAGTCAATCAGTCAAGCACTCAGTCATTCAGTCTCAGTCAGTCAGTCCAGTCAGTCAGTCACTCAGTCAGTCAGTTAGTCCTTCAGCCAGTCAGTCAAGCAGTCAGTCATTTAGTCTCAGTCAGTCAGTCATTCAGTCAGTCAGTCAGTCAGGCAGTCAGTCAGTCAGTCAGTCGGTCAGTCCTGTGCAGTCAGTTAGTCACTAAAGCAGTCAGTCAGTCTCAGTCAGTCAGTCAGTCAGTCAGTCCAGTCCAGTCTCAGTCAGTCAGTCAGTCAGTCTCGGTCAGTCAGTCAGTCAGTCATTCAGTCAGTCAGTCAGTCAGGCAGTCAGTCAGTCGGTCAGCCTTATTCAGTCAGTCTGTCAGTCAGTCAGTCAGTCAGCCTTATTCAGTCAGTCTGTCAGTCATCCTTATTCAGTCAGTCTGTCAGTCAGTCAGTCGGTCAGTCCTGTCCAGTCAGTTAGTCAGTCAAGCAGTCAGTCAGGTAGTCAAGCAGTCAGTCAGTCAGTGTCAGTCAGTCATTTAGTCATTCAGTCAGTCAGTGAAATAGCCAGTCAGAGAGTCAAGCAGTCAGTCAGTCAGTCTCAGTCAGTCAGTTAGTCAGTCAGTCAGTCAGTCAGTCAGTCCAGTCTCAGTCAGTCAGGCAGTTAGTCAGTCAGTCTCGGTCAGTCAGTGAGTCAGTCAGTCAGTATCAGTCAGTCAGTGAGTCAGTCTGTCAGTCAGGCAGTATCAGTCAGGCAGTAAGACTCCGCTCGACAGAACTCCGATAGCCTAATGGCTAGACCGCTGGTCTTCCAAGCGAGTGGCCTGGGTTCGAGTCCCAGCCGGAGCGAATATCTTCAATGTATATAGTTGTTTTCTAATTTGAAAATTCTTTTTTTTTTTCAATTTCTTTCCTTTGCAATTATTGATTATTTATGTAGGGAAGAAAATTCTGAGTCAGTTTAATTTTTCGACACGAAGATTTCAAAGTGTTTAAATAAACAATTACCAAGGTGCATTTTTTGTTTTTATTATATTTAAAACTCCCACCGACAGAGCTCCCATAGACTAATGGCTAGAGTGTTAGGCTTCCAAGCGAGTGGCCCTGGGTTCGAGTCCCAGCCTGAACGAAAATCTTCAATGTATACTTTTAGTTTCTAATTTGAAATTTCTTCTTCTTTTTTTTTTTAATTTTTCTCTTTTGCGAATATTGATTATTTATGTAGGGAGAAAAATTCTGAGTCAGTTTAATTATTCGACCTGTAAATTTCAAAGTGTTTGAATCAATAATTACCAAGGTGCATTTTTTGTTTTTATTATATTTAAGACTTCCATCGACAGAGCTCCGATAGCCTAATGGCTAGACCGTTGGGTTCCTACCGCGTGGTACTGGGTTCGAGTCCCGGCCGGAAAGGAAATCTTAAATGCAAATATTTTTTTCTAATTTTATAATTCTTTTTTTTTATTTTTCCCTTTTGCGAAGTCAGTCAGTCAGTCTGACAGTCAATCAGTCAAGCACTCAGTCATTCAGTCTCAGTCAGTCAGTCCAGTCAGTCAGTCACTCAGTCAGTCAGTTAGTCCTTCAGCCAGTCAGTCAAGCAGTCAGTCATTTAGTCTCAGTCAGTCAGTCATTCAGTCAGTCAGTCAGTCAGGCAGTCAGTCAGTCAGTCAGTCGGTCAGTCCTGTGCAGTCAGTTAGTCACTAAAGCAGTCAGTCAGTCTCAGTCAGTCAGTCAGTCAGTCAGTCCAGTCCAGTCTCAGTCAGTCAGTCAGTCAGTCTCGGTCAGTCATTCAGTCAGTCATTCAGTCAGTCAGTCAGTCAGGCAGTCAGTCAGTCGATCAGCCTTATTCAGTCAGTCTGTCAGTCAGTCAGCCTTATTCAGTCAGTCTGTCAGTCATCCTTATTCAGTAAGTCTGTCAGTCAGTCAGTCGGTCAGTCCTGTCCAGTCAGTTAGTCAGTCAAGCAGTCAGTCAGGTAGTCAAGCAGTCAGTCAGTCAGTGTCAGTCAGTCATTTAGTCATTCAGTCAGTCAGTGAAATAGCCAGTCAGAGAGTCAAGCAGTCAGTCAGTCAGTCTCAGTCAGTCAGTCCAGTCAGTCAGTCACTCAGTCAGTCGTTAGTCCTTCAGCCAGTCAGTCAAGCAGTCAGTCATTTAGTCTCAGTCAGTCAGTCATTCAGTCAGTCAGTCAGTCAGTCAGTCGGTCAGTCCTGTGCAGTCAGTTAGTCACTAAAGCAGTCAGTCAGTCTCAGTCAGTCAGTCAGTCAGTCAGTCCAGTCCAGTCTCAGTCAGTCAGTCAGTCAGTCTCGGTCAGTCAGTCAGTCAGTCATTCAGTCAGTCAGTCAGTCAGGCAGTCAGTCAGTCAGTCAGTCAGTCAGCCTTATTCAGTCAGTCTGTCAGTCATCCTTATTCAGTCAGTCTGTCAGTCAGTCAGTCGGTCAGTCCTGTCCAGTCAGTTAGTCAGTCAAGCAGTCAGTCAGTCAGTGTCAGTCAGTCATTTAGTCAGTCAGTTAGTCAGTCAGTCAGTCAGTCAGTCAGTCAGTCAGTCAGTCCAGTCTCAGTCAGTCAGGCAGTTTGTCAGTCAGTCTCGGTCAGTCAGTCAGTCAGTCAGTCAGTCCAGTCTCAGTCAGTCAGGCAGTTTGTCAGTCAGTCTCGGTCAGTCAGTGAGTCAGTCAGTCAGTATCAGTCAGTCAGTGAGTCAGTTTGTCAGTCAGGCAGTATCAGTCAGGCAGTAAGACTCCGCTCGACAGAACTCCGATAGCCTAATGGCTAGACCGATGGTCTTCCAAGCGAGTGGCCTGGGTTCGAGTCCCAGCCGGAGCGAATATCTTCAATGTATATATTTCTTTTCTAATTTGAAAATTCTTTTTTTTTTCAATTTCTTTCCTTTGCAATTATTGATTATTTATGTCGGGAAGAAAATTCTGAGTCAGTTTAATTTTTCGACACGAAGATTTCAAAGTGTTTAAATAAACAATTACCAAGGTGCATTTTTTGTTTTTATTATATTTAAAACTCCCACCGACAGAGCTCCCATAGACTAATGGCTAAAGTGTTAGGCTTCCAAGCGAGTGGCCCTGGGTTCGAGTCCCAGCCTGAACGAAAATCTTCAATGTATACTTTTAGTTTCTAATTTGAAATTTCTTCTTCTTTTTTTTTTAATTTTTCTCTTTTGCGAATATTGATTATTTATGTAGGGAGAAAAATTCTGAGTCAGTTTAATTATTCGACCTGTAAATTTCAAAGTGTTTGAATCAATAATTACCAAGGTGCATTTTTTGTTTTTATTATATTTAAGACTTCCACCGACAGAGCTCCGATAGCCAAATGGCTAGACCGTTGGGTTCCAAGCGCGTGGTACTGGGTTCGAGTCCCGGCCGGAACGAAAATCTTCCATGTATATATTTCTCTTCTAATTTGAAGATTCTTTTTTTCTTCAATTTCTTTCTTTTGCAAATATGGATTATTTATGTACGGAAGAAAATTCTGAGTCAGTTTAATCATTCGACCTTTAGATTTCAAAGATTTTAGATCAATAATTACTAAGGTGCATTTTTTGTTTTTATTATAATTAAGACACCGATCAACAGAGATCCGATAGTATATTGGCGAGCGTTGGGCTTCCATGAGTGTCGCCCTGGGTTCAATTCCCAGCCGGAAAGGAAAGCTTAAATGCAAATATTTTTTTCTAATTTTATAATTCTTTTTTTTTTATTTTTCCCTTTTGCGAAGTCAATCAATCAGTCTGACAGTCAATCAGTCAAGCACTCAGTCATTCAGTCTCAGTCAGTCAGTCCAGTCAGTCAGTCACTCAGTCAGTCAGTTAGTCCTTCAGCCAGTCAGTCAAGCAGTCAGTCATTTAGTCTCAGTCAGTCAGTCATTCAGTCAGTCAGGCAGTCAGTCAGTCAGTCAGTCGGTCAGTCCTGTGCAGTCAGTTAGTCACTAAAGCAGTCAGTCAGTCTCAGTCAGTCAGTCAGTCAGTCAGTCCAGTCCAGTCTCAGTCAGTCAGTCAGTCAGTCTCGGTCAGTCAGTCAGTCAGTCATTCAGTCAGGCAGTCCGTCAGTCGGTCAGCCTTATTCAGTCAGTCTGTCAGTCAGTCAGTCAGTCAGCCTTATTCAGTCAGTCTGTCAGTCATCCTTATTCAGTCAGCCTGTCAGTCAGTCAGTCGGTCAGTCCTGTCCAGTCAGTTAGTCAGTCAAGCAGTCAGTCAGGTAGTCAAGCAGTCAGTCAGTCAGTGTCAGTCAGTCATTTAGTCATTCAGTCAGTCAGTGAAATAGCCAGTCAGAGAGTCAAGCAGTCAGTCAGTCAGTCTCAGTCAGTCAGTTAGTCAGTCAGTCAGTCAGTCAGTCAGTCCAGTCTCAGTCAGTCAGGCAGTTAGTCAGTCAGTCTCGGTCAGTCAGTGAGTCAGTCAGTCAGTATCAGTCAGTCAGTGAGTCAGTCTGTCAGTCAGGCAGTATCAGTCAGGCAGTAAGACTCCGCTCGACAGAACTCCGATAGCCTAATGGCTAGACCGCTGGTCTTCCAAGCGAGTGGTCTGGGTTCGAGTCCCAGCCGGAGCGAATATCTTCAATGTATATATTTCTTTTCTAATTTGAAAATTCTTTTTTTTTTCAATTTCTTTCCTTTGCAATTATTGATTATTTATGTAGGGAAGAAAATTCTGAGTCAGTTTAATTTTTCGACACGAAGATTTCAAAGTGTTTAAATAAACAATTACCATTGTGCATTTTTTGTTTTTATTATATTTAAAACTCCCACCGACAGAGCTCCCATAGACTAATGGCTAGAGTGTTAGGCTTCCAAGCGAGTGGCCCTGGGTTCGAGTCCCAGCCTGAACGAAAATCTTCAATGTATACTTTTAGTTTCTAATTTGAAATTTCTTCTTCTTTTTTTTTAATTTTTTTCTTTTGCGAATATTGATTATTTATGTAGGGAGAAAAATTCTGAGTCAGTTTAATTATTCGACCTGTAAATTTCAAAGTGTTTGAATCAATAATTACCAAGGTGCATTTTTTGTTTTTATTATATTTAAGACTTCCATCGACAGAGCTCCGATAGCCTAATGGCTAGACCGTTGGGTTCCAAGCGCGTGGTACTGGGTTCGAGTCCCGGCCGGAACGAAAATCTTCCATGTATATATTTCTCTTCTAATTTGAAGATTCTTTTTTTTTTCAATTTCTTTCTTTTGCAAATATGGATTATTTATGTACGGAAGAAAATTCTGAGTCAGGTTAATCATTCGACCTTTAGATTTCAAAGATTTTAGATCAATAATTACTAAGGTGCATTTTTTGTTTTTATTATAATTAAGACACCGATCAACAGAGATCCGATAGTATATTGGCGAGAGCGTTGGGCTTCCATGAGTGTCGCCCTGGGTTCAAATCCCAGCCGGAAAGGAAATCTTAAATGCAAATATTTTTTTCTAATTTTATAATTCTTTTTTTTTTATTTTTCCCTTTTGCGAAGTCAATCAGTCAGTCTGACAGTCAATCAGTCAAGCACTCAGTCATTCAGTCTCAGTCAGTCAGTCCAGTCAGTCAGTCACTCAGTCAGTCAGTTAGTCCTTCAGCCAGTCAGTCAAGCAGTCAGTCATTTAGTCTCAGTCAGTCAGTCATTCAGTCAGTCAGTCAGTCAGGCAGTCAGTCAGTCAGTCAGTCGGTCAGTCCTGTGCAGTCAGTTAGTCACTAAAGCAGTCAGTCAGTCTCAGTCAGTCAGTCAGTCAGTCAGTCCAGTCCAGTCTCATTCAGTCAGTCAGTCAGTCTCGGTCAGTCAGTCAGTCAGTCATTCAGTCAGTCAGTCAGTCAGGCAGTCAGTCAGTCGGTCAGCCTTATTCAGTCAGTCTGTCAGTCAGTCAGTCAGTCAGCCTTATTCAGTCAGTCTGTCAGTCATCCTTATTCAGTCAGTCTGTCAGTCAGTCAGTCGGTCAGTCCTGTCCAGTCAGTTATTCAGTCAAGCAGTCAGTCAGGTAGGCAAGCAGTCAGTCAGTCAGTGTCAGTCAGTCATTTAGTCATTCAGTCAGTCAGCGAAATAGCCAGTCAGAGAGTCAAGCAGTCAGTCAGTCAGTCTCAGTCAGTCAGTTAGTCAGTCAGTCAGTCAGTCAGTCAGTCAGTCCAGTCTCAGTCAGTCAGGCAGTTATTCAGTCAGTCTCGGTCAGTCAGTGAGTCAGTCAGTCAGTATCAGTCAGTCAGTGAGTCAGTCTGTCAGTCAGGCAGTATCAGTCAGGCAGTAAGACTCCGCTCGACAGAACTCCGATAGCCTAATGGCTAGACCGCTGGTCTTCCAAGCGAGTGGCCTGGGTTCGAGTCCCAGCCGGAGCGAATATCTTCAATGTATATATTTCTTTTCTAATTTGAAAATTCTTTTTTTTTTCAATTTCTTTCCTTTGCAATTATTGATTATTTATGTAGGGAAGAAAATTCTGAGTCAGTTTAATTTTTCGACACGAAGATTTCAAAGTGTTTAAATAAACAATTACCAAGGTGCATTTTTTTTTTTATTATATTTAAAACTCCCACCGACAGAGCTCCCATAGACTAATGGCTAGAGTGTTAGGCTTCCAAGCGAGTGCCCCTGGGTTCGAGTCCCAGCCTGAACGAAAATCTTCAATGTATACGTTTAGTTTCTAATTTGAAATTTCTTCTTCTTTTTTTTTTTAATTTTTCTCTTTTGCAAATATTGATTATTTATGTAGGGAGAAAAATTCTGAGTCAGTTTAATTATTCGACCTGTAAATTTCAAAGTGTTTGAATCAATAATTACCAAGGTGCATTTTTTGTTTTTATTATATTTAAGACTTCCATCGACAGAGCTCCGATAGCCTAATGGCTAGACCGTTGGGTTCCTAGCGCGTAGTACTGGTTCGAGTCTCGGCCGGAAAGGAAATCTTAAATGCAAATATTTTTTTCTAATTTTGTAGTTCTTTTTTTTTATTTTTCCCTTTTGCGAAGTCAGTCAGTCAGTCTGACAGTCAATCAGTCAAGCACTCAGTCAGTCAGTCCAGTCAGTCAGTCCAGTCAGTAAGTCACTCAGTCAGTCAGTTAGTCCTTCAGCCAGTCAGTCAAGCAGTCAGTCATTTAGTCTCAGTCAGTCAGTCATTCAGTCAGTCAGGCAGTCAGTCAGTCAGTCAGTCGGTCAGTCCTGTGCAGTCAGTTAGTCACTAAAGCAGTCAGTCAGTCTCAGTCAGTCAGTCAGTCAGTCAGTCCAGTCCAGTCTCAGTCAGTCAGTCAGTCAGTCTCGGTCAGTCAGTCAGTCAGTCATTCAGTCAGTCAGTCAGTCAGGCAGTCAGTCAGTCGGTCAGCCTTATTCAGTCAGTCTGTCAGTCAGTCAGTCAGTCAGCCTTATTCAGTCAGTCTGTCAGTCATCCTTATTCAGTCAGTCTGTCAGTCAGTCAGTCGGTCAGTCCTGTCCAGTCAGTTAGTCAGTCAAGCAGTCAGTCAGGTAGTCAAGCAGTCAGTCAGTCAGTGTCAGTCAGTCATTTAGTCATTCAGTCAGTCAGTGAAATAGCCAGTCAGAGAGTCAAGCAGTCAGTCAGTCAGTATCAGTCAGTCAGTTAGTCAGTCAGTCAGTCAGTCAGTCAGTCAGTCCAGTCTCAGTCAGTCAGGCAGTTAGTCAGTCAGTCTCGGTCAGTCAGTGAGTCAGTCAGTCAGTATCAGTCAGTCAGTGAGTCAGTCTGTCAGTCAGGCAGTATCAGTCAGGCAGTAAGACTCCGCTCGACAGAACTCCGATAGCCTAATGGCTAGGTCGCTGGTCTTCCAAGCGAGTGGCCTGATTTCGAGTCCCAGCCGGAGCGAATATCTTCAATGTATGTATTTCTTTTCTAATTTGAAAATTCTTTTTTTTTTTCAATTTCTTTCCTTTGCAATTATTGATTATTTATGTAGGGAAGAAAATTCTGAGTCAGTTTAATTTTTCGACACGAAGATTTCAAAGTGTTTAAATAAACAATTACCAAGGTGCATTTTTTGTTTTTATTATATTTAAAACTCCCACCGACAGAGCTCCCATAGACTAATGTCTGGAGTGTTAGGCTTCCAAGCGAGTGGCCCTGGGTTCGAGTCCCAGCCTGAACGAAAATCTTCAATGTATACTTTTAGTTTCTAATTTGAAATTTCTTCTTCTTTTTTTTTTAATTTTTCTCTTTTGCGAATATTGATTATTTATGTAGGGAGAAAAATTCTGAGTCAGTTTAATTATTCGACCTGTAAATTTCAAAGTGTTTGAATCAATAATTACCAAGGTGCATTTTTTGTTTTTATTATATTTAAGACTTCCATCGACAGAGCTCCGATAGCCTAATGGCTAGACCGTTGGGTTCCAAGCGCGTGGTACTGGGTTCGAGTCCCGGCCGGAACGAAAATCTTCCATGTATATATTTCTCTTCTAATTTGAAGATTCTTTTTTTTTTCAATTTCTTTCTTTTGCAAATATGGATTATTTATGTACGGAAGAAAATTCTGAGTCAGTTTAATCATTCGACCTTTAGATTTCAAAGATTTTAGATCAATAATTACTAAGGTGCATTTTTTGTTTTTATTATAATTAAGACACCGATCAACAGAGATCCGATAGTATATTGGCGAGAGCGTTGGGCTTCCATGAGTGTCGCCCTGGGTTCAAATCCCAGCCGGAAAGGAAATCTTAAATGCAAATATTTTTTTCTAATTTTATAATTCTTTTTTTTTTATTTTTCCCTTTTGCGAAGTCAGTCAGTCAGTCTGACAGTCAATCAGTCAAGCACTCAGTCATTCAGTCTCAGTCAGTCAGTCCAGTCAGTCAGTCACTCAGTCAGTCAGTTAGTCCTTCAGCCAGTCAGTCAAGCAGTCAGTCATTTAGTCTCAGTCAGTCAGTCATTCAGTCAGTCAGTCAGTCAGGCAGTCAGTCAGTCAGTCAGTCGGTCAGTCCTGTGCAGTCAGTTAGTCACTAAAGCAGTCAGTCAGTCTCAGTCAGTCAGTCAGTCAGTCAGTCAGTCAGTCTCGGTCAGTCAGTCAGTCAGTCATTCAGTCAGTCAGTCAGTCAGGCAGTCAGTCAGTCGGTCAGCCTTATTCAGTCAGTCTGTCAGTCAGTCAGTCAGTCAGCCTTATTCAGTCAGTCTGTCAGTCATCCTTATTCAGTCAGTCTGTCAGTCAGTCAGTCGGTCAGTCCTGTCCAGTCAGTTAGTCAGTCAAGCAGTCAGTCAGGTAGTCAAGCAGTCAGTCAGTCAGTGTCAGTCAGTCATTTAGTCATTCAGTCAGTCAGTGAAATAGCCAGTCAGAGAGTCAAGCAGTCAGTCAGTCAGTCTCAGTCAGTCAGTTAGTCAGTCAGTCAGTCAGTCAGTCAGTCAGTCCAGTCTCAGTCAGTCAGGCAGTTAGTCAGTCAGTCTCGGTCAGTCAGTGAGTCAGTCAGTCAGTATCAGTCAGTCAGTGAGTCAGTCTGTCAGTCAGGCAGTATCAGTCAGGCAGTAAGACTCCGCTCGACAGAACTCCGATAGCCTAATGGCTAGACCGCTGGTCTTCCAAGCGAGTGGCCTGGGTTCGAGTCCCAGCCGGAGCGAATATCTTCAATGTATATATTTCTTTCCTAATTTGAAAATTCTTTTTTTTTTTCAATTTCTTTCCTTTGCAATTATTGATTATTTATGTAGGGAAGAAAATTCTGAGTCAGTTTAATTTTTCGACACGAAGATTTCAAAGTGTTTAAATAAACAATTACCATTGTGCATTTTTTGTTTTTATTATATTTAAAACTCCCACCGACAGAGCTCCCATAGACTAATGGCTAGAGTGTTAGGCTTCCAAGCGAGTGGCCCTGGGTTCGAGTCCCAGCCTGAACGAAAATCTTCAATGTATACTTTTAGTTTCTAATTTGAAATTTCTTCTTCTTTTTTTTTTAATTTTTTTCTTTTGCGAATATTGATTATTTATGTAGGGAGAAAAATTCTGAGTCAGTTTAATTATTCGACCTGTAAATTTCAAAGTGTTTGAATCAATAATTACCAAGGTGCATTTTTTGTTTTTATTATATTTAAGACTTCCATCGACAGAGCTCCGATAGCCTAATGGCTAGACCGTTGGGTTCCAAGCGCGTGGTACTGGGTTCGAGTCCCGGCCGGAACGAAAATCTTCTATGTATATATTTCTCTTCTAATTTGAAGATTCTTTTTTTTTTCAATTTCTTTCTTTTGCAAATATGGATTATTTATGTACGGAAGAAAATTCTGAGTCAGTTTAATCATTCGACCTTTAGATTTCAAAGATTTTAGATCAATAATTACTAAGGTGCATTTTTTGTTTTTATTATAATTAAGACACCGATCAACAGAGATCCGATAGTATATTGGCGAGAGCGTTGGGCTTCCATGAGTGTCGCCCTGGGTTCAAATCCCAGCCGGAAAGGAAATCTTAAATGCAAATATTTTTTTCTAATTTTATAATTCCTTTTTTTTTATTTTTCCCTTTTGCGAAGTCAGTCAGTCAGTCTGACAGTCAATCAGTCAAGCACTCAGTCATTCAGTCTCAGTCAGTCAGTCCAGTCAGTCAGTCACTCAGTCAGTCGCTAGTCCTTCAGCCAGTCAGTCAAGCAGTCAGTCATTTAGTCTCAGTCAGTCAGTCATTCAGTCAGTCAGTCAGTCAGTCAGTCAGTCGGTCAGTCCTGTGCAGTCAGTTAGTCACTAAAGCAGTCAGTCAGTCTCAGTCAGTCAGTCAGTCAGTCAGTCCAGTCCAGTCTCAGTCAGTCAGTCAGTCAGTCTCGGTCAGTCAGTCAGTCAGTCATTCAGTCAGTCAGTCAGTCAGGCAGTCAGTCAGTCAGTCAGTCAGTCAGCCTTATTCAGTCAGTCTGTCAGTCATCCTTATTCAGTCAGTCTGTCAGTCAGTCAGTCGGTCAGTCCTGTCCAGTCAGTTAGTCAGTCAAGCAGTCAGTCAGGTAGTCAAGCAGTCAGTCAGTCAGTGTCAGTCAGTCATTTAGTCATTCAGTCAGTCAGTGAAATAGCCAGTCAGAGAGTCAAGCAGTCAGTCAGTCAGTCTCAGTCAGTCAGTTAGTCAGTCAGTCAGTCAGTCAGTCAGTCAGTCAGTCAGTCCAGTCTCAGTCAGTCAGGCAGTTAGTCAGTCAGTCTCGGTCAGTCAGTGAGTCAGTCAGTCAGTATCAGTCAGTCAGTGAGTCAGTTTGTCAGTCAGGCAGTATCAGTCAGGCAGTAAGACTCCGCTCGACAGAACTCCGATAGCCTAATGGCTAGACCGCTGGTCTTCCAAGCGAGTGGCCTGGGTTCGAGTCCCACCCGGAGCGAATATCTTCAATGTATATATTTCTTTTCTAATTTGAAAATTCTTTTTTTTTTCAATTTCTTTCCTTTGCAATTATTGATTATTTATGTCGGGAAGAAAATTCTGAGTCAGTTTAATTTTTCGACACGAAGATTTCAAAGTGTTTAAATAAACAATTACCAAGGTGCATTTTTTGTTTTTATTATATTTAAAACTCCCACCGACAGAGCTCCCATAGACTAATGGCTAGAGTGTTAGGCTTCCAAGCGCGTGGCCCTGGGTTCGAGTCCCAGCCTGAACGAAAATCTTCAATGTATACTTTTAGTTTCTAATTTGAAATTTCTTCTTCTTTTTTTTTTAATTTTTCTCTTTTGCGAATATTGATTATTTATGTAGGGAGAAAAATTCTGAGTCAGTTTAATTATTCGACCTGTAAATTTCAAAGTGTTTGAATCAATAATTACCAAGGTGCATTTTTTGTTTTTATTATATTTAAGACTTCCATCGACAGAGCTCCGATAGCCAAATGGCTAGACCGTTGGGTTCCAAGCGCGTGGTACTGGGTTCGAGTCCCGGCCGGAACGAAAATCTTCCATGTATATATTTCTCTTCTAATTTGAAGATTCTTTTTTTTTTTTTTCAATTTCTTTCTTTTGCAAATATGGATTATTTATGTACGGAAGAAAATTCTGAGTCAGTTTAATCATTCGACCTTTAGATTTCAAAGATTTTAGATCAATAATTACTAAGGTGCATTTTTTGTTTTTATTATAATTAAGACACCGATCAACAGAGATCCGATAGTATATTGGCGAGCGTTGGGCTTCCATGAGTGTCGCCCTGGGTTCAAATCCCAGCCGGAAAGGAAATCTTAAATGCAAATATTTTTTTCTAATTTTATAATTCTTTTTTTTTTATTTTTCCCTTTTGCGAAGTCAATCAGTCAGTCTGACAGTCAATCAGTCAAGCACTCAGTCATTCAGTCTCAGTCAGTCAGTCCAGTCAGTCAGTCACTCAGTCAGTCAGTTAGTCCTTCAGCCAGTCAGTCAAGCAGTCAGTCATTTAGTCTCAGTCAGTCAGTCATTCAGTCAGTCAGTCAGTCAGGCAGTCAGTCAGTCAGTCAGTCGGTCAGTCCTGTGCAGTCAGTTAGTCACTAAAGCAGTCAGTCAGTCTCAGTCAGTCAGTCAGTCAGTCAGTCCAGTCCAGTCTCAGTCAGTCAGTCAGTCAGTCTCGGTCAGTCAGTCAGTCAGTCATTCAGTCAGTCAGTCAGTCAGGCAGTCAGTCAGTCGGTCAGCCTTATTCAGTCAGTCTGTCAGTCAGTCAGTCAGTCAGCCTTATTCAGTCAGTCTGTCAGTCAGTCAGTCGGTCAGTCCTGTCCAGTCAGTTAGTCAGTCAAGCAGTCAGTCAGGTAGGCAAGCAGTCAGTCAGTCAGTGTCAGTCAGTCATTTAGTCATT
Organism: Uloborus diversus; assembly: GCF_026930045.1. NCBI lineage: Eukaryota > Metazoa > Arthropoda > Arachnida > Araneae > Uloboridae > Uloborus > Uloborus diversus. The sequence goes on along the minus strand of NW_026558054.1, from coordinate 170,564 downwards.
CAGTCAGTCAGTGAAATAGCCAGTCAGAGAGTCAAGCAGTCAGTCAGTCTCAGTCAGTCAGTTAGTCAGTCAGTCAGTCAGTCAGTCAGTCAGTCCAGTCTCAGTCAGTCAGGCAGTTATTCAGTCAGTCTCGGTCAGTCAGTGAGTCAGTCAGTCAGTATCAGTCAGTCAGTGAGTCAGTCTGTCAGTCAGGCAGTATCAGTCAGGCAGTAAGACTCCGCTCGACAGAACTCCGATAGCCTAATGGCTAGACCGCTGGTGTTCCAAGCGAGTGGCCTGGGTTCGAGTCCCAGCCGGAGCGAATATCTTCAATGTATATATTTCTTTTCTAATTTGAAAATTCTTTTTTTTTCAATTTCTTTCCTTTGCAATTATTGATTATTTATGTAGGGAAGAAAATTCTGAGTCAGTTTAATTTTTCGACACGAAGATTTCAAAGTGTTTAAATAAACAATTACCAAGGTGCATTTTTTGTTTTTATTATATTTAAAACTCCCACCGACAGAGCTCCCATAGACTAATGGCTAGAGTGTTAGGCTTCCAAGCGAGTGCCCCTGGGTTCGAGTCCCAGCCTGAACGAAAATCTTCAATGTATACGTTTAGTTTCTAATTTGAAATTTCTTCTTCTTTTTTTTTTAATTTTTCTCTTTTGCAAATATTGATTATTTATGTAGGGAGAAAAATTCTGAGTCAGTTTAATTATTCGACCTGTAAATTTCAAAGTGTTTGAATCAATAATTACCAAGGTGCATTTTTTGTTTTTATTATATTTAAGACTTCCATCGACAGAGCTCCGATAGCCTAATGGCTAGACCGTTGGGTTCCTAGCGCGTAGTACTGGTTCGAGTCTCGGCCGGAAAGGAAATCTTAAATGCAAATATTTTTTTCTAATTTTGTAATTCTTTTTTTTTATTTTTCCCTTTTGCGAAGTCAGTCAGTCAGTCTGACAGTCAATCAGTCAAGCACTCAGTCAGTCAGTCCAGTCAGTCAGTCCAGTCAGTAAGTCACTCAGTCAGTCAGTTAGTCCTTCAGCCAGTCAGTCAAGCAGTCAGTCATTTAGTCTCAGTCAGTCAGTCATTCAGTCAGTCAGGCAGTCAGTCAGTCAGTCAGTCGGTCAGTCCTGTGCAGTCAGTTAGTCACTAAAGCAGTCAGTCAGTCTCAGTCAGTCAGTCAGTCAGTCAGTCCAGTCCAGTCTCAGTCAGTCAGTCAGTCAGTCTCGGTCAGTCAGTCAGTCAGTCATTCAGTCAGTCAGTCAGTCAGGCAGTCAGTCAGTCGGTCAGCCTTATTCAGTCAGTCTGTCAGTCAGTCAGCCTTATTCAGTCAGTCTGTCAGTCATCCTTATTCAGTCAGTCTGTCAGTCAGTCAGTCGGTCAGTCCTGTCCAGTCAGTTAGTCAGTCAAGCAGTCAGTCAGGTAGTCAAGCAGTCAGTCAGTCAGTGTCAGTCAGTCATTTAGTCATTCAGTCAGTCAGTGAAATAGCCAGTCAGAGAGTCAAGCAGTCAGTCAGTCAGTCTCAGTCAGTCAGTTAGTCAGTCAGTCAGTCAGTCAGTCAGTCAGTCCAGTCTCAGTCAGTCAGGCAGTTAGTCAGTCAGTCTCGGTCAGTCAGTGAGTCAGTCAGTCAGTATCAGTCAGTCAGTGAGTCAGTCTGTCAGTCAGGCAGTATCAGTCAGGCAGTAAGACTCCGCTCGACAGAACTCCGATAGCCTAATGGCTAGGTCGCTGGTCTTCCAAGCGAGTGGCCTGATTTCGAGTCCCAGCCGGAGCGAATATCTTCAATGTATGTATTTCTTTTCTAATTTGAAAATTCTTTTTTTTTTTCAATTTCTTTCCTTTGCAATTATTGATTATTTATGTAGGGAAGAAAATTCTGAGTCAGTTTAATTTTTCGACACGAAGATTTCAAAGTGTTTAAATAAACAATTACCAAGGTGCATTTTTTGTTTTTATTATATTTAAAACTCCCACCGACAGAGCTCCCATAGACTAATGTCTGGAGTGTTAGGCTTCCAAGCGAGTGCCCCTGGGTTCGAGTCCCAGCCTGAACGAAAATCTTCAATGTATACTTTTAGTTTCTAATTTGAAATTTCTTCTTCTTTTTTTTTAAATTTTTCTCTTTTGCGAATATTGATTATTTATGTAGGGAGAAAAATTCTGAGTCAGTTTAATTATTCGACCTGTAAATTTCAAAGTGTTTGAATCAATAATTACCAAGGTGCATTTTTTGTTTTTATTATATTTAAGACTTCCATCGACAGAGCTCCGATAGCCTAATGGCTAGACCGTTGGGTTCCTAGCGCGTAGTACTGGTTCGAGTCTCGGCCGGAAAGGAAATCTTAAATGCAAATATTTTTTTCTAATTTTGTAATTCTTTTTTTTTATTTTTCCCTTTTGCGAAGTCAGTCAGTCAGTCTGACAGTCAATCAGTCAAGCACTCAGTCAGTCAGTCCAGTCAGTCAGTCAGTCGGTCAGTCCTGTGCAGTCAGTTAGTCACTAAAGCAGTCAGTCAGTCTCAGTCAGTCAGTCAGTCAGTCCGTCCAGTCCAGTCTCAGGGAGTCAGTCAGTCAGTCTCGGTCAGTCATTCAGTCAGTCATTCAGTCAGTCAGTCAGTCAGGCAGTCAGTCAGTCGGTCAGCCTTATTCAGTCAGTCTGTCAGTCAGTCAGTCAGTCAGCCTTATTCAGTCAGTCTGTCAGTCAGTCAGTCGGTCAGTCCTGTCCAGACAGTTAGTCAGTCAAGCAGTCAGTCAGGTAGTCAAGCAGTCAGTCAGTCAGTGTCAGTCAGTCATTTAGTCATTCAGTCAGTCAGTGAAATAGCCAGTCAGAGAGTCAAGCAGTCAGTCAGTCAGTCTCAGTCAGTCAGTTAGTCAGTCAGTCAGTCAGTCAGTCAGTCAGTCCAGTCTCAGTCAGTCAGGCAGTTAGTCAGTCAGTCTCGGTCAGTCAGTATCAGTCAGTCAGTATCAGTCAGTCAGTGAGTCAGTCTGTCAGTCAGGCAGTATCAGTCAGGCAGTAAGACTCCGCTTGACAGAACTCCGATAGCCTAATGGCTGGACCGCTGGTCTTCCAAGCGAGTGGCCTGGGTTCGAGTCCCAGCCGGATCGAATATCTTCAATGTATATATTTCTTTTCTAATTTGAAAATTCTTTTTTTTTTCAATTTCTTTCCTTTGCAATTATTGATTATTTATGTAGGGAAGAAAATTCTGAGTCAGTTTAATTTTTCGACACGAAGATTTCAAAGTGTTTAAATAAACAATTACCAAGGTGCATTTTTTGTTTTTATTATATTTAAAACTCCCACCGACAGAGCTCCCATAGACTAATGTCTGGAGTGTTAGGCTTCCAAGCGAGTGGCCCTGGGTTCGAGTCCCAGCCTGAACGAAAATCTTCAATGTATACTTTTAGTTTCTAATTTGAAATTTCTTCTTCTTTTTTTTTAATTTTTCTCTTTTGCGAATATTGATTATTTATGTAGGGAGAAAAATTCTGAGTCAGTTTAATTATTCGACCTGTAAATTTCAAAGTGTTTGAATCAATAATTACCAAGGTGCATTTTTTGTTTTTATTATATTTAAGACTTCCATCGACAGAGCTCCGATAGCCTAATGGCTAGACCGTTGGGTTCCAAGCGCGTGGTACTGGGTTCGAGTCCCGGCCGGAACGAAAATCTTCCATGTATATATTTCTCTTCTAATTTGAAGATTATTTTTTTTTTCAATTTCTTTCTTTTGCAAATATGGATTATTTATGTACGGAAGAAAATTCTGAGTCAGTTTAATCATTCGACCTTTAGATTTCAAAGATTTTAGATCAATAATTACTAAGGTGTATTTTTTGTTTTTATTATAATTAAGACACCGATCAACAGAGATCCGATAGTATATTGGCGAGAGCGTTGGGCTTCCATGAGTGTCGCCCTGGGTTCAAATCCCAGACGGAAAGGAAATCTTAAATGCAAATATTTTTTTCTAATTTTATAATTCTTTTTTTTTTATTTTTCCCTTTTGCGAAGTCAGTCAGTCAGTCTGACAGTCAATCAGTCAAGCACTCAGTCATTCAGTCTCAGTCAGTCAGTCCAGTCAATCAGTCACTCAGTCAGTCAGTTAGTCCTTCAGCCAGTCAGTCAAGCAGTCAGTCATTTAGTCTCAGTCAGTCAGTCATTCAGTCAGTCAGGCAGTCAGTCAGTCAGTCAGTCGGTCAGTCCTGTGCAGTCAGTTAGTCACTAAAGCAGTCAGTCAGTCTCAGTCAGTCAGTCAGTCAGTCAGTCCAGTCCAGTCTCAGTCAGTCAGTCAGTCAGTCTCGGTCAGTCAGTCAGTCAGTCATTCAGTCAGGCAGTCAGTCAGTCGGTCAGCCTTATTCAGTCAGTCTGTCAGTCAGTCAGTCAGTCAGTCAGCCTTATTCAGTCAGTCTGTCAGTCATCCTTATTCAGTCAGTCTGTCAGTCAGTCAGTCGGTCAGTCCTGTCCAGTCAGTTAGTCAGTCAAGCAGTCAGTCAGGTAGTCAAGCAGTCAGTCAGTCAGTGTCAGTCAGTCATTTAGTCATTCAGTCAGTCAGTGAAATAGCCAGTCAGAGAGTCAAGCAGTCAGTCAGTCAGTCTCAGTCAGTCAGTTAGTCAGTCAGTCAGTCAGTCAGTTAGTCAGTCAGTCAGGCAGTTAGTCAGTCAGTCTCGGTCAGTCAGTGAGTCAGTCAGTCAGTATCAGTCAGTCAGTGAGTCAGTCTGTCAGTCAGGCAGTATCAGTCAGGCAGTAAGACTCCGCTCGACAGAACTCCGATAGCCTAATGGCTAGACCGCTGGTGTTCCAAGCGAGTGGCCTGGGTTCGAGTCCCAGCCGGAGCGAATATCTTCAATGTATATATTTCTTTTCTAATTTGAAAATTCTTTTTTTTTCAATTTCTTTCCTTTGCAATTATTGATTATTTATGTAGGGAAGAAAATTCTGAGTCAGTTTAATTTTTCGACACGAAGATTTCAAAGTGTTTAAATAAACAATTACCAAGGTGCATTTTTTGTTTTTATTATATTTAAAACTCCCACCGACAGAGCTCCCATAGACTAATGGCTAGAGTGTTAGGCTTCCAAGCGAGTGCCCCTGGGTTCGAGTCCCAGCCTGAACGAAAATCTTCAATGTATACGTTTAGTTTCAAATTTGAAATTTCTTCTTCTTTTTTTTTTAATTTTTCTCTTTTGCAAATATTGATTATTTATGTAGGGAGAAAAATTCTGAGTCAGTTTAATTATTCGACCTGTAAATTTCAAAGTGTTTGAATCAATAATTACCAAGGTGCATTTTTTGTTTTTATTATATTTAAGACTTCCATCGACAGAGCTCCGATAGCCTAATGGCTAGACCGTTGGGTTCCTAGCGCGTAGTACTGGTTCGAGTCTCGGCCGGAAAGGAAATCTTAAATGCAAATATTTTTTTCTAATTTTGTAATTCTTTTTTTTTATTTTTCCCTTTTGCGAAGTCAGTCAGTCAGTCTGACAGTCAATCAGTCAAGCACTCAGTCAGTCAGTCCAGTCAGTCAGTCCAGTCAGTAAGTCACTCAGTCAGTCAGTTAGTCCTTCAGCCAGTCAGTCAAGCAGTCAGTCATTTAGTCTCAGTCAGTCAGTCATTCAGTCAGTCAGGCAGTCAGTCAGTCAGTCAGTCGGTCAGTCCTGTGCAGTCAGTTAGTCACTAAAGCAGTCAGTCAGTCTCAGTCAGTCAGTCAGTCAGTCAGTCCAGTCCAGTCTCAGTCAGTCAGTCAGTCAGTCTCGGTCAGTCAGTCAGTCAGTCATTCAGTCAGTCAGTCAGTCAGGCAGTCAGTCAGTCGGTCAGCCTTATTCAGTCAGTCTGTCAGTCAGTCAGTCAGTCAGCCTTATTCAGTCAGTCTGTCAGTCATCCTTATTCAGTCAGTCTGTCAGTCAGTCAGTCGGTCAGTCCTGTCCAGTCAGTTAGTCAGTCAAGCAGTCAGTCAGGTAGTCAAGCAGTCAGTCAGTCAGTGTCAGTCAGTCATTTAGTCATTCAGTCAGTCAGTGAAATAGCCAGTCAGAGAGTCAAGCAGTCAGTCAGTCAGTCTCAGTCAGTCAGTTAGTCAGTCAGTCAGTCAGTCAGTCAGTCAGTCCAGTCTCAGTCAGTCAGGCAGTTAGTCAGTCAGTCTCGGTCAGTCAGTGAGTCAGTCAGTCAGTATCAGTCAGTCAGTGAGTCAGTCTGTCAGTCAGGCAGTATCAGTCAGGCAGTAAGACTCCGCTCGACAGAACTCCGATAGCCTAATGGCTAGGTCGCTGGTCTTCCAAGCGAGTGGCCTGATTTCGAGTCCCAGCCGGAGCGAATATCTTCAATGTATGTATTTCTTTTCTAATTTGAAAATTCTTTTTTTTTTCAATTTCTTTCCTTTGCAATTATTGATTATTTATGTAGGGAAGAAAATTCTGAGTCAGTTTAATTTTTCGACACGAAGATTTCAAAGTGTTTAAATAAACAATTACCAAGGTGCATTTTTTGTTTTTATTATATTTAAAACTCCCACCGACAGAGCTCCCATAGACTAATGTCTGGAGTGTTAGGCTTCCAAGCGAGTGGCCCTGGGTTCGAGTCCCAGCCTGAACGAAAATCTTCAATGTATACTTTTAGTTTCTAATTTGAAATTTCTTCTTCTTTTTTTTTAAATTTTTCTCTTTTGCGAATATTGATTATTTATGTAGGGAGAAAAATTCTGAGTCAGTTTAATTATTCGACCTGTAAATTTCAAAGTGTTTGAATCAATAATTACCAAGGTGCATTTTTTGTTTTTATTATATTTAAGACTTCCATCGACAGAGCTCCGATAGCCTAATGGCTAGACCGTTGGGTTCCAAGCGCGTGGTACTGGGTTCGAGTCCCGGCCGGAACGAAAATCTTCCATGTATATATTTCTCTTCTAATTTGAAGATTCTTTTTTTTTTTCAATTTCTTTCCTTTGCAAATATGGATTATTTATGTACGGAAGAAAATTCTGAGTCAGTTTAATCATTCGACCTTTAGATTTCAAAGATTTTAGATCAATAATTACTAAGGTGCATTTTTTGTTTTTATTATAATTAAGACACCGATCAACAGAGATCCGATAGTATATTGGCGAGAGCGTTGGGCTTCCATGAGTGTCGCCCTGGGTTCAAATCCCAGCCGGAAAGGAAATCTTAAATGCAAATATTTTTTTCTAATTTTATAATTCTTTTTTTTTATTTTTCCCTTTTGCGAAGTCAGTCAGTCAGTCTGACAGTCAATCAGTCAAGCACTCAGTCATTCAGTCTCAGTCAGTCAGTCCAGTCAGTCAGTCACTCAGTCAGTCAGTTAGTCCTTCAGCCAGTCAGTCAAGCAGTCAGTCATTTAGTCTCAGTCAGTCAGTCATTCAGTCAGTCAGTCAGTCAGGCAGTCAGTCAGTCAGTCAGTCGGTCAGTCCTGTGCAGTCAGTTAGTCACTAAAGCAGTCAGTCAGTCTCAGTCAGTCAGTCAGTCAGTCAGTCAGTCAGTCTCGGTCAGTCAGTCAGTCAGTCATTCAGTCAGTCAGTCAGTCAGGCAGTCAGTCAGTCGGTCAGCCTTATTCAGTCAGTCTGTCAGTCAGTCAGTCAGTCAGCCTTATTCAGTCAGTCTGTCAGTCATCCTTATTCAGTCAGTCTGTCAGTCAGTCAGTCGGTCAGTCCTGTCCAGTCAGTTAGTCAGTCAAGCAGTCAGTCAGGTAGTCAAGCAGTCAGTCAGTCAGTGTCAGTCAGTCATTTAGTCATTCAGTCAGTCAGTGAAATAGCCAGTCAGAGAGTCAAGCAGTCAGTCAGTCAGTCTCAGTCAGTCAGTTAGTCAGTCAGTCAGTCAGTCAGTCAGTCAGTCCAGTCTCAGTCAGTCAGGCAGTTAGTCAGTCAGTCTCGGTCAGTCAGTGAGTCAGTCAGTCAGTATCAGTCAGTCAGTGAGTCAGTCTGTCAGTCAGGCAGTATCAGTCAGGCAGTAAGACTCCGCTCGACAGAACTCCGATAGCCTAATGGCTAGACCGCTGGTCTTCCAAGCGAGTGGCCTGGGTTCGAGTCCCAGCCGGAGCGAATATCTTCAATGTATATATTTCTTTCCTAATTTGAAAATTCTTTTTTTTTTCAATTTCTTTCCTTTGCAAATATGGATTATTTATGTACGGAAGAAAATTCTGAGTCAGTTTAATCATTCGACATTTAGATTTCAAAGATTTTAGATCAATAATTACTAAGGTGCATTTTTTGTTTTTATTATAATTAAGACACCGATCAACAGAGATCCGATAGTATATTGGCGAGAGCGTTGGGCTTCCATGAGTGTCGCCCTGGGTTCAAATCCCAGCCGGAAAGGAAATCTTAAATGCAAATATTTTTTTCTAATTTTATAATTCTTTTTTTTTTATTTTTCCCTTTTGCGAAGTCAGTCAGTCAGTCTGACAGTCAATCAGTCAAGCACTCAGTCATTCAGTCTCAGTCAGTCAGTCCAGTCAGTCAGTCACTCAGTCAGTCAGTTAGTCCTTCAGCCAGTCAGTCAAGCAGTCAGTCATTTAGTCTCAGTCAGTCAGTCATTCAGTCAGTCAGTCAGTCAGGCAGTCAGTCAGTCAGTCAGTCGGTCAGTCCTGTGCAGTCAGTTAGTCACTAAAGCAGTCAGTCAGTCTCAGTCAGTCAGTCAGTCAGTCAGTCAGTCAGTCTCGGTCAGTCAGTCAGTCAGTCATTCAGTCAGTCAGTCAGTCAGGCAGTCAGTCAGTCGGTCAGCCTTATTCAGTCAGTCTGTCAGTCAGTCAGTCAGTCAGCCTTATTCAGTCAGTCTGTCAGTCATCCTTATTCAGTCAGTCTGTCAGTCAGTCAGTCGGTCAGTCCTGTCCAGTCAGTTAGTCAGTCAAGCAGTCAGTCAGGTAGTCAAGCAGTCAGTCAGTCAGTCATTTAGTCATTCAGTCAGTCAGTGAAATAGCCAGTCAGAGAGTCAAGCAGTCAGTCAGTCAGTCTCAGTCAGTCAGTTAGTCAGTCAGTCAGTCAGTCAGTCAGTCAGTCCAGTCTCAGTCAGTCAGGCAGTTAGTCAGTCAGTCTCGGTCAGTCAGTGAGTCAGTCAGTCAGTATCAGTCAGTCAGTGAGTCAGTCTGTCAGTCAGGCAGTATCAGTCAGGCAGTAAGACTCCGCTCGACAGAACTCCGATAGCCTAATGGCTAGACCGCTGGTCTTCCAAGCGAGTGGCCTGGGTTCGAGTCCCAGCCGGAGCGAATATCTTCAATGTATATATTTCTTTCCTAATTTGAAAATTCTTTTTTTTTTCAATTTCTTTCCTTTGCAATTATTGATTATTTATGTCGGGAAGAAAATTCTGAGTCAGTTTAATTTTTCGACACGAAGATTTCAAAGTGTTTAAATAAACAATTACCATTGTGCATTTTTTGTTTTTATTATATTTAAAACTCCCACCGACAGAGCTCCCATAGACTAATGGCTAGAGTGTTAGGCTTCCAAGCGAGTGGCCCTGGGTTCGAGTCCCAGCCTGAACGAAAATCTTCAATGTATACTTTTAGTTTCTAATTCGAAATTTCTTCTTTTTTTTAAATTTTTTTCTTTTGCGAATATTGATTATTTATGTAGGGAGAAAAATTCTGAGTCAGTTTAATTATTCGACCTGTAAATTTCAAAGTGTTTGAATCAATAATTACCAAGGTGCATTTTTTGTTTTTATTATATTTAAGACTTCCATAGACAGAGCTCCGATAGCCTAATGGCTAGACCGTTGGGTTCCAAGCGCGTGGTACTGGGTTCTAGTCCCGGCCGGAACGAAAATCTTCTATGTATATATTTCTCTTCTAATTTGAAGATTCTTTTTTTTTTCAATTTCTTTCTTTTGCAAATATGGATTATTTATGTACGGAAGAAAATTCTGAGTCAGTTTAATCATTCGACCTTTAGATTTCAAAGATTTTAGATCAATAATTACTAAGGTGCATTTTTTGTTTTTATTATAATTAAGACACCGATCAACAGAGATCCGATAGTATATTGGCGAGAGCGTTGGGCTTCCATGAGTGTCGCCCTGGGTTCAAATCCCAGCCGGAAAGGAAATCTTAAATGCAAATATTTTTTTCTAATTTTATAATTCCTTTTTTTTTATTTTTCCCTTTTGCGAAGTCAGTCAGTCAGTCTGACAGTCAATCAGTCAAGCACTCAGTCATTCAGTCTCAGTCAGTCAGTCCAGTCAGTCAGTCACTCAGTCAGTCGCTAGTCCTTCAGCCAGTCAGTCAAGCAGTCAGTCATTTAGTCTCAGTCAGTCAGTCATTCAGTCAGTCAGTCAGTCAGTCAGTCAGTCGGTCGGTCAGTCCTGTGCAGTCAGTTAGTCACTAAAGCAGTCAGTCAGTCAGTCAGTCAGTCAGTCCAGTCCAATCTCAGTCAGTCAGTCAGTCAGTCTCGGTCAGTCAGTCAGTCAGTCATTCAGTCAGTCAGTCAGTCAGGCAGTCAGTCAGTCAGTCAGTCAGTCAGCCTTATTCAGTCAGTCTGTCAGTCATCCTTATTCAGTCAGTCTGTCAGTCAGTCAGTCGGTCAGTCCTGTCCAGTCAGTTAGTCAGTCAAGCAGTCAGTCAGGTAGTCAAGCAGTCAGTCAGTCAGTGTCAGTCAGTCATTTAGTCATTCAGTCAGTCAGTGAAATAGCCAGTCAGAGAGTCAAGCAGTCAGTCAGTCAGTCTCAGTCAGTCAGTTAGTCAGTCAGTCAGTCAGTCAGTCAGTCAGTCAGTCAGTCAGTCAGTCCAGTCTCAGTCAGTCAGGCAGTTAGTCAGTCAGTCTCGGTCAGTCAGTGAGTCAGTCAGTCAGTATCAGTCAGTCAGTGAGTCAGTTTGTCAGTCAGGCAGTATCAGTCAGGCAGTAAGACTCCGCTCGACAGAACTCCGATAGCCTAATGGCTAGACCGCTGGTCTTCCAAGCGAGTGGCCTGGGTTCGAGTCCCACCCGGAGCGAATATCTTCAATGTATATATTTCTTTTCTAATTTGAAAATTCTTTTTTTTTTCAATTTCTTTCCTTTGCAATTATTGATTATTTATGTCGGGAAGAAAATTCTGAGTCAGTTTAATTTTTCGACACGAAGATTTCAAAGTGTTTAAATAAACAATTACCATTGTGCATTTTTTGTTTTTATTATATTTAAAACTCCCACCGACAGAGCTCCCATAGACTAATGGCTAGAGTGTTAGGCTTCCAAGCGAGTGGCCCTGGGTTCGAGTCCCAGCCTGAACGAAAATCTTCAATGTATACTTTTAGTTTCTAATTTGAAATTTCTTCTTTTTTTTAAATTTTTTTCTTTTGCGAATATTGATTATTTATGTAGGGAGAAAAATTCTGAGTCAGTTTAATTATTCGACCTGTAAATTTCAAAGTGTTTGAATCAATAATTACCAAGGTGCATTTTTTGTTTTTATTATATTTAAGACTTCCATAGACAGAGCTCCGATAGCCTAATGGCTAGACCGTTGGGTTCCAAGCGCGTGGTACTGGGTTCTAGTCCCGGCCGGAACGAAAATCTTCTATGTATATATTTCTCTTCTAATTTGAAGATTCTTTTTTTTTTCAATTTCTTTCTTTTGCAAATATGGATTATTTATGTACGGAAGAAAATTCTGAGTCAGTTTAATCATTCGACCTTTAGATTTCAAAGATTTTAGATCAATAATTACTAAGGTGCATTTTTTGTTTTTATTATAATTAAGACACCGATCAACAGAGATCCGATAGTATATTGGCGAGAGCGTTGGGCTTCCATGAGTGTCGCCCTGGGTTCAAATCCCAGCCGGAAAGGAAATCTTAAATGCAAATATTTTTTTCTAATTTTATAATTCCTTTTTTTTTATTTTTCCCTTTTGCGAAGTCAGTCAGTCAGTCTGACAGTCAATCAGTCAAGCACTCAGTCATTCAGTCTCAGTCAGTCAGTCCAGTCAGTCAGTCACTCAGTCAGTCGCTAGTCCTTCAGCCAGTCAGTCAAGCAGTCAGTCATTTAGTCTCAGTCAGTCAGTCATTCAGTCAGTCAGTCAGTCAGTCAGTCAGTCAGTCGGTCAGTCCTGTGCAGTCAGTTAGTCACTAAAGCAGTCAGTCAGTCAGTCCAGTCCAATCTCAGTCAGTCAGTCAGTCAGTCTCGGTCAGTCAGTCAGTCAGTCATTCAGTCAGTCAGTCAGTCAGGCAGTCAGTCAGTCAGTCAGTCACTCAGCCTTATTCAGTCAGTCTGTCAGTCATCTTTATTCAGTCAGTCTGTCAGTCAGTCAGTCGGTCAGTCCTGTCCAGTCAGTTAGTCAGTCAAGCAGTCAGTCAGGTAGTCAAGCAGTCAGTCAGTCAGTGTCAGTCAGTCATTTAGTCATTCAGTCAGTCAGTGAAATAGCCAGTCAGAGAGTCAAGCAGTCAGTCAGTCAGTCTCAGTCAGTCAGTTAGTCAGTCAGTCAGTCAGTCAGTCAGTCAGTCAGTCAGTCAGTCAGTCAGTCAGTCCAGTCTCAGTCAGTCAGGCAGTTAGTCAGTCAGTCTCGGTCAGTCAGTGAGTCAGTCAGTCAGTATCAGTCAGTCAGTGAGTCAGTTTGTCAGTCAGGCAGTATCAGTCAGGCAGTAAGACTCCGCTCGACAGAACTCCGATAGCCTAATGGCTAGACCGCTGGTCTTCCAAGCGAGTGGCCTGGGTTCGAGTCCCACCCGGAGCGAATATCTTCAATGTATATATTTCTTTTCTAATTTGAAAATTCTTTTTTTTTTCAATTTCTTTCCTTTGCAATTATTGATTATTTATGTCGGGAAGAAAATTCTGAGTCAGTTTAATTTTTCGACACGAAGATTTCAAAGTGTTTAAATAAACAATTACCAAGGTGCATTTTTTGTTTTTATTATATTTAAAACTCCCACCGACAGAGCTCCCATAGACTAATGGCTAGAGTGTTAGGCTTCCAAGCGCGTGGCCCTGGGTTCGAGTCCCAGCCTGAACGAAAATCTTCAATGTATACTTTTAGTTTCTAATTTGAAATTTCTTCTTCTTTTTTTTTTAATTTTTCTCTTTTGCGAATATTGATTATTTATGTAGGGAGAAAAATTCTGAGTCAGTTTAATTATTCGACCTGTAAATTTCAAAGTGTTTGAATCAATAATTACCAAGGTGCATTTTTTGTTTTTATTATATTTAAGACTTCCATCGACAGAGCTCCGATAGCCAAATGGCTAGACCGTTGGGTTCCAAGCGCGTGGTACTGGGTTCGAGTCCCGGCCGGAACGAAAATCTTCCATGTATATATTTCTCTTCTAATTTGAAGATTCTTTTTTTTTTCAATTTCTTTCTTTTGCAAATATGGATTATTTATGTACGGAAGAAAATTCTGAGTCAGTTTAATCATTCGACCTTTAGATTTCAAAGATTTTAGATCAATAATTACTAAGGTGCATTTTTTGTTTTTATTATAATTAAGACACCGATCAACAGAGATCCGATAGTATATTGGCGAGCGTTGGGCTTCCATGAGTGTCGCCCTGGGTTCAAATCCCAGCCGGAAAGGAAATCTTAAATGCAAATATTTTTTTCTAATTTTATAATTCTTTTTTTTTTATTTTTCCCTTTTGCGAAGTCAATCAGTCAGTCTGACAGTCAATCAGTCAAGCACTCAGTCATTCAGTCTCAGTCAGTCAGTCCAGTCAGTCAGTCACTCAGTCAGTCAGTTAGTCCTTCAGCCAGTCAGTCAAGCAGTCAGTCATTTAGTCTCAGTCAGTCAGTCATTCAGTCAGTCAGTCAGTCAGGCAGTCAGTCAGTCAGTCAGTCGGTCAGTCCTGTGCAGTCAGTTAGTCACTAAAGCAGTCAGTCAGTCTCAGTCAGTCAGTCAGTCAGTCAGTCCAGTCCAGTCTCAGTCAGTCAGTCAGTCAGTCTCGGTCAGTCAGTCAGTCAGTCATTCAGTCAGTCAGTCAGTCAGGCAGTCAGTCAGTCGGTCAGCCTTATTCAGTCAGTCTGTCAGTCAGTCAGTCAGTCAGCCTTATTCAGTCAGTCTGTCAGTCAGTCAGTCGGTCAGTCCTGTCCAGTCAGTTAGTCAGTCAAGCAGTCAGTCAGGTAGGCAAGCAGTCAGTCAGTCAGTGTCAGTCAGTCATTTAGTCATTCAGTCAGTCAGTGAAATAGCCAGTCAGAGAGTCAAGCAGTCAGTCAGTCTCAGTCAGTCAGTTAGTCAGTCAGTCAGTCAGTCAGTCAGTCAGTCCAGTCTCAGTCAGTCAGGCAGTTATTCAGTCAGTCTCGGTCAGTCAGTGAGTCAGTCAGTCAGTATCAGTCAGTCAGTGAGTCAGTCTGTCAGTCAGGCAGTATCAGTCAGGCAGTAAGACTCCGCTCGACAGAACTCCGATAGCCTAATGGCTAGACCGCTGGTGTTCCAAGCGAGTGGCCTGGGTTCGAGTCCCAGCCGGAGCGAATATCTTCAATGTATATATTTCTTTTCTAATTTGAAAATTCTTTTTTTTTCAATTTCTTTCCTTTGCAATTATTGATTATTTATGTAGGGAAGAAAATTCTGAGTCAGTTTAATTTTTCGACACGAAGATTTCAAAGTGTTTAAATAAACAATTACCAAGGTGCATTTTTTGTTTTTATTATATTTAAAACTCCCACCGACAGAGCTCCCATAGACTAATGGCTAGAGTGTTAGGCTTCCAAGCGAGTGCCCCTGGGTTCGAGTCCCAGCCTGAACGAAAATCTTCAATGTATACGTTTAGTTTCTAATTTGAAATTTCTTCTTCTTTTTTTTTTAATTTTTCTCTTTTGCAAATATTGATTATTTATGTAGGGAGAAAAATTCTGAGTCAGTTTAATTATTCGACCTGTAAATTTCAAAGTGTTTGAATCAATAATTACCAAGGTGCATTTTTTGTTTTTATTATATTTAAGACTTCCATCGACAGAGCTCCGATAGCCTAATGGCTAGACCGTTGGGTTCCTAGCGCGTAGTACTGGTTCGAGTCTCGGCCGGAAAGGAAATCTTAAATGCAAATATTTTTTTCTAATTTTGTAATTCTTTTTTTTTATTTTTCCCTTTTGCGAAGTCAGTCAGTCAGTCTGACAGTCAATCAGTCAAGCACTCAGTCAGTCAGTCCAGTCAGTCAGTCCAGTCAGTAAGTCACTCAGTCAGTCAGTTAGTCCTTCAGCCAGTCAGTCAAGCAGTCAGTCATTTAGTCTCAGTCAGTCAGTCATTCAGTCAGTCAGGCAGTCAGTCAGTCAGTCAGTCGGTCAGTCCTGTGCAGTCAGTTAGTCACTAAAGCAGTCAGTCAGTCTCAGTCAGTCAGTCAGTCAGTCAGTCCAGTCCAGTCTCAGTCAGTCAGTCAGTCAGTCTCGGTCAGTCAGTCAGTCAGTCATTCAGTCAGTCAGTCAGTCAGGCAGTCAGTCAGTCGGTCAGCCTTATTCAGTCAGTCTGTCAGTCAGTCAGTCAGTCAGCCTTATTCAGTCAGTCTGTCAGTCATCCTTATTCAGTCAGTCCTGTCCAGTCAGTTAGTCAGTCAAGCAGTCAGTCAGGTAGTCAAGCAGTCAGTCAGTCAGTGTCAGTCAGTCATTTAGTCATTCAGTCAGTCAGTGAAATAGCCAGTCAGAGAGTCAAGCAGTCAGTCAGTCAGTCTCAGTCAGTCAGTTAGTCAGTCAGTCAGTCAGTCAGTCAGTCAGTCCAGTCTCAGTCAGTCAGGCAGTTAGTCAGTCAGTCTCGGTCAGTCAGTGAGTCAGTCAGTCAGTATCAGTCAGTCAGTGAGTCAGTCTGTCAGTCAGGCAGTATCAGTCAGGCAGTAAGACTCCGCTCGACAGAACTCCGATAGCCTAATGGCTAGGTCGCTGGTCTTCCAAGCGAGTGGCCTGATTTCGAGTCCCAGCCGGAGCGAATATCTTCAATGTATGTATTTCTTTTCTAATTTGAAAATTCTTTTTTTTTTTCAATTTCTTTCCTTTGCAATTATTGATTATTTATGTAGGGAAGAAAATTCTGAGTCAGTTTAATTTTTCGACACGAAGATTTCAAAGTGTTTAAATAAACAATTACCAAGGTGCATTTTTTGTTTTTATTATATTTAAAACTCCCACCGACAGAGCTCCCATAGACTAATGTCTGGAGTGTTAGGCTTCCAAGCGAGTGGCCCTGGGTTCGAGTCCCAGCCTGAACGAAAATCTTCAATGTATACTTTTAGTTTCTAATTTGAAATTTCTTCTTCTTTTTTTTTTAATTTTTCTCTTTTGCGAATATTGATTATTTATGTAGGGAGAAAAATTCTGAGTCAGTTTAATTATTCGACCTGTAAATTTCAAAGTGTTTGAATCAATAATTACCAAGGTGCATTTTTTGTTTTTATTATATTTAAGACTTCCATCGACAGAGCTCCGATAGCCTAATGGCTAGACCGTTGGGTTCCTAGCGCGTGGTACTGGGTTCGAGTCCCGGCCGGAAAGGAAATCTTAAATGCAAATATTTTTTTCTAATTTTATAATTCTTTTTTTTTTATTTTTCCCTTTTGCGAAGTCAGTCAGTCAGTCTGACAGTCAATCAGTCAAGCACTCAGTCATTCAGTCTCAGTCAGTCAGTCCAGTCAGTCAGTCACTCAGTCAGTCAGTTAGTCCTTCAGCCAGTCAGTCAAGCAGTCAGTCATTTAGTCTCAGTCAGTCAGTCATTCAGTCAGTCAGGCAGTCAGTCAGTCAGTCAGTCGGTCAGTCCTGTGCAGTCAGTTAGTCACTAAAGCAGTCAGTCAGTCTCAGTCAGTCAGTCAGTCAGTCCGTCCAGTCCAGTCTCAGGGAGTCAGTCAGTCAGTCTCGGTCAGTCATTCAGTCAGTCATTCAGTCAGTCAGTCAGTCAGGCAGTCAGTCAGTCGGTCAGCTTTATTCAGTCAGTCTGTCAGTCAGTCAGTCAGTCAGCCTTATTCAGTCAGTCTGTCAGTCAGTCAGTCGGTCAGTCCTGTCCAGTCAGTTAGTCAGTCAAGCAGTCAGTCAGGTAGTCAAGCAGTCAGTCAGTCAGTGTCAGTCAGTCATTTAGTCATTCAGTCAGTCAGTGAAATAGCCAGTCAGAGAGTCAAGCAGTCAGTCAGTCAGTCTCAGTCAGTCAGTTAGTCAGTCAGTCAGTCAGTCAGTCAGTCAGTCCAGTCTCAGTCAGTCAGGCAGTTAGTCAGTCAGTCTCGGTCAGTCAGTGAGTCAGTCAGTCAGTATCAGTCAGTCAGTGAGTCAGTCTGTCAGTCAGGCAGTATCAGTCAGGCAGTAAGACTCCGCTTGACAGAACTCCGATAGCCTAATGGCTAGACCGCTGGTCTTCCAAGCGAGTGGCCTGGGTTCGAGTCCCAGCCGGATCGAATATCTTCAATGTATATATTTCTTTTCTAATTTGAAAATTCTTTTTTTTTTCAATTTCTTTCCTTTGCAATTATTGATTATTTATGTAGGGAAGAAAATTCTGAGTCAGTTTAATTTTTCGACACGAAGATTTCAAAGTGTTTAAATAAACAATTACCAAGGTGCATTTTTTGTTTTTATTATATTTAAAACTCCCACCGACAGAGCTCCCATAGACTAATGTCTGGAGTGTTAGGCTTCCAAGCGAGTGGCCCTGGGTTCGAGTCCCAGCCTGAACGAAAATCTTCAATGTATACTTTTAGTTTCTAATTTGAAATTTCTTCTTCTTTTTTTTTTAATTTTTCTCTTTTGCGAATATTGATTATTTATGTAGGGAGAAAAATTCTGAGTCAGTTTAATTATTCGACCTGTAAATTTCAAAGTGTTTGAATCAATAATTACCAAGGTGCATTTTTTGTTTTTATTATATTTAAGACTTCCATCGACAGAGCTCCGATAGCCTAATGGCTAGACCGTTGGGTTCCAAGCGCGTGGTACTGGGTTCGAGTCCCGGCCGGAACGAAAATCTTCCATGTATATATTTCTCTTCTAATTTGAAGATTCTTTTTTTTTTTCAATTTCTTTCTTTTGCAAATATGGATTATTTATGTACGGAAGAAAATTCTGAGTCAGTTTAATCATTCGACCTTTAGATTTCAAAGATTTTAGATCAATAATTACTAAGGTGTATTTTTTGTTTTTATTATAATTAAGACACCGATCAACAGAGATCCGATAGTATATTGGCGAGAGCGTTGGGCTTCCATGAGTGTCGCCCTGGGTTCAAATCCCAGACGGAAAGGAAATCTTAAATGCAAATATTTTTTTCTAATTTTATAATTCTTTTTTTTTTTATTTTTCCCTTTTGCGAAGTCAGTCAGTCAGTCTGACAGTCAATCAGTCAAGCACTCAGTCATTCAGTCTCAGTCAGTCAGTCCAGTCAGTCAGTCACTCAGTCAGTCAGTTAGTCCTTCAGCCAGTCAGTCAAGCAGTCAGTCATTTAGTCTCAGTCAGTCAGTCATTCAGTCAGTCAGGCAGTCAGTCAGTCAGTCAGTCGGTCAGTCCTGTGCAGTCAGTTAGTCACTAAAGCAGTCAGTCAGTCTCAGTCAGTCAGTCAGTCAGTCAGTCCAGTCCAGTCTCAGTCAGTCAGTCTCGGTCAGTCAGTCAGTCAGTCATTCAGTCAGTCAGTCAGTCAGGCAGTCAGTCAGTCGGTCAGCCTTATTCAGTCAGTCTGTCAGTCAGTCAGTCAGTCAGCCTTATTCAGTCAGTCTGTCAGTCATCCTTATTCAGTCAGTCTGTCAGTCAGTCAGTCGGTCAGTCCTGTCCAGTCAGTTAGTCAGTCAAGCAGTCAGTCAGGTAGTCAAGCAGTCAGTCAGTCAGTGTCAGTCAGTCATTTAGTCATTCAGTCAGTCAGTGAAATAGCCAGTCAGAGAGTCAAGCAGTCAGTCAGTCAGTCTCAGTCAGTCAGTTAGTCAGTCAGTCAGTCAGTCAGTC
Organism: Uloborus diversus; assembly: GCF_026930045.1. Taxonomy (NCBI): domain Eukaryota; kingdom Metazoa; phylum Arthropoda; class Arachnida; order Araneae; family Uloboridae; genus Uloborus; species Uloborus diversus. The sequence goes on along the minus strand of NW_026558054.1, from coordinate 151,754 downwards.
AGTCAGTCCAGTCTCAGTCAGTCAGGCAGTTAGTCAGTCAGTCTCGGTCAGTCAGTGAGTCAGTCAGTCAGTATCAGTCAGTCAGTGAGTCAGTCTGTCAGTTAGGCAGTATCAGTCAGGCAGTAAGACTCCGCTCGACAGAACTCCGATAGCCTAATGGCTAGACCGCTGGTCTTCCAAGCGAGTGGCCTGGGTTCGAGTCCCAGCCGGAGCGAATATCTTCAATGTATATATTTCTTTTCTAATTTGAAAATTCTTTTTTTTTTCAATTTATTTCCTTTGCAATTATTGATTATTTATGTAGGGAAGAAAATTCTGAGTCAGTTTAATTTTTCGACACGAAGATTTCAAAGTGTTTAAATAAACAATTACCAAGGTGCATTTTTTGTTTTTATTATATTTAAAACTCCCACCGACAGAGCTCCCATAGACTAATGTCTGGAGTGTTAGGCTTCCAAGCGAGTGGCCCTGGGTTCGAGTCCCAGCCTGAACGAAAATCTTCAATGTATACTTTTAGTTTCTAATTTGAAATTTCTTCTTCTTTTTTTTTTAATTTTTCTCTTTCGCGAATATTGATTATTTATGTAGGGAGAAAAATTCTGAGTCAGTTTAATTATTCGACCTGTAAATTTCAAAGTGTTTGAATCAATAATTACCAAGGTGCATTTTTTGTTTTTATTATATTTAAGACTTCCATCGACAGAGCTCCGATAGCCTAATGGCTAGACCGTTGGGTTCCAAGCGCGTGGTACTGGGTTCGAGTCCCGGCCGGAACGAAAATCTTCCATGTATATATTTCTCTTCTAATTTGAAGATTCTTTTTTTTTTTTTCAATTTCTTTCTTTTGCAAATATGGATTATTTATGTACGGAAGAAAATTCTGAGTCAGTTTAATCATTCGACCTTTAGATTTCAAAGATTTTAGATCAATAATTACTAAGGTGTATTTTTTGTTTTTATTATAATTAAGACACCGATCAACAGAGATCCGATAGTATATTGGCGAGAGCGTTGGGCTTCCATGAGTGTCGCCCTAGGTTCAAATCCCAGACGGAAAGGAAATCTTAAATGCAAATATTTTTTTCTAATTTTATAATTCTTTTTTTTTTATTTTTCCCTTTTGCGAAGTCAGTCAGTCAGTCTGACAGTCAATCAGTCAAGCACTCAGTCATTCAGTCTCAGTCAGTCAGTCCAGTCAGTCAGTCACTCAGTCAGTCAGTTAGTCCTTCAGCCAGTCAGTCAAGCAGTCAGTCATTTAGTCTCAGTCAGTCAGTCATTCAGTCAGTCAGGCAGTCAGTCAGTCAGTCAGTCGGTGAGTCCTGTGCAGTCAGTTAGTCACTAAAGCAGTCAGTCAGTCTCAGTCAGTCAGTCAGTCAGTCCAGTCCAGTCTCAGTCAGTCAGTCAGTCAGTCTCGGTCAGTCAGTCAGTCAGTCATTCAGTCAGTCAGTCAGTCAGGCAGTCAGTCAGTCGGTCAGCCTTATTCAGTCGGTCTGTCAGTCAGTCTGTCAGTCATCCTTATTCAGTCAGTCTGTCAGTCATCCTTATTCAGTCAGTCTGTCAGTCAGTCAGTCGGTCAGTCCTGTCCAGTCAGTTAGTCAGTCAAGCAGTCAGTCAGGTAGTCAAGCAGTCAGTCAGTCAGTGTCAGTCAGTCATTTAGTCATTCAGTCAGTCAGTGAAATAGCCAGTCAGAGAGTCAAGCAGTCAGTCAGTCAGTCTCAGTCAGTCAGTTAGTCAGTCAGTCAGTCAGTCAGTCAGTCAGTCCAGTCTCAGTCAGTCAGGCAGTTAGTCAGTCAGTCTCGGTCAGTCAGTGAGTCAGTCAGTCAGTATCAGTCAGTCAGTGAGTCAGTCTGTCAGTTAGGCAGTATCAGTCAGGCAGTAAGACTCCGCTCGACAGAACTCCGATAGCCTAATGGCTAGACCGCTGGTCTTCCAAGCGAGTGGCCTGGGTTCGAGTCCCAGCCGGAGCGAATATCTTCAATGTATATATTTCTTTTCTAATTTGAAAATTCTTTTTTTTTTCAATTTATTTCCTTTGCAATTATTGATTATTTATGTAGGGAAGAAAATTCTGAGTCAGTTTAATTTTTCGACACGAAGATTTCAAAGTGTTTAAATAAACAATTACCAAGGTGCATTTTTTGTTTTTATTATATTTAAAACTCCCACCGACAGAGCTCCCATAGACTAATGTCTGCTGTGTTAGGCTTCCAAGCGAGTGGCCCTGGGTTCGAGTCCCAGCCTGAACGAAAATCTTCAATGTATACTTTTAGTTTCTAATTTGAAATTTCTTCTTCTTTTTTTTTTAATTTTTCTCTTTTGCGAATATTGATTATTTATGTAGGGAGAAAAATTCTGAGTCAGTTTAATTATTCGACCTGTAAATTTCAAAGTGTTTGAATCAATAATTACCAAGGTGCATTTTTTGTTTTTATTATATTTAAGACTTCCATCGACAGAGCTCCGATAGCCTAATGGCTAGACCGTTGGGTTCCAAGCGCGTGGTACTGGGTTCGAGTCCCGGCCGGAACGAAAATCTTCCATGTATATATTTCTCTTCTAATTTGAAGATTATTTTTTTTTTCAATTTCTTTCTTTTGCAAATATGGATTATTTATGTACGGAAGAAAATTCTGAGTCAGTTTAATCATTCGACCTTTAGATTTCAAAGATTTTAGATCAATAATTACTAAGGTGTATTTTTTGTTTTTATTATAATTAAGACACCGATCAACAGAGATCCGATAGTATATTGGCGAGAGCGTTGGGCTTCCATGAGTGTCGCCCTGGGTTCAAATCCCAGACGGAAAGGAAATCTTAAATGCAAATATTTTTTTCTAATTTTATAATTCTTTTTTTTTTTATTTTTCCCTTTTGCGAAGTCAGTCAGTCAGTCTGACAGTCAATCAGTCAAGCACTCAGTCATTCAGTCTCAGTCAGTCAGTCCAGTCAGTCAGTCACTCAGTCAGTCAGTTAGTCCTTCAGCCAGTCAGTCAAGCAGTCAGTCATTTAGTCTCAGTCAGTCAGTCATTCAGTCAGTCAGGCAGTCAGTCAGTCAGTCAGTCGGTCAGTCCTGTGCAGTCAGTTAGTCACTAAAGCAGTCAGTCAGTCTCAGTCAGTCAGTCAGTCAGTCAGTCCAGTCCAGTCTCAGTCAGTCAGTCTCGGTCAGTCAGTCAGTCAGTCATTCAGTCAGTCAGTCAGTCAGGCAGTCAGTCAGTCGGTCAGCCTTATTCAGTCAGTCTGTCAGTCAGTCAGTCAGTCAGCCTTATTCAGTCAGTCTGTCAGTCATCCTTATTCAGTCAGTCTGTCAGTCAGTCAGTCGGTCAGTCCTGTCCAGTCAGTTAGTCAGTCAAGCAGTCAGTCAGGTAGTCAAGCAGTCAGTCAGTCAGTGTCAGTCAGTCATTTAGTCATTCAGTCAGTCAGTGAAATAGCCAGTCAGAGAGTCAAGCAGTCAGTCAGTCAGTCTCAGTCAGTCAGTTAGTCAGTCAGTCAGTCAGTCAGTCAGTCCAGTCTCAGTCAGTCAGGCAGTTAGTCAGTCAGTCTCGGTCAGTCAGTGAGTCAGTCAGTCAGTATCAGTCAGTCAGTGAGTCAGTCTGTCAGTTAGGCAGTATCAGTCAGGCAGTAAGACTCCGCTCGACAGAACTCCGATAGCCTAATGGCTAGACCGCTGGTCTTCCAAGCGAGTGGCCTGGGTTCGAGTCCCAGCCGGAGCGAATATCTTCAATGTATATATTTCTTTTCTAATTTGAAAATTCTTTTTTTTTTCAATTTATTTCCTTTGCAATTATTGATTATTTATGTAGGGAAGAAAATTCTGAGTCAGTTTAATTTTTCGACACGAAGATTTCAAAGTGTTTAAATAAACAATTACCAAGGTGCATTTTTTGTTTTTATTATATTTAAAACTCCCACCGACAGAGCTCCCATAGACTAATGTCTGGAGTGTTAGGCTTCCAAGCGAGTGGCCCTGGGTTCGAGTCCCAGCCTGAACGAAAATCTTCAATGTATACTTTTAGTTTCTAATTTGAAATTTCTTCTTCTTTTTTTTTTAATTTTTCTCTTTCGCGAATATTGATTATTTATGTAGGGAGAAAAATTCTGAGTCAGTTTAATTATTCGACCTGTAAATTTCAAAGTGTTTGAATCAATAATTACGAAGGTGCATTTTTTGTTTTTATTATATTTAAGACTTCCATCGACAGAGCTCCGATAGCCTAATGGCTAGACCGTTGGGTTCCAAGCGCGTGGTACTGGGTTCGAGTCCCGGCCGGAACGAAAATCTTCCATGTATATATTTCTCTTCTAATTTGAAGATTCTTTTTTTTTTTTCAATTTCTTTCTTTTGCAAATATGGATTATTTATGTACGGAAGAAAATTCTGAGTCAGTTTAATCATTCGACCTTTAGATTTCAAAGATTTTAGATCAATAATTACTAAGGTGTATTTTTTGTTTTTATTATAATTAAGACACCGATCAACAGAGATCCGATAGTATATTGGCGAGAGCGTTGGGCTTCCATGAGTGTCGCCCTGGGTTCAAATCCCAGACGGAAAGGAAATCTTAAATGCAAATATTTTTTTCTAATTTTATAATTCTTTTTTTTTTATTTTTCCCTTTTGCGAAGTCAGTCAGTCAGTCTGACAGTCAATCAGTCAAGCACTCAGTCATTCAGTCTCAGTCAGTCAGTCCAGTCAGTCAGTCACTCAGTCAGTCAGTTAGTCCTTCAGCCAGTCAGTCAAGCAGTCAGTCATTTAGTCTCAGTCAGTCAGTCATTCAGTCAGTCAGGCAGTCAGTCAGTCAGTCAGTCGGTGAGTCCTGTGCAGTCAGTTAGTCACTAAAGCAGTCAGTCAGTCTCAGTCAGTCAGTCAGTCAGTCCAGTCCAGTCTCAGTCAGTCAGTCAGTCAGTCTCGGTCAGTCAGTCAGTCAGTCATTCAGTCAGTCAGTCAGTCAGGCAGTCAGTCAGTCGGTCAGCCTTATTCAGTCAGTCTGTCAGTCAGTCAGTCAGTCAGCCTTATTCAGTCAGTCTGTCAGTCATCCTTATTCAGTCAGTCTGTCAGTCAGTCAGTCGGTCAGTCCTGTCCAGTCAGTTAGTCAGTCAAGCAGTCAGTCAGGTAGTCAAGCAGTCAGTCAGTCAGTGTCAGTCAGTCATTTAGTCATTCAGTCAGTCAGTGAAATAGCCAGTCAGAGAGTCAAGCAGTCAGTCAGTCAGTCTCAGTCAGTCAGTTAGTCAGTCAGTCAGTCAGTCAGTCAGTCAGTCCAGTCTCAGTCAGTCAGGCAGTTAGTCAGTCAGTCTCGGTCAGTCAGTGAGTCAGTCAGTCAGTATCAGTCAGTCAGTGAGTCAGTCTGTCAGTTAGGCAGTATCAGTCAGGCAGTAAGACTCCGCTCGACAGAACTCCGATAGCCTAATGGCTAGACCGCTGGTCTTCCAAGCGAGTGGCCTGGGTTCGAGTCCCAGCCGGAGCGAATATCTTCAATGTATATATTTCTTTTCTAATTTGAAAATTCTTTTTTTTTTCAATTTATTTCCTTTGCAATTATTGATTATTTATGTAGGGAAGAAAATTCTGAGTCAGTTTAATTTTTCGACACGAAGATTTCAAAGTGTTTAAATAAACAATTACCAAGGTGCATTTTTTGTTTTTATTATATTTAAAACTCCCACCGACAGAGCTCCCATAGACTAATGTCTGGAGTGTTAGGCTTCCAAGCGAGTGGCCCTGGGTTCGAGTCCCAGCCTGAACGAAAATCTTCAATGTATACTTTTAGTTTCTAATTTGAAATTTCTTCTTCTTTTTTTTTTAATTTTTCTCTTTCGCGAATATTGATTATTTATGTAGGGAGAAAAATTCTGAGTCAGTTTAATTATTCGACCTGTAAATTTCAAAGTGTTTGAATCAATAATTACCAAGGTGCATTTTTTGTTTTTATTATATTTAAGACTTCCATCGACAGAGCTCCGATAGCCTAATGGCTAGACCGTTGGGTTCCAAGCGCGTGGTACTGGGTTCGAGTCCCGGCCGGAACGAAAATCTTCCATGTATATATTTCTCTTCTAATTTGAAGATTCTTTTTTTTTTTTCAATTTCTTTCTTTTGCAAATATGGATTATTTATGTACGGAAGAAAATTCTGAGTCAGTTTAATCATTCGACCTTTAGATTTCAAAGATTTTAGATCAATAATTACTAAGGTGTATTTTTTGTTTTTATTATAATTAAGACACCGATCAACAGAGATCCGATAGTATATTGGCGAGAGCGTTGGGCTTCCATGAGTGTCGCCCTGGGTTCAAATCCCAGACGGAAAGGAAATCTTAAATGCAAATATTTTTTTCTAATTTTATAATTCTTTTTTTTTTATTTTTCCCTTTTGCGAAGTCAGTCAGTCAGTCTGACAGTCAATCAGTCAAGCACTCAGTCATTCAGTCTCAGTCAGTCAGTCCAGTCAGTCAGTCACTCAGTCAGTCAGTTAGTCCTTCAGCCAGTCAGTCAAGCAGTCAGTCATTTAGTCTCAGTCAGTCAGTCATTCAGTCAGTCAGGCAGTCAGTCAGTCAGTCAGTCGGTGAGTCCTGTGCAGTCAGTTAGTCACTAAAGCAGTCAGTCAGTCTCAGTCAGTCAGTCAGTCAGTCCAGTCCAGTCTCAGTCAGTCAGTCAGTCAGTCTCGGTCAGTCAGTCAGTCAGTCATTCAGTCAGTCAGTCAGTCAGGCAGTCAGTCAGTCGGTCAGCCTTATTCAGTCGGTCTGTCAGTCAGTCTGTCAGTCATCCTTATTCAGTCAGTCTGTCAGTCATCCTTATTCAGTCAGTCTGTCAGTCAGTCAGTCGGTCAGTCCTGTCCAGTCAGTTAGTCAGTCAAGCAGTCAGTCAGGTAGTCAAGCAGTCAGTCAGTCAGTGTCAGTCAGTCATTTAGTCATTCAGTCAGTCAGTAAATAGCCAGTCAGAGAGTCAAGCAGTCAGTCAGCCAGTCTCAGTCAGTCAGTTAGTCAGTCAGTCAGTCAGTCAGTCAGTCAGTCCAGTCTCAGTCAGTCAGGCAGTTAGTCAGTCAGTCTCGGTCAGTCAGTCAGTCAGTCAGTCAGTATCAGTCAGTCAGTGAGTCAGTCTGTCAGTCAGGCAGTATCAGTCAGGCAGTAAGACTCCGCTCGACAGAACTCCGAGAGCGTAATGGCTAGACCGCTGGTCTTCCAAGCGAGTGGCCTGGGTTCGAGTCCCAGCCGGAGCGAATATCTTCAATGTATATATTTCTTTTCTAATTTGAAAATTCTTTTTTTTTTCAATTTCTTTCCTTTGCAATTATTGATTATTTATGTAGGGAAGAAAATTCTGAGTCAGTTTAATTTTTCGACACGAAGATTTCAAAGTGTTTAAATAAACAATTACCAAGGTGCATTTTTTGTTTTTATTATATTTAAAACTCCCACCGACAGAGCTCCCATAGACTATTGGCTAGAGTGTTAGGCTTCCAAGCGAGTGGCCCTGGGTTCGAGTCCCAGCCTGAACGAAAATCTTCAATGTGTACTTTTAGTTTCTAATTTGAAATTTCTTCTTCTTTTTTTTTTTAATTTTTCTCTTTTGCGAATATTGATTATTTATGTAGGGAGAAAAATTCTGAGTCAGTTTAATTATTCGACCTGTAAATTTCAAAGTGTTTGAATCAATAATTACCAAGGTGCATTTTTTGTTTTTATTATATTTAAGACTTCCATCGACAGAGCTCCGATAGCCTAATGGCTAGACCGTTGGGTTCCTAGCGCGTGGTACTGGGTTCGAGTCCCGGCCGGAAAGGAAATCTTAAATGCAAATATTTTTTTCTAATTTTATAATTCTTTTTTTTTATTTTTCCCTTTTGCGAAGTCAGTCAGTCAGTCTGACAGTCAATCAGTCAAGCACTCAGTCATTCAGTCTCAGTCAGTCAGTCCAGTCACTCAGTCACTCAGTCAGTCAGTTAGTCCTTCAGCCAGTCAGTCAAGCAGTCAGTCATTTAGTCTCAGTCAGTCAGTCATTCAGTCAGTCAGGCAGTCAGTCAGTCAGTCAGTCGGTCAGTCCTGTGCAGTCAGTTAGTCACTAAAGCAGTCAGTCAGTCTCAGTCAGTCAGTCAGTCAGTCAGTCCAGTCCAGTCTCAGGGAGTCAGTCAGTCAGTCTCGGTCAGTCAGTCAGTCAGTCATTCAGTCAGTCAGTCAGTCAGGCAGTCAGTCAGTCGGTCAGCCTTATTCAGTCAGTCTGTCAGTCAGTCAGTCAGTCAGCCTTATTCAGTCAGTCTGTCAGTCATCCTTATTCAGTCAGTCTGTCAGTCAGTCAGTCGGTCAGTCCTGTCCAGTCAGTTAGTCAGTCAAGCAGTCAGTCAGGTAGTCAAGCAGTCAGTCAGTCAGTGTCAGTCAGTCATTTAGTCATTCAGTCAGTCAGTGAAATAGCCAGTCAGAGAGTCAAGCAGTCAGTCAGTCAGTCAGTCAGTCAGTCAGTCAGTCAGTCAGTCAGTCAGTCTCGGTCAGTCAGTGAGTCAGTCAGTCAGTATCAGTCAGTCAGTGAGTCAGTCTGTCAGTCAGGCAGTATCAGTCAGGCAGTAAGACTCCGCTCGACAGAACTCCGATAGCCTAATGGCTAGACCGCTGGTCTTCCAAGCGAGTGGCCTGGGTTCGCGTCCCAGCCGGAGTGAATATCTTCAATGTATATATTTCTTTTCTAATTTGAAAATTCTTTTTTTTTCAATTTCTTTCCTTTGCAATTATTGATTATTTATGTAGGGAAGAAAATTCTGAGTCAGTTTAATTTTTCGACACGAAGATTTCAAAGTGTTTAAATAAACAATTACCAAGGTGCATTTTTTGTTTTTATTATATTTAAAACTCCCACCGACAGAGCTCCCATAGACTAATGGCTAGAGTGTTAGGCTTCCAAGCGAGTGGCCCTGGGTTCGAGTCCCAGCCTGAACGAAAATCTTCAATGTATACTTTTAGTTTCTAATTTGAAATTTCTTCTTCTTTTTTTTTTTAATTTTTCTCTTTTGCGAATATTGATTATTTATGTAGGGAGAAAAATTCTGAGTCAGTTTAATTATTCGACCTGTAAATTTCAAAGTGTTTGAATCAATAATTACCAAGGTGCATTTTTTGTTTTTATTATATTTAAGACTTCCATCGACAGAGCTCCGATAGCCTAATGGCTAGACCGTTGGGTTCCTAGCGCGTGGTACTGGGTTCGAGTCCCGGCCGGAAAGGAAATCTTAAATGCAAATATTTTTTTCTAATTTTATAATTCTTTTTTTTTTATTTTTCCCTTTTGCGAAGTCAGTCAGTCAGTCAGTCCAGTCCAGTCTCAGTCAGTCAGTCAGTCAGTCAGTCTCGGTCAGTCAGTCAGTCAGTCATTCAGTCAGTCAGTCAGTCAGGCAGTCAGTCAGTCGGTCAGCCTTATTCAGTCAGTCTGTCAGTCAGTCAGTCAGTCAGCCTTATTCAGTCAGTCTGTCAGTCATCCTTATTCAGTCAGTCTGTCAGTCAGTCAGTCGGTCAGTCCTGTCCTGTCAGTTAGTCAGTCAAGCAGTCAGTCAGGTAGTCAAGCAGTCAGTCAGTCAGTGTCAGTCAGTCATTTAGTCATTCAGTCAGTCAGTGAAATAGCCAGTCAGAGAGTCAAGCAGTCAGTCAGTCAGTCTCAGTCAGTCAGTTAGTCAGTCAGTCAGTCAGTCAGTCAGTCAGTCCAGTCTCAGTCAGTCAGGCAGTTAGTCAGTCAGTCTCGGTCAGTCAGTCAGTATCAGTCAGTCAGTGAGTCAGTCTGTCAGTCAGGCAGTATCAGTCAGGCAGTACGACTCCGCTCGACAGAACTCCGATAGCCTAATGGCTAGACCGCTGGTCTTCCAAGCGAGTGGCCTGGGTTCGAGTCCCAGCCGGGGCGAATATCTTCAATGTATATATTTCTCTCTAATTTGAAAATTCTTTTTTTTTTCAATTTCTTTCCTTTGCAATTATTGATTATTTATGTAGGGAAGAAAATTCTGAGTCAGTTTAATTTTTCGACACGAAGATTTCAAAGTGTTTAAATAAACAATTACGAAGGTGCATTTTTTGTTTTTATTATATTTAAAACTCCCACCGACAGAGCTCCCATAGACTAATGGCTAGAGTGTTAGGCTTCCAAGCGAGTGGCCCTGGGTTCGAGTCCCAGCCTGAACGAAAATCTTCAATGTATACTTTTAGTTTCTAATTTGAAATTTCTTCTTCTTTTTTTTTTAATTTTTCTCTTTTGCGAATATTGATTATTTATGTAGGGAGAAAAATTCTGAGTCAGTTTAATTTTTCGACCTGTAAATTTCAAAGTGTTTGAATCAATAATTACCAAGGTGCATTTTTTGGTTTTATTATATTTAAGACTTCCATCGACAGAGCTCCGATAGCCTAATGGCTAGACCGTTGGGTTCCAAGCGCGTGGTACTGGGTTCGAGTCCCGTCCGGAACGAAAATCTTCCATGTATATATTTCTATTCTAATTTGAAGATTCTTTTTTTTTTTCAATTTCTTTCTTTTGCAAATATGGATTATTTATGTACGGAAGAAAATTCTGAGTCAGTTTAATCATTCGACCTTTAGATTTCAAAGATTTTAGATCAATAATTACTAAGGTGCATTTTTTGTTTTTATTATAATTAAGACACCGATCAACAGAGATCCGATAGTATATTGGCGAGAGCGTTGGGCTTCCATGAGTGTCGCCCTGGGTTCAAATCCCAGCCGGAAAGGAAATCTTAAATGCAAATATTTTTTTAAAATTTTATAATTCTTTTTTTTTTATTTTTCCCTTTTGCGAAGTCAGTCAGTCAGTCTGACAGTCAATCAGTCAAGCACTCACTCATTCAGTCTCAGTCAGTCAGTCCAGTCAGTCAGTCACTCAGTCAGTCAGTTAGTCCTTCAGCCAGTCAGTCAAGCAGTCAGTCATTTAGTCTCAGTCAGTCAGTCATTCAGTCAGTCAGTCAGTCAGGCAGTCAGTCAGTCAGTCAGTCCAGTCCAGTCTCAGTCAGTCAGTCAGTCAGTCTCGGTCAGTCAGTCAGTCAGTCAGTCAGTCAGTCAGTCAGTCAGGCAGTCAGTCAGTCGGTCAGCCTTATTCAGTCAGTCTGTCAGTCATCCTTATTCAGTCAGTCTGTCAGTCAGTCAGTCGGTCAGTCCTGTCCAGTCAGTTAGTCAGTCAAGCAGTCAGTCAGGTAGTCAAGCAGTCAATCAGTCAGTGTCAGTCAGTCATTTAGTCATTCAGTCAGTCAGTGAAATAGCCAGTCAGAGAGTCAAGCAGTCAGTCAGTCAGTCTCAGTCAGTCAGTTAGTCAGTCAGTCAGTCAGTCAGTCAGTCAGTCCAGTCTCAGTCAGTCAGGCAGTTAGTCAGTCAGTCTCGGTCAGTCAGTGAGTCAGTCAGTCAGTATCAGTCAGTCTGTCAGTCAGGCAGTATCAGTCAGGCAGTAAGACTCCGCTCGACAGAACTCCGATAGCCTAATGGCTAGACCGCTGGTCTTCCAAGCGAGTGGCCTGGGTTCGAGTCCCAGCCGGAGCGAATATCTTCAATGTATATATTTCTTTTCTAATTTGAAAATTCTTTTTTTTTTCAATTTCTTTCCTTTGCAATTATTGATTATTTATGTAGGGAAGAAAATTCTGAGTCAGTTTAATTTTTCGACACGAAGATTTCAAAGTGTTTAAATAAACAATTACCAAGGTGCATTTTTTGTTTTTATTATATTTAAAACTAGCACCGACAGAGCTCCCATAGACTAATGGCTAGAGTGTTAGGCTTCCAAGCGAGTGGCCCTGGGTTCGAGTCCCAGCCTGAACGAAAATCTTCAATGTATACTTTTAGTTTCTAATTTGAAATTTCTTCTTCTTTTTTTTTTAATTTTTCTCTTTTGCGAATATTGATTATTTATGTAGGGAGAAAAATTCTGAGTCAGTTTAATTATTCGACCTGTAAATTTCAAAGTGTTTGAATCAATAATTACCAAGGTGCATTTTTTGTTTTTATTATATTTAAGACTTCCATCGACAGAGCTCCGATAGCCTAATGGCTAGACCGTTGGGCTCCTAGCGCGTGGTACTGGGTTCGAGTCCCGGCCGGAAAGGAAATCTTAAATGCAAATATTTTTTTCTAATTTTATAATTCTTTTTTTTTTATTTTTCCCTTTTGCGAAGTCAGTCAGTCAGTCTGACATTCAATCAGTCAAGCACTCAGTCATTCATTCTCAGTCAGTCAGTCCAGTCAGTCAGTCACTCAGTCAGTCAGTTAGTCTCAGTCAGTCAGTCATTCAGTCAGTCAGTCAGTCAGGCAGTCAGTCAGTCAGTCAGTCGGTCAGTCCTGTGCAGTCAGTTAGTCACTAAAGCAGTCAGTCAGTCTCAGTCAGTCAGTCAGTCAGTCAGTCCAGTCCAGTCTCAGTCTGTCAGTCAGTCAGTCTCGGTCAGTCAGTCAGTCAGTCATTCAGTCAGTCAGTCAGTCAGGCAGTCAGTCAGTCGGTCAGCCTTATTCTGTCAGTCTGTCAAACAGTCAGTCAGTCAGCCTTATTCAGTCAGTCTGTCAGTCATCCTTATTCAGTCAGTCTGTCAGTCAGTCAGTCGGTCAGGCCTGTCCAGTCAGTTAGTCAGTCAAGCAGTCAGTCAGGTAGTCAAGCAGTCAGTCAGTCAGTGTCAGTCAGTCATTTAGTCATTCAGTCAGTCAGTGAAATAGCCAGTCAGAGAGTCAAGCAGTCAGTCAGTCAGTCTCAGTCAGTCAGTTAGTCAGTCAGTCAGTCAGTCAGTCAGTCAGTCCAGTCTCAGTCAGTCAGGCAGTTAGTCAGTCAGTCTCGGTCAGTCAGTGAGTCAGTCAGTCAGTATCAGTCAGTCAGTGAGTCAGTCTGTCAGTCAGGCAGTATCAGTCAGGCAGTAAGACTCCGCTCGACAGAACTCCGATAGCCTAATGGCTAGACCGCTGGTCTTCCAAGCGAGTGGCCTGGGTTCGAGTCCCAGCCGGAGCGAATATCTTCAATGTATATATTTCTTTTCTAATTTGAAAATTCTTTTTTTTTCAATTTCTTTCCTTTGCAATTATTGATTATTTATGTAGGGAAGAAAATTCTGAGTCAGTTTAATTTTTCGACACGAAGATTTCAAAGTGTTTAAATAAAAAATTACCAAGGTGCATTTTTTGTTTTTATTATATTTAAAACTCCCACAGACAGAGCTCCCATAGACTAATGGCTAGAGTGTTAGGCTTCCAAGCGAGTGGCCCTGGGATCGAGTCCCAGCCTGAACGAAAATCTTCAATGTATACTTTTAGTTTCTAATTTGAAATTTCTTCTTCTTTTTTTTTAAATTTTTCTCTTTTGCGAATATTGATTATTTATGTAGGGAGAAAAATTCTGAGTCAGTTTAATTATTCGACCTGTAAATTTCAAAGTGTTTGAATCAATAATTACCAAGGTGCATTTTTTGTTTTTATTATATTTAAGACTTCCATCGACAGAGCTCCGACAGCCTAATGGCTAGACCGTTGGGTTCCTAGCGCGTGGTACTGGGTTCGAGTCCCGGCCGGAAAGGAAAACTTAAATGCAAATATTTTTTTCTAATTTTATAATTCTTTTTTTTCTATTTTTCCCTTTTGCGAAGTCAGTCAGTCAGGCTGACAGTCAATCAGTCAAGCACTCAGTCATTCAGTCTCAGTCAGTCAGTCCAGTCAGTCAGTCACTCAGTCAGTCAGTTAGTCCTTCAGCCAGTCAGTCAAGCAGTCAGTCATTTAGTCTCAGTCAGTCAGTCATTCAGTCAGTCAGTCAGTCAGGCAGTCAGTCAGTCAGTCAGTCGGTCAGTCCTGTGCAGTCAGTTAGTCACTAAAGCAGTCAGTCAGTCTCAGTCAGTCAGTCAGTCAGTCCAGTCCAGTCTCAGTCAGTCAGTCAGTCAGTCTCGGTCAGTCAGTCAGTCAGTCATTCAGTCAGTCAGTCAGTCAGGCAGTCAGTCAGTCGGTCAGCCTTATTCAGTCAGTCTGTCAGTCAGTCAGTCAGTCAGCCTTATTCAGTCAGTCTGTCAGTCATCCTTATTCAGTCAGTCTGTCAGTCAGTCAGTCGGTCAGTCCTGTCCAGTCAGTTACTCAGTCAAGCAGTCAGTCAGGTAGTCATACAGTCAGTCAGTCAGTGTCAGTTAGTCATTCAGTCAGTCAGTGAAATAGCCAGTCAGAGAGTCAAGCAGTCAGTCAGTCAGTCTCAGTCAGTCAGTTAGTCAGTCAGTCAGTCAGTCAGTCAGTCAGTCCAGTCTCAGTCAGTCAGGCAGTTAGTCAGTCAGTCTCGGTCAGTCAGTGAGTCAGTCAGTCAGTATCAGTCAGTCAGTGAGTCAGTCTGTCAGTCAGGCAGTATCAGTCAGGCAGTAAGACTCCGCTCGACAGAACTCCGATAGCCTAATGGCTAGACTGCTGGTCTTCCAAGCGAGTGGCCTGGGTTCGAGTCCCAGCCGGAGCGAATATCTTCAATGTATATATTTCTTTTCTAATTTGAAAATTCTTTTTTTTCCTCAATTTCTTTCCTTTGCAATTATTGATTATTTATGTAGGGAAGAAAATTCTGAGTCTGTTTAATTTTTCGACACGAAGATTTCAAAGTGTTTAAATAAACAATTACCAAGGTGCATTTTTTGTTTTTATTATATTTAAAACTCCCACCGACAGAGCTCCCATAGACTAATGGCTAGAGTGTTAGGCTTCCAAGCGAGTGGCCCTGGGTTCGAGTCCCAGCCTGAACGAAAATCTTCAATGTATACTTTTAGTTTCTAATTTGAAATTTCTTCTTCTTTTTTTTTTAATTTTTATCTTTTGCGAATATTGATTATTTATGTAGGGAGAATAATTCTGAGTCAGTTTAATTATTCGACCTGTAAATTTCAAAGTGTTTGAATCAATAATTACCAAGGTGCATTTTTTGTTTTTATTATATTTAAGACTTCCATCGACAGAGCTCCGATAGCCTAATGGCTAGACCGTTGGGTTCCAGGCGCGTGGTACTGGGTTCGAGTCCCGGCCGGAACGAAAATCTTCCATGTATATATTTCTCTTCTAATTTGAAGATTCTTTTTTTTTTTCAATTTCTTTCTTTTGCAAATATTGATTATTTATGTACGGAAGAAAATTCTGAGTCAGTTTAATCATTCGACCTATAGATTTCAAAGATTTTAGATCAATAATTACTAAGGTGCATTTTTTGTTTTTATTATAATTAAGACACCGACCAACAGAGATCCGATAGTATATTGGCGAGAGCGTTGGGCTTCCATGAGTGTCGCCCTGGGTTCAAATCCCAGCCGGAAAGGAAATCTTAAATGCAAATATTTTTTTCTAATTTTATAATACTTTTTTTTTTTTTTTTCCCTTTTGCGAAGTCAGTCAGTCAGTCTGACAGTCAATCAGTCAAGCACTCAGTCATTCAGTCTCAGTCAGTCAGTCCAGTCAGTCAGTCACTCAGTCAGTCAGTTAATCCTTCAGCCAGTCAGTCAAGCAGTCAGTCATTTAGTCTCAGTCAGTCAGTCATTCTGTCAGTCAGTCATTCAGGCAGTCAGTCAGTCAGTCAGTCGCTCAGTCCTGTGCAGTCAGTTAGTCACTAAAGCAGTCAGTCAGTCTCAGTCAGTCAGTCAGTCAGTCAGTCCAGTCCAGTCTCAGTCAGTCAGTCAGTCAGTCTCGGTCAGTCAGTCAGTCAGTCATTCAGTCAGTCAGTCAGTCAGGCAGTCAGTCGGTCAGCCTTATTCAGTCAGTCTGTCAGTCAGTCAGTCATCCTTATTCAGTCAGTCTGTCAGTCATCCTTATTCAGTCAGTCTGTCAGTCATCCTTATTCAGTCAGTCTGTCAGTCAGTCAGTCAGTCAGCCTTATTCAGTCAGTCTGTCAGTCATCCTTATTCAGTCAGTCTGTCAGTCAGTCAGTCGGTCAGTCAGTCAGTCAGTCGGTCAGTCGGTCAGTCCTGTGCAGTCAGTTAGTCACTAAAGCAGTCAGTCAGTCTCAGTCAGTCAGTCAGTCAGTCAGTCCAGTCCAGTCTCAGTCAGTCAGTCAGTCAGTCTCGGTCAGTCAGTCAGTCAGTCATTCAGTCAGGCAGTCAGTCAGTCGGTCAGCCTTATTCAGTCAGTCTGTCAGTCAGTCAGTCAGTCAGCCTTATTCAGTCAGTCTGTCAGTCATCCTTATTCAGTCAGTATGTCAGTCAGTCAGTCAGTCAGCCTTATTCAGTCAGTCTGTCAGTCTTCCTTATTCAGTCAGTCTGTCAGTCAGTCAGTCGGTCAGTCCTGTCCAGTCAGTTAGTCAGTCAAGCAGTCAGTCAGGTAGTCAAGCAGTCAGTCAGTCAGTGTCAGTCAGTCATTTAGTCATTCAGTCAGTCAGTGAAATAGCCAGTCAGAGAGTCAAGCAGTCAGTCAGTCAGTCTCAGTCAGTCAGTTAGTCAGTCAGTCAGTCAGTCAGTCAGTCAGTCCAGTCTCAGTCAGTCAGGCAGTTAGTCAGTCAGTCTCGGTCAGTCAGTGAGTCAGTCAGTCAGTATCAGTCAGTCAGTGAGTCAGTCTGTCAGTCAGGCAGTATCAGTCAGGCAGTAAGACTCCGCTCGACAGAACTCCGATAGCCTAATGGCTAGACCGCTGGTCTTCCAAGCGAGTGGCCTGGGTTCGAGTCCCAGCCGGAGCGAATATCTTCAATGTATATATTTCTTTTCTAATTTGAAAATTCTTTTTTTTTTCAATTTCTTTCCTTTGCAATTATTGATTATTTATGTAGGGAAGAAAATTCTGAGTCAGTTTAATTTTTCGACACGAAGATTTCAAAGTGTTCAAATAAACAATTACAAAGGTGCATTTTTTGTTTTTATTATATTTAAAACTCCCACCGACAGAGCTCCCATAGACTAATGGCTAGAGTGTTAGGCTTCCAAGCGAGTGGCCCTGGGTTCGAGTCCCAGCCTGAACGAAAATCTTCAATGTATACTTTTAGTTTCTAATTTGAAATTTCTTCTTCTTTTTTTTTAATTTTTCTCTTTTGCGAATATTGATTATTTATGTAGGGAGAAAAATTCTGAGTCAGTTTAATTATTCGACCTGTAAATTTCAAAGTGTTTGAATCAATAATTACCAAGGTGCATTTTTTGTTTTTATTATATTTAAGACTTCCATCGACAGAGCTCCGATAGCCTAATGGCTAGACCGTTGGGTTCCTAGCGCGTGGTTCTGGGTTCGAGTCCCGGCCGGAAAGGAAATCTTAAATGCAAATATTTTTTCCTAATTTTATAATTCTTTTTTTTTTATTTTTCCCTTTTGCGAAGTCAGTCAGTCAGTCTGACAGTCAATCAGTCAAGCACTCAGTCATTCAGTCTCAGTCAGTCAGTCCAGTCAGTCAGTCCCTCAGTCAGTCAGTTAGTCCTTCAGCCAGTCAGTCAAGCAGTCAGTCATTTAGTCTCAGTCAGTCAGTCATTCAGTCAGTCAGTCAGTCAGGCAGTCAGTCAGTCAGTCAGTCGGTCAGTCCTGTGCAGTCAGTTAGTCACTAAAGCAGTCAGTCAGTCTCAGTCAGTCAGTCAGTCAGTCAGTCCAGTCCAGTCTCAGTCAGTCAGTCAGTCAGTCTCGGTCAGTCAGTCAGTCAGTCAGTCAGTCAGTCAGCCTTATTCAGTCAGTCTGTCAGTCATCCTTATTCAGTCAGTCTGTCAGTCAGTCAGTCGGTCAGTCCTGTCCAGTCAGTTAGTCAGTCAAGCAGTCAGTCAGGGAGTCAAGCAGTCAGTCAGTCAGTGTCAGTCAGTCATTTAGTCATTCAGTCAGTCAGTGAAATAGCCAGTCAGAGAGTCAAGCAGTCAGTCAGTCAGTCTCAGTCAGTCAGTTAGTCAGTCAGTCAGTCAGTCAGTCAGTCAGTCCAGTCTCAGTCAGTCAGGCAGTTAGTCAGTCAGTCTCGGTCAGTCAGTGAGTCAGTCAGTCAGTATCAGTCAGTCAGTGAGTCAGTCTGTCAGTCAGGCAGTATCAGTCAGGCAGTAAGACTCCGCTCGACAGAACTCCGATAGCCTAATGGCTAGACCGCTGGTCTTCCAAGCGAGTGGCCTGGGTTCAAGTCCCAGCCGGAGCGAATATCTTCAATGTATATATTTCTTTTCTAATTTGAAAATTCTTTTTTTTTTCAATTTCTTTCCTTTGCAATTATTGATTATTTATGTAGGGAAGAAAATTCTGAGTCAGTTTAATTTTTCGACACGAAGATTTCAAAGTGTTTAAATAAACAATTACCAAGGTGCATTTTTTGTTTTTATTATATTTAAAACTCCCACAGGCAGAGCTCCCATAGACTAATGGCTAGAGTGTTAGGCTTCCAAGCGAGTGGCCCTGGGATCGAGTCCCAGCCTGAACGAAAATCTTCAATGTATACTTTTAATTTCTAATTTGAAATTTCTTCTTCTTTTTTTTTAAATTTTTCTCTTTTGCGAATATTGATTATTTATGTAGGGAGAAAAATTCTGAGTCAGTTTAATTATTCGACCTGTAAATTTCAAAGTGTTTGAATCAATAATTACCAAGGTGCATTTTTTGTTTTTATTATATTTAAGACTTCCATCGACAGAGCTCCGATAGCCTAATGGCTAGACCGTTGGGTTCCTAGCGGTTGGTACTGGGTTCGAGTCCCGGCCGGAAAGGAAATCTTAAATGCAAATATTTTTTTCTAATTTTATAATTCTTTTTTTTTTATTTTTCCCTTTTGCGAAGTCAGTCAGTCAGTCTGACAGTCAATCAGTCAAGCAGTCAGTCACTCAGTCTCAGTCAGTCAGTTAGTCAGTCAGTCAGTCAGTCAGTCAGTCAGTCCAGTCTCAGTCAGTCAGGCAGTTAGTCAGTCAGTCTCGGTCAGTCAGTGAGTCAGTCAGTCAGTATCAGTCAGTCAGTGAGTCAGTCTGTCAGTCAGGCAGTATCAGTCAGGCAGTAAGACTCCGCTCGACAGTACTCCGATAGCCTAATGGCTAGACCGCTGGTCTTCCAAGCGAGTGGCCTGGGTTCGAGTCCCAGCCGGAGCGAATATCTTCAATGTATATATTTCTTTTCTAATTTGAAAATTCTTTTTTTTTTCAATTTCTTTCCTTTGCAATTATTGATTATTTATGTAGGGAAGAAAATTCTGAGTCAGTTTAATTTTTCGACACGAAGATTTCAAAGTGTTTAAATAAACAATTACAAAGGTGCATTTTTTGTTTTTATTATATTTAAAACTCCCACCGACAGAGCTCCCATAGACTAATGGCTAGAGTGTTAGGCTTCCAAGCGAGTGGCCCTGGGTTCGAGTCCCAGCCTGAACGAAAATCTTCAATGTATACTTTTAGTTTCTAATTTGAAATTTCTTCTTCTTTTTTTTTAATTTTTCTCTTTTGCGAATATTGATTATTTATGTAGGGTGAAAAATTCTGAGTCAGTTTAATTATTCGACCTGTAAATTTCAAAGTGTTTGAATCAATAATTACCAAGGTGCATTTTTTGTTTTTATTATATTTAAGACTTCCATCGACAGAGCTCCGATAGCCTCATGGCTAGACCGTTGGGTTCCTAGCGCGTGGTACTGGGTTCGAGTCCCGGCCGGAAAGGAAATCTTAAATGCAAATATTTTTTTCTAATTTTATAATTCTTTTTTTTTATTTTTCCCTTTTGCGAAGTCAGTCAGTCAGTCTGACAGTCAATCAGTCAAGCACTCAGTCATTCAGTCTCAGTCAGTCAGTCCAGTCAGTCAGTCACTCAGTCAGTCAGTTAGTCCTTCAGCCAGTCAGTCAAGCAGTCAGTCATTTAGTCTCAGTCAGTCAGTCATTCAGTCAGTCAGTCAGTCAGGCAGTCAGTCAGTCAGTCAGTCGGTCAGTCCTGTGCAGTCAGTTAGTCACTAAAGCAGTCAGTCAGTCTCAGTCAGTCAGTCAGTCAGTCAGTCAGTCTCGGTCAGTCAGTCAGTCAGTCATTCAGTCAGTCAGTCAGTCAGCCTTATTCAGTCAGTCTGTCAGTCATCCTTATTCAGTCAGTCTGTCAGTCAGTCAGTCGGTCAGTCCTGTCCAGTCAGTTAGTCAGTCAAGCAGTCAGTCAGGTAGTCAAGCAGTCAGTCAGTCAGTGTCAGTCAGTCATTTAGTCATTCAGTCAGTCAGTGAAATAGCCAGTCAGAGAGTCAAGCAGTCAGTCAGTCAGTCTCAGTCAGTCAGTTAGTCAGTCAGTCATTCAGTCAGTCAGTCAGTCCAGTCTCAGTCAGTCTGGCAGTTAGTCAGTCAGTCTCGGTCAGTCAGTGAGTCAGTCAGTCAGTATCAGTCAGTCAGTGAGTCAGTCTGTCAGTCAGGCAGTATCAGTCAGGCAGTAAGACTCCGCTCGACAGAACTCCGATAGCCTAATGGCTAGACCGCTGGTCTTCCAAGCGAGTGGCCTGGGTTCAAGTCCCAGCCGGAGCGAATATCTTCAATGTATATATTTCTTTTCTAATTTGAAAATTCTTTTTTTTTTCAATTTCTTTCCTTTGCAATTATTGATTATTTATGTAGGGAAGAAAATTCTGAGTCAGTTTAATTTTTCGACACGAAGATTTCAAAGTGTTTAAATAAACAATTACCAAGGTGCATTTTTTGTTTTTATTATATTTAAAACTCCCACAGACAGAGCTCCCATAGACTAATGGCTAGAGTGTTAGGCTTCCAAGCGAGTGGCCCTGGGATCGAGTCCCAGCCTGAACGAAAATCTTCAATGTATACTTTTAATTTCTAATTTGAAATTTCTTCTTCTTTTTTTTTAAATTTTTCTCTTTTGCGAATATTGATTATTTATGTAGGGAGAAAAATTCTGAGTCAGTTTAATTATTCGACCTGTAAATTTCAAAGTGTTTGAATCAATAATTACCAAGGTGCATTTTTTGTTTTTATTATATTTAAGACTTCCATCGACAGAGCTCCGATAGCCTAATGGCTAGACCGTTGGGTTCCTAGCGCGTGGTACTGGGTTCGAGGCCCGGCCGGAAAGGAAATCTTAAATGCAAATATTTTTTTCTAATTTTATAATTCTTTTTTTTTTATTTTTCCCTTTTGCGAAGTCAGTCAGTCAGTCTGACAGTCAATCAGTCAAGCAGTCAGTCACTCAGTCTCAGTCAGTCAGTTAGTCAGTCAGTCAGTCAGTCAGTCAGTCAGTCCAGTCTCAGTCAGTCAGGCAGTTAGTCAGTCAGTCTCGGTCAGTCAGTGAGTCAGTCAGTCAGTATCAGTCAGTCAGTGAGTCAGTCTGTCAGTCAGGCAGTATCAGTCAGGCAGTAAGACTCCGCTCGACAGAACTCCGATAGCCTAATGGCTAGACCGCTGGTCTTCCAAGCGAGTGGCCTGGGTTCGAGTCCCAGCCGGAGCGAATATCTTCAATGTATATATTTCTTTTCTAATTTGAAAATTCTTTTTTTTTTCAATTTCTTTCCTTTGCAATTATTGATTATTTATGTAGGGAAGAAAATTCTGAGTCAGTTTAATTTTTCGACACGAAGATTTCAAAGTGTTTAAATAAACAATTACAAAGGTGCATTTTTTGTTTTTATTATATTTAAAACTCCCACCGACAGAGCTCCCATAGACTAATGGCTAGAGTGTTAGGCTTCCAAGCGAGCGGCCCTGGGTTCGAGTCCCAGCCTGAACGAAAATCTTCAATGTATACTTTTAGTTTCTAATTTGAAATTTCTTCTTCTTTTTTTTAAATTTTTCTCTTTTGCGAATATTGATTATTTATGTAGGGTGAAAAATTCTGAGTCAGTTTAATTATTCGACCTGTAAATTTCAAAGTGTTTGAATCAATAATTACCAAGGTGCATTTTTTGTTTTTATTATATTTAAGACTTCCATCGACAGAGCTCCGATAGCCTAATGGCTAGACCGTTGGGTTCCTAGCGCGTGGTACTGGGTTCGAGTCCCGGCCGGAAAGGAAATCTTAAATGCAAATATTTTTTTCTAATTTTATAATTCTTTTTTTTTTATTTTTCCCTTTTGCGAAGTCAGTCAGTCAGTCTGACAGTCAATCAGTCAAGCACTCAGTCATTCAGTCTCAGTCAGTCAGTCCAGTCAGTCAGTCACTCAGTCAGTCAGTTAGTCCTTCAGCCAGTCAGTCAAGCAGTCAGTCATTTAGTCTCAGTCAGTCAGTCATTCAGTCAGTCAGTCAGTCAGGCAGTCAGTCAGTCAGTCAGTCGGTCAGTCCTGTGCAGTCAGTTAGTCACTAAAGCAGTCAGTCAGTCTCAGTCAGTCAGTCAGTCAGTCAGTCCAGTCCAGTCTCAGTCAGTCAGTCAGTCAGTCTCGGTCAGTCAGTCAGTCAGTCATTCAGTCAGTCAGTCAGTCAGGCAGTCAGTCAGTCGGTCAGCCTTATTCAGTCAGTCTGTCAGTCATCCTTATTCAGTCAGTCTGTCAGTCAGTCAGTCGGTCAGTCCTGTCCAGTCAGTTAGTCAGTCAAGCAGTCAGTCAGGTAGTCAAGCAGTCAGTCAGTCAGTGTCAGTCAGTCATTCAGTCATTCAGTCAGTCAGTGAAATAGCCAGTCAGAGAGTCAAGCAGTCAGTCAGTCAGTCTCAGTCAGTCAGTTAGTCAGTCAGTCAGTCAGTCAGTCAGTCAGTCAGTCCAGACTCAGTCAGTCAGGCAGTTAGTCAGTCAGTCTCGGTCAGTCAGTGAGTCAGTCAGTCAGTATCAGTCAGTCAGTGAGTCAGTCTGTCAGTCTGGCAGTATCAGTCAGGCAGTAAGACTCCGCTCGACAGAACTCCGATAGCCTAATGGCTAGACCGCTGGTCTTCCAAGCGAGTGGCCTGGGTTCGAGTCCCAGCCGGAGCGAATATCTTCAATGTATATATTTCTTTTCTAATTTGAAAATTCTTTTTTTTTTTTCAATTTCTTTCCTTTGCAATTATTGATTATTTATGTAGGGAAGAAAATTCTGAGTCAGTTTAATTTTTCGACACGAAGATTTCAAAGTGTTTAAATAAACAATTACCAAGGTGCATTTTTTGTTTTTATTATATTTAAAACTCCCACAGACAGAGCTCCCATAGACTAATGGCTAGAGTGTTAGGCTTCCAAGCGAGTGGCCCTGGGTTCGAGTCCCAGCCTGAACGAAAATCTTCAATGTATACTTTTAGTTTCTAATTTGAAATTTCTTCTTCTTTTTTTTTAATTTTTCTCTTTGTCGAATATTGATTATTTATGTAGGGTGAAAAATTCTGAGTCAGTTTAATTATTCGACCTGTAAATTTCAAAGTGTTTGAATCAATAATTACCAAGGTGCATTTTTTGTTTTTATTATATTTAAGACTTCCATCGACAGAGCTCCGATAGCCTCATGGCTAGACCGTTGGGTTCCTAGCGCGTGGTACTGGGTTCGAGTCCCGGCCGGAAAGGAAATCTTAAATGCAAATATTTTTTTCTAATTTTATAATTCTTTTTTTTTTATTTTTCCCTTTTGCGAAGTCAGTCAGTCAGTCTGACAGTCAATCAGTCAAGCACTCAGTCATTCAGTCTCAGTCAGTCAGTCCAGTCAGTCAGTCACTCAGTCAGTCAGTTAGTCCTTCAGCCAGTCAGTCAAGCAGTCAGTCATTTAGTCTCAGTCAGTCAGTCATTCAGTCAGTCAGTCAGTCAGGCAGTCAGTCAGTCAGTCAGTCGGTCAGTCCTGTGCAGTCAGTTAGTCACTAAAGCAGTCAGTCAGTCTCAGTCAGTCAGTCAGTCAGTCAGTCCAGTCCAGTCTCAGTCAGTCAGTCAGTCAGTCTCGGTCAGTCAGTCAGTCAGTCATTCAGTCAGTCAGTCAGTCAGCCTTATTCAGTCGGTCTGTCAGTCATCCTTATTCAGTCAGTCTGTCAGTCAGTCAGTCGGTCAGTCCTGTCCAGTCAGTTAGTCAGTCAAGCAGTCAGTCAGGTAGTCAAGCAGTCAGTCAGTCAGTGTCAGTCAGTCATTTAGTCATTCAGTCAGTCAGTGAAATAGCCAGTCAGAGAGTCAAGCAGTCAGTCAGTCAGTCTCAGTCAGTCAGTTAGTCAGTCAGTCAGTCAGTCAGTCAGTCAGTCCAGTCTCAGTCAGTCAGGCAGTTAGTCAGTCAGTCTCGGTCAGTCAGTGAGTCAGTCAGTCAGTATCAGTCAGTCAGTGAGTCAGTCTGTCAGTTAGGCAGTATCAGTCAGGCAGTAAGACTCCGCTCGACAGAACTCCGATAGCCTAATGGCTAGACCGCTGGTCTTCCAAGCGAGTGGCCTGGGTTCAAGTCCCAGCCGGAGCGAATATCTTCAATGTATATATTTCTTTTCTAATTTGAAAATTCTTTTTTTTTTCAATTTCTTTCCTTTGCAATTATTGATTATTTATGTAGGGAAGAAAATTCTGAGTCAGTTTAATTTTTCGACACGAAGATTTCAAAGTGTTTAAATAAACAATTACCAAGGTGCATTTTTTGTTTTTATTATATTTAAAACTCCCACAGACAGAGCTCCCATAGACTAATGGCTAGAGTGTTAGGCTTCCAAGCGAGTGGCCCTGGGATCGAGTCCCAGCCTGAACGAAAATCTTCAATGTATACTTTTAATTTCTAATTTGAAATTTCTTCTTCTTTTTTTTTAAATTTTTCTCTTTTGCGAATATTGATTATTTATGTAGGGAGAAAAATTCTGAGTCAGTTTAATTATTCGACCTGTAAATTTCAAAGTGTTTGAATCAATAATTACCAAGGTGCATTTTTTGTTTTTATTATATTTAAGACTTCCATCGACAGAGCTCCGATAGCCTAATGGCTAGACCGTTGGGTTCCTAGCGCGTGGTACTGGGTTCGAGTCCCGGCCGGAAAGGAAATCTTAAATGCAAATATTTTTTTCTAATTATATAATTCTTTTTTTTTTATTTTTCCCTTTTGCGAAGTCAGTCAGTCAGTCTGACAGTCAATCAGTCAAGCAGTCAGTCACTCAGTCTCAGTCAGTCAGTTAGTCAGTCAGTCAGTCAGTCAGTCAGTCAGTCCAGTCTCAGTCAGTCAGGCAGTTAGTCAGTCAGTCTCGGTCAGTCAGTGAGTCAGTCAGTCAGTATCAGTCAGTCAGTGAGTCAGTCTGTCAGTCAGGCAGTATCAGTCAGGCAGTAAGACTCCGCTCGACAGAACTCCGATAGCCTAATGGCTAGACCGCTGGTCTTCCAAGCGAGTGGCCTGGGTTCGAGTCCCAGCCGGAGCGAATATCTTCAATGTATATATTTCTTTTCTAATTTGAAAATTCTTTTTTTTTTCAATTTCTTTCCTTTGCAATTATTGATTATTTATGTAGGGAAGAAAATTCTGAGTCAGTTTAATTTTTCGACACGAAGATTTCAAAGTGTTTAAATAAACAATTACAAAGGTGCATTTTTTGTTTTTATTATATTTAAAACTCCCACCGACAGAGCTCCCATAGACTAATGGCTAGAGTGTTAGGCTTCCAAGCGAGTGGCCCTGGGTTCGAGTCCCAGCCTGAACGAAAATCTTCAATGTATACTTTTAGTTTCTAATTTGAAATTTCTTCTTCTTTTTTTTAAATTTTTCTCTTTTGCGAATATTGATTATTTATGTAGGGTGAAAAATTCTGAGTCAGTTTAATTATTCGACCTGTAAATTTCAAAGTGTTTGAATCAATAATTACCAAGGTGCATTTTTTGTTTTTATTATATTTAAGACTTCCATCGACAGAGCTCCGATAGCCTAATGGCTAGACCGTTGGGTTCCTAGCGCGTGGTACTGGGTTCGAGTCCCGGCCGGAAAGGAAATCTTAAATGCAAGTATTTTTTTCTAATTTTATAATTCTTTTTTTTTTATTTTTCCCTTTTGCGAAGTCAGTCAGTCAGTCTGACAGTCAATCAGTCAAGCACTCAGTCATTCAGTCTCAGTCAGTCAGTCCAGTCAGTCAGTCACTCAGTCAGTCAGTTAGTCCTTCAGCCAGTCAGTCAAGCAGTCAGTCATTTAGTCTCAGTCAGTCAGTCATTCAGTCAGTCAGTCAGTCAGGCAGTCAGTCAGTCAGTCAGTCGGTCAGTCCTGTGCAGTCAGTTAGTCACTAAAGCAGTCAGTCAGTCTCAGTCAGTCAGTCAGTCCAGTCCAGTCTCAGTCAGTCAGTCAGTCAGTCTCGGTCAGTCAGTCAGTCAGTCATTCAGTCAGTCAGTCAGTCAGGCAGTCAGTCAGTCGGTCAGCCTTATTCAGTCAGTCTGTCAGTCATCCTTATTCAGTCAGTCTGTCAGTCAGTCAGTCGGTCAGTCCTGTCCAGTCAGTTAGTCAGTCAAGCAGTCAGTCAGGTAGTCAAGCAGTCAGTCAGTCAGTGTCAGTCAGTCATTTAGTCATTCAGTCAGTCAGTGAAATAGCCAGTCAGAGAGTCAAGCAGTCAGTCAGTCAGTCTCAGTCAGTCAGTTAGTCAGTCAGTCAGTCAGTCAGTCAGTCAGTCCAGACTCAGTCAGTCAGGCAGTTAGTCAGTCAGTCTCGGTCAGTCAGTGAGTCAGTCAGTCAGTATCAGTCAGTCAGTGAGTCAGTCTGTCAGTCTGGCAGTATCAGTCAGGCAGTAAGACTCCGCTCGACAGAACTCCGATAGCCTAATGGCTAGACCGCTGGTCTTCCAAGCGAGTGGCCTGGGTTCGAGTCCCAGCCGGAGCGAATATCTTCAATGTATATATTTCTTTTCTAATTTGAAAATTCTTTTTTTTTTTCAATTTCTTTCCTTTGCAATTATTGATTATTTATGTAGGGAAGAAAATTCTGAGTCAGTTTAATTTTTCGACACGAAGATTTCAAAGTGTTTAAATAAACAATTACCAAGGTGCATTTTTTGTTTTTATTATATTTAAAACTCCCACAGACAGAGCTCCCATAGACTAATGGCTAGAGTGTTAGGCTTCCAAGCGAGTGGCCCTGGGATCGATTCCCAGCCTGAACGAAAATCTTCAATGTAAACTTTTAGTTTCTAATTTGAAATTTCTTCTTCTTTTTTTTTTAATTTTTCTCTTTTGCGAATATTGATTATTTATGTAGGGAGAAAAATTCTGAGTCAGTTTAATTATTCGACCTGTAAATTTCAAAGTGTTTGAATCAATAATTACCAAGGTGCATTTTTTGTTTTTATTATATTTAAGACTTCCATCGACAGAGCTCCGATAGCCTAATGGCTAGACCGTTGGGTTCCTAGCGCGTGGTACTGGGTTCGAGTCCCGGCCGGAAAGGAAATCTTAAATGCAAATATTTTTTTCTAATTTTATAATTCTTTTTTTTTATTTTTCCCTTTTGCGAAGTCAGTCAGTCAGTCTGACAGTCAATCAGTCAAGCAGTCAGTCACTCAGTCTCAATCAGTCAGTTAGTCAGTCAGTCAGTCAGTCAGTCAGTCAGTCCAGTCTCAGTCA
Organism: Uloborus diversus; assembly: GCF_026930045.1. Taxonomy (NCBI): domain Eukaryota; kingdom Metazoa; phylum Arthropoda; class Arachnida; order Araneae; family Uloboridae; genus Uloborus; species Uloborus diversus. The sequence continues at coordinate 124,471 of NW_026558054.1, read as the reverse complement.
GTCAGGCAGTTAGTCAGTCAGTCTCGGTCAGTCAGTGAGTCAGTCAGTCAGTATCAGTCAGTCAGTGAGTCAGTCTGTCAGTCAGGCAGTATCAGTCAGGCAGTAAGACTCCGCTCGACAGTACTCCGATAGCCTAATGGCTAGACCGCTGGTCTTCCAAGCGAGTGGCCTGGGTTCGAGTCCCAGCCGGAGCGAATATCTTCAATGTATATATTTCTTTTCTAATTTGAAAATTCTTTTTTTTTTTCAATTTCTTTCCTTTGCAATTATTGATTATTTATGTAGGGAAGAAAATTCTGAGTCAGTTTAATTTTTCGACACGAAGATTTCAAAGTGTTTAAATAAACAATTACAAAGGTGCATTTTTTGTTTTTATTATATTTAAAACTCCCACCGACAGAGCTCCCATAGACTAATGGCTAGAGTGTTAGGCTTCCAAGCGAGTGGCCCTGGGTTCGAGTCCCAGCCTGAACGAAAATCTTCAATGTATACTTTTAGTTTCTAATTTGAAATTTCTTCTTCTTTTTTTTTAATTTTTCTCTTTTGCGAATATTGATTATTTATGTAGGGTGAAAAATTCTGAGTCAGTTTAATTATTCGACCTGTAAATTTCAAAGTGTTTGAATCAATAATTACCAAGGTGCATTTTTTGTTTTTATTATATTTAAGACTTCCATCGACAGAGCTCCGATAGCCTAATGGCTAGACCGTTGGGTTCCTAGCGCGTGGTACTGGGTTCGAGTCCCGGCCGGAAAGGAAATCTTAAATGCAAGTATTTTTTTCTAATTTTATAATTCTTTTTTTTTTATTTTTCCCTTTTGCGAAGTCAGTCAGTCAGTCTGACAGTCAATCAGTCAAGCACTCAGTCATTCAGTCTCAGTCAGTCAGTCCAGTCAGTCAGTCACTCAGTCAGTCAGTTAGTCCTTCAGCCAGTCAGTCAAGCAGTCAGTCATTTAGTCTCAGTCAGTCAGTCATTCAGTCAGTCAGTCAGTCAGGCAGTCAGTCAGTCAGTCAGTCGGTCAGTCCTGTGCAGTCAGTTAGTCACTAAAGCAGTCAGTCAGTCTCAGTCAGTCAGTCAGTCAGTCAGTCCAGTCCAGTCTCAGTCAGTCAGTCAGTCAGTCTCGGTCAGTCAGTCAGTCAGTCATTCAGTCAGTCAGTCAGTCAGGCAGTCAGTCAGTCGGTCAGCCTTATTCAGTCAGTCTGTCAGTCATCCTTATTCAGTCAGTCTGTCAGTCAGTCAGTCGGTCAGTCCTGTCCAGTCAGTTAGTCAGTCAAGCAGTCAGTCAGGTAGTCAAGCAGTCAGTCAGTCAGTGTCAGTCAGTCATTTAGTCATTCAGTCAGTCAGTGAAATAGCCAGTCAGAGAGTCAAGCAGTCAGTCAGTCAGTCTCAGTCAGTCAGTTAGTCAGTCAGTCAGTCAGTCAGTCAGTCAGTCCAGACTCAGTCAGTCAGGCAGTTAGTCAGTCAGTCTCGGTCAGTCAGTGAGTCAGTCAGTCAGTATCAGTCAGTCAGTGAGTCAGTCTGTCAGTCTGGCAGTATCAGTCAGGCAGTAAGACTCCGCTCGACAGAACTCCGATAGCCTAATGGCTAGACCGCTGGTCTTCCAAGCGAGTGGCCTGGGTTCGAGTCCCAGCCGGAGCGAATATCTTCAATGTATATATTTCTTTTCTAATTTGAAAATTCTTTTTTTTTTTCAATTTCTTTCCTTTGCAATTATTGATTATTTATGTAGGGAAGAAAATTCTGAGTCAGTTTAATTTTTCGACACGAAGATTTCAAAATGTTTAAATAAACAATTACCAAGGTGCATTTTTTGTTTTTATTATATTTAAAACTCCCACAGACAGAGCTCCCATAGACTAATGGCTAGAGTGTTAGGCTTCCAAGCGAGTGGCCCTGGGATCGATTCCCAGCCTGAACGAAAATCTTCAATGTAAACTTTTAGTTTCTAATTTGAAATTTCTTCTTCTTTTTTTTTTAATTTTTCTCTTTTGCGAATATTGATTATTTATGTAGGGAGAAAAATTCTGAGTCAGTTTAATTATTCGACCTGTAAATTTCAAAGTGTTTGAATCAATAATTACCAAGGTGCATTTTTTGTTTTTATTATATTTAAGACTTCCATCGACAGAGCTCCGATAGCCTAATGGCTAGACCGTTGGGTTCCTAGCGCGTGGTACTGGGTTCGAGTCCCGGCCGGAAAGGAAATCTTAAATGCAAATATTTTTTTCTAATTTTATAATTCTTTTTTTTTTATTTTTCCCTTTTGCGAAGTCAGTCAGTCAGTCTGACAGTCAATAAGTCAAGCAGTCAGTCACTCAGTCTCAATCAGTCAGTTAGTCAGTCAGTCAGTCAGTCAGTCAGTCAGTCCAGTCTCAGTCAGTCAGGCAGTTAGTCAGTCAGTCTCGGTCAGTCAGTGAGTCAGTCAGTCAGTATCAGTCAGTCAGTGAGTCAGTCTGTCAGTCAGGCAGTATCAGTCAGGCAGTAAGACTCCGCTCGACAGTACTCCGATAGCCTAATGGCTAGACCGCTGGTCTTCCAAGCGAGTGGCCTGGGTTCGAGTCCCAGCCGGAGCGAATATCTTCAATGTATATATTTCTTTTCTAATTTGAAAATTCTTTTTTTTTTTCAATTTCTTTCCTTTGCAATTATTGATTATTTATGTAGGGAAGAAAATTCTGAGTCAGTTTAATTTTTCGACACGAAGATTTCAAAGTGTTTAAATAAACAATTACCAAGGTGCATTTTTTGTTTTTATTATATTTAAAACTCCCACAGACAGAGCTCCCATAGACTAATGGCTAGAGTGTTAGGCTTCCAAGCGAGTGGCCCTGGGATCGATTCCCAGCCTGAACGAAAATCTTCAATGTAAACTTTTAGTTTCTAATTTGAAATTTCTTCTTCTTTTTTTTTTAATTTTTCTCTTTTGCGAATATTGATTATTTATGTAGGGAGAAAAATTCTGAGTCAGTTTAATTATTCGACCTGTAAATTTCAAAGTGTTTGAATCAATAATTACCAAGGTGCATTTTTTGTTTTTATTATATTTAAGACTTCCATCGACAGAGCTCCGATAGCCTAATGGCTAGACCGTTGGGTTCCTAGCGCGTGGTACTGGGTTCGAGTCCCGGCCGGAAAGGAAATCTTAAATGCAAATATTTTTTTCTAATTTTATAATTCTTTTTTTTTATTTTTCCCTTTTGCGAAGTCAGTCAGTCAGTCTGACAGTCAATCAGTCAAGCAGTCAGTCACTCAGTCTCAATCAGTCAGTTAGTCAGTCAGTCAGTCAGTCAGTCAGTCAGTCCAGTCTCAGTCAGTCAGGCAGTTAGTCAGTCAGTCTCGGTCAGTCAGTGAGTCAGTCAGTCAGTATCAGTCAGTCAGTGAGTCAGTCTGTCAGTCAGGCAGTATCAGTCAGGCAGTAAGACTCCGCTCGACAGTACTCCGATAGCCTAATGGCTAGACCGCTGGTCTTCCAAGCGAGTGGCCTGGGTTCGAGTCCCAGCCGGAGCGAATATCTTCAATGTATATATTTCTTTTCTAATTTGAAAATTCTTTTTTTTTTTCAATTTCTTTCCTTTGCAATTATTGATTATTTATGTAGGGAAGAAAATTCTGAGTCAGTTTAATTTTTCGACACGAAGATTTCAAAGTGTTTAAATAAACAATTACAAAGGTGCATTTTTTGTTTTTATTATATTTAAAACTCCCACCGACAGAGCTCCCATAGACTAATGGCTAGAGTGTTAGGCTTCCAAGCGAGTGGCCCTGGGTTCGAGTCCCAGCCTGAACGAAAATCTTCAATGTATACTTTTAGTTTCTAATTTGAAATTTCTTCTTCTTTTTTTTTAATTTTTCTCTTTTGCGAATATTGATTATTTATGTAGGGTGAAAAATTCTGAGTCAGTTTAATTATTCGACCTGTAAATTTCAAAGTGTTTGAATCAATAATTACCAAGGTGCATTTTTTGTTTTTATTATATTTAAGACTTCCATCGACAGAGCTCCGATAGCCTAATGGCTAGACCGTTGGGTTCCTAGCGCGTGGTACTGGGTTCGAGTCCCGGCCGGAAAGGAAATCTTAAATGCAAGTATTTTTTTCTAATTTTATAATTCTTTTTTTTTTATTTTTCCCTTTTGCGAAGTCAGTCAGTCAGTCTGACAGTCAATCAGTCAAGCACTCAGTCATTCAGTCTCAGTCAGTCAGTCCAGTCAGTCAGTCACTCAGTCAGTCAGTTAGTCCTTCAGCCAGTCAGTCAAGCAGTCAGTCATTTAGTCTCAGTCAGTCAGTCATTCAGTCAGTCAGTCAGTCAGGCAGTCAGTCAGTCAGTCAGTCGGTCAGTCCTGTGCAGTCAGTTAGTCACTAAAGCAGTCAGTCAGTCTCAGTCAGTCAGTCAGTCAGTCAGTCCAGTCCAGTCTCAGTCAGTCAGTCAGTCAGTCTCGGTCAGTCAGTCAGTCAGTCATTCAGTCAGTCAGTCAGTCAGGCAGTCAGTCAGTCGGTCAGCCTTATTCAGTCAGTCTGTCAGTCATCCTTATTCAGTCAGTCTGTCAGTCAGTCAGTCGGTCAGTCCTGTCCAGTCAGTTAGTCAGTCAAGCAGTCAGTCAGGTAGTCAAGCAGTCAGTCAGTCAGTGTCAGTCAGTCATTTAGTCATTCAGTCAGTCAGTGAAATAGCCAGTCAGAGAGTCAAGCAGTCAGTCAGTCAGTCTCAGTCAGTCAGTTAGTCAGTCAGTCAGTCAGTCAGTCAGTCAGTCCAGACTCAGTCAGTCAGGCAGTTAGTCAGTCAGTCTCGGTCAGTCAGTGAGTCAGTCAGTCAGTATCAGTCAGTCAGTGAGTCAGTCTGTCAGTCTGGCAGTATCAGTCAGGCAGTAAGACTCCGCTCGACAGAACTCCGATAGCCTAATGGCTAGACCGCTGGTCTTCCAAGCGAGTGGCCTGGGTTCGAGTCCCAGCCGGAGCGAATATCTTCAATGTATATATTTCTTTTCTAATTTGAAAATTCTTTTTTTTTTTCAATTTCTTTCCTTTGCAATTATTGATTATTTATGTAGGGAAGAAAATTCTGAGTCAGTTTAATTTTTCGACACGAAGATTTCAAAATGTTTAAATAAACAATTACCAAGGTGCATTTTTTGTTTTTATTATATTTAAAACTCCCACAGACACAGCTCCCATAGACTAATGGCTAGAGTGTTAGGCTTCCAAGCGAGTGGCCCTGGGATCGATTCCCAGCCTGAACGAAAATCTTCAATGTAAACTTTTAGTTTCTAATTTGAAATTTCTTCTTCTTTTTTTTTTAATTTTTCTCTTTTGCGAATATTGATTATTTATGTAGGGAGAAAAATTCTGAGTCAGTTTAATTATTCGACCTGTAAATTTCAAAGTGTTTGAATCAATAATTACCAAGGTGCATTTTTTGTTTTTATTATATTTAAGACTTCCATCGACAGAGCTCCGATAGCCTAATGGCTAGACCGTTGGGTTCCTAGCGCGTGGTACTGGGTTCGAGTCCCGGCCGGAAAGGAAATCTTAAATGCAAATATTTTTTTCTAATTTTATAATTCTTTTTTTTTTATTTTTCCCTTTTGCGAAGTCAGTCAGTCAGTCTGACAGTCAATCAGTCAAGCAGTCAGTCACTCAGTCTCAATCAGTCAGTTAGTCAGTCAGTCAGTCAGTCAGTCCAGTCTCAGTCAGTCAGGCAGTTAGTCAGTCAGTCTCGGTCAGTCAGTGAGTCAGTCAGTCAGTATCAGTCAGTCAGTGAGTCAGTCTGTCAGTCAGGCAGTATCAGTCAGGCAGTAAGACTCCGCTCGACAGTACTCCGATAGCCTAATGGCTAGACCGCTGGTCTTCCAAGCGAGTGGCCTGGGTTCGAGTCCCAGCCGGAGCGAATATCTTCAATGTATATATTTCTTTTCTAATTTGAAAATTCTTTTTTTTTCAATTTCTTTCCTTTGCAATTATTGATTATTTATGTAGGGAAGAAAATTCTGAGTCAGTTTAATTTTTCGACACGAAGATTTCAAAGTGTTTAAATAAACAATTACAAAGGTGCATTTTTTGTTTTTATTATATTTAAAACTCCCACCGACAGAGCTCCCATAGACTAATGGCTAGAGTGTTAGGCTTCCAAGCGAGTGCCCCTGGGTTCGAGTCCCAGCCTGAACGAAAATCTTCAATGTATACTTTTAGTTTCTAATTTGAAATTTCTTCTTCTTTTTTTTTTAATTTTTCTCTTTTGCGAATATTGATTATTTATGTAGGGTGAAAAATTCTGAGTCAGTTTAATTATTCGACCTGTAAATTTTAAAGTGTTTGAATCAATAATTACCAAGGTGCATTTTTTGTTTTTATTATATTTAAGACTTCCATCGACAGAGCTCCGATAGCCTCATGGCTAGACCGTTGGGTTCCTAGCGCGTGGTACTGGGTTCGAGTCCCGGCCGGAAAGGAAATCTTAAATGCAAATATTTTTTTCTAATTTTATAATTCTTTTTTTTTTATTTTTCCCTTTTGCGAAGTCAGTCAGTCAGTCTGACAGTCAATCAGTCAAGCACTCAGTCATTCAGTCTCAGTCAGTCAGTCCAGTCAGTCAGTCACTCAGTCAGTCAGTTAGTCCTTCAGCCAGTCAGTCAAGCAGTCAGTCATTTAGTCTCAGTCAGTCAGTCATTCAGTCAGTCAGTCAGTCAGGCAGTCAGTCAGTCAGTCAGTCGGTCAGTCCTGTGCAGTCAGTTAGTCACTAAAGCAGTCAGTCAGTCTCAGTCAGTCAGTCAGTCAGTCAGTCCAGTCCAGTCTCAGTCAGTCAGTCAGTCAGTCTCGGTCAGTCAGTCAGTCAGTCAGCCTTATTCAGTCAGTCTGTCAGTCATCCTTATTCAGTCAGTCTGTCAGTCAGTCAGTCGGTCAGTCCTGTCCAGTCAGTTAGTCAGTCAAGCAGTCAGTCAGGGAGTCAAGCAGTCAGTCAGTCAGTGTCAGTCAGTCATTTAGTCATTCAGTCAGTCAGTGAAATAGCCAGTCAGAGAGTCAAGCAGTCAGTCAGTCAGTCTCAGTCAGTCAGTTAGTCAGTCAGTCAGTCAGTCAGTCAGTCAGTCCAGTCTCAGTCAGTCAGGCAGTTAGTCAGTCAGTCTCGGTCAGTCAGTGAGTCAGTCAGTCAGTATCAGTCAGTCAGTGAGTCAGTCTGTCAGTCAGGCAGTATCAGTCAGGCAGTAAGACTCCGCTCGACAGAACTCCGATAGCCTAATGGCTAGACCGCTGGTCTTCCAAGCGAGTGGCCTGGGTTCAAGTCCCAGCCGGAGCGAATATCTTCAATGTATATATTTCTTTTCTAATTTGAAAATTCTTTTTTTTTTCAATTTCTTTCCTTTGCAATTATTGATTATTTATGTAGGGAAGAAAATTCTGAGTCAGTTTAATTTTTCGACACGAAGATTTCAAAGTGTTTAAATAAACAATTACCAAGGTGCATTTTTTGTTTTTATTATATTTAAAACTCCCACAGGCAGAGCTCCCATAGACTAATGGCTAGAGTGTTAGGCTTCCAAGCGAGTGGCCCTGGGATCGAGTCCCAGCCTGAACGAAAATCTTCAATGTATACTTTTAATTTCTAATTTGAAATTTCTTCTTCTTTTTTTTTAAATTTTTCTCTTTTGCGAATATTGATTATTTATGTAGGGAGAAAAATTCTGAGTCAGTTTAATTATTCGACCTGTAAATTTCAAAGTGTTTGAATCAATAATTACCAAGGTGCATTTTTTGTTTTTATTATATTTAAGACTTCCATCGACAGAGCTCCGATAGCCTAATGGCTAGACCGTTGGGTTCCTAGCGCGTGGTACTGGGTTCGAGTCCCGGCCGGAAAGGAAATCTTAAATGCAAATATTTTTTTCTAATTTTATAATTCTTTTTTTTTTATTTTTCCCTTTTGCGAAGTCAGTCAGTCAGTCTGACAGTCAATCAGTCAAGCAGTCAGTCACTCAGTCTCAGTCAGTCAGTTAGTCAGTCAGTCAGTCAGTCAGTCAGTCAGTCCAGTCTCAGTCAGTCAGGCAGTTAGTCAGTCAGTCTCGGTCAGTCAGTGAGTCAGTCAGTCAGTATCAGTCAGTCAGTGAGTCAGTCTGTCAGTCAGGCAGTATCAGTCAGGCAGTAAGACTCCGCTCGACAGAACTCCGATAGCCTAATGGCTAGACCGCTGGTCTTCCAAGCGAGTGGCCTGGGTTCGAGTCCCAGCCGGAGCGAATATCTTCAATGTATATATTTCTTTTCTAATTTGAAAATTCTTTTTTTTTTCAATTTCTTTCCTTTGCAATTATTGATTATTTATGTAGGGAAGAAAATTCTGAGTCAGTTTAATTTTTCGACACGAAGATTTCAAAGTGTTTAAATAAACAATTACAAAGGTGCATTTTTTGTTTTTATTATATTTAAAACTCCCACCGACAGAGCTCCCATAGACTAATGGCTAGAGTGTTAGGCTTCCAAGCGAGTGGCCCTGGGTTCGAGTCCCAGCCTGAACGAAAATCTTCAATGTATACTTTTAGTTTCTAATTTGAAATTTCTTCTTCTTTTTTTTTAATTTTTCTCTTTTGCGAATATTGATTATTTATGTAGGGTGAAAAATTCTGAGTCAGTTTAATTATTCGACCTGTAAATTTCAAAGTGTTTGAATCAATAATTACCAAGGTGCATTTTTTGTTTTTATTATATTTAAGACTTCCATCGACAGAGCTCCGATAGCCTCATGGCTAGACCGTTGGGTTCCTAGCGCGTGGTACTGGGTTCGAGTCCCGGCCGGAAAGGAAATCTTAAATGCAAATATTTTTTTCTAATTTTATAATTCTTTTTTTTTTTATTTTTCCCTTTTGCGAAGTCAGTCAGTCAGTCTGACAGTCAATCAGTCAAGCACTCAGTCATTCAGTCTCAGTCAGTCAGTCCAGTCAGTCAGTCACTCAGTCAGTCAGTTAGTCCTTCAGCCAGTCAGTCAAGCAGTCAGTCATTTAGTCTCAGTCAGTCAGTCATTCAGTCAGTCAGTCAGTCAGGCAGTCAGTCAGTCAGTCAGTCGGTCAGTCCTGTGCAGTCAGTTAGTCACTAAAGCAGTCAGTCAGTCTCAGTCAGTCAGTCAGTCAGTCAGTCCAGTCCAGTCTCAGTCAGTCAGTCAGTCAGTCTCGGTCAGTCAGTCAGTCAGTCAGTCAGTCAGTCAGCCTTATTCAGTCAGTCTGTCAGTCATCCTTATTCAGTCAGTCTGTCAGTCAGTCAGTCGGTCAGTCCTGTCCAGTCAGTTAGTCAGTCAAGCAGTCAGTCAGGTAGTCAAGCAGTCAGTCAGTCAGTGTCAGTCAGTCATTTAGTCATTCAGTCAGTCAGTGAAATAGCCAGTCAGAGAGTCAAGCAGTCAGTCAGTCAGTCTCAGTCAGTCAGTTAGTCAGTCAGTCAGTCAGTCAGTCAGTCAGTCCAGTCTCAGTCAGTCAGGCAGTTAGTCAGTCAGTCTCGGTCAGTCAGTGAGTCAGTCAGTCAGTATCAGTCAGTCAGTGAGTCAGTCTGTCAGTCAGGCAGTATCAGTCAGGCAGTAAGACTCCGCTCGACAGAACTCCGATAGCCTAATGGCTAGACCGCTGGTCTTCCAAGCGAGTGGCCTGGGTTCAAGTCCCAGCCGGAGCGAATATCTTCAATGTATATATTTCTTTTCTAATTTGAAAATTCTTTTTTTTTTCAATTTCTTTCCTTTGCAATTATTGATTATTTATGTAGGGAAGAAAATTCTGAGTCAGTTTAATTTTTCGACACGAAGATTTCAAAGTGTTTAAATAAACAATTACCAAGGTGCATTTTTTGTTTTTATTATATTTAAAACTCCCACAGGCAGAGCTCCCATAGACTAATGTCTAGAGTGTTAGGCTTCCAAGCGAGTGGCCCTGGGATCGAGTCCCAGCCTGAACGAAAATCTTCAATGTATACTTTTAATTTCTAATTTGAAATTTCTTCTTCTTTTTTTTTAAATTTTTCTCTTTTGCGAATATTGATTATTTATGTAGGGAGAAAAATTCTGAGTCAGTTTAATTATTCGACCTGTAAATTTCAAAGTGTTTGAATCAATAATTACCAAGGTGCATTTTTTGTTTTTATTATATTTAAGACTTCCATCGACAGAGCTCCGATAGCCTAATGGCTAGACCGTTGGGTTCCTAGCGCGTGGTACTGGGTTCGAGTCCCGGCCGGAAAGGAAATCTTAAATGCAAATATTTTTTTCTAATTTTATAATTCTTTTTTTTTTATTTTTCCCTTTTGCGAAGTCAGTCAGTCAGTCTGACAGTCAATCAGTCAAGCAGTCAGTCACTCAGTCTCAGTCAGTCAGTTAGTCAGTCAGTCAGTCAGTCAGTCAGTCAGTCCAGTCTCAGTCAGTCAGGCAGTTAGTCAGTCAGTCTCGGTCAGTCAGTGAGTCAGTCAGTCAGTATCAGTCAGTCAGTGAGTCAGTCTGTCAGTCAGGCAGTATCAGTCAGGCAGTAAGACTCCGCTCGACAGAACTCCGATAGCCTAATGGCTAGACCGCTGGTCTTCCAAGCGAGTGGCCTGGGTTCGAGTCCCAGCCGGAGCGAATATCTTCAATGTATATATTTCTTTTCTAATTTGAAAATTCTTTTTTTTTTCAATTTCTTTCCTTTGCAATTATTGATTATTTATGTAGGGAAGAAAATTCTGAGTCAGTTTAATTTTTCGACACGAAGATTTCAAAGTGTTTAAATAAACAATTACAAAGGTGCATTTTTTGTTTTTATTATATTTAAAACTCCCACCGACAGAGCTCCCATAGACTAATGGCTAGAGTGTTAGGCTTCCAAGCGAGTGGCCCTGGGTTCGAGTCCCAGCCTGAACGAAAATCTTCAATGTATACTTTTAGTTTCTAATTTGAAATTTCTTCTTCTTTTTTTTTAATTTTTCTCTTTTGCGAATATTGATTATTTATGTAGGGTGAAAAATTCTGAGTCAGTTTAATTATTCGACCTGTAAATTTCAAAGTGTTTGAATCAATAATTACCAAGGTGCATTTTTTGTTTTTATTATATTTAAGACTTCCATCGACAGAGCTCCGATAGCCTCATGGCTAGACCGTTGGGTTCCTAGCGCGTGGTACTGGGTTCGAGTCCCGGCCGGAAAGGAAATCTTAAATGCAAATATTTTTTTCTAATTTTATAATTCTTTTTTTTTTTATTTTTCCCTTTTGCGAAGTCAGTCAGTCAGTCTGACAGTCAATCAGTCAAGCACTCAGTCATTCAGTCTCAGTCAGTCAGTCCAGTCAGTCAGTCACTCAGTCAGTCAGTTAGTCCTTCAGCCAGTCAGTCAAGCAGTCAGTCATTTAGTCTCAGTCAGTCAGTCATTCAGTCAGTCAGTCAGTCAGGCAGTCAGTCAGTCAGTCAGTCGGTCAGTCCTGTGCAGTCAGTTAGTCACTAAAGCAGTCAGTCAGTCTCAGTCAGTCAGTCAGTCAGTCAGTCCAGTCCAGTCTCAGTCAGTCAGTCAGTCAGTCTCGGTCAGTCAGTCAGTCAGTCATTCAGTCAGTCAGTCAGTCAGCCTTATTCAGTCAGTCTGTCAGTCATCCTTATTCAGTCAGTCTGTCAGTCAGTCAGTCGGTCAGTCCTGTCCAGTCAGTTAGTCAGTCAAGCAGTCAGTCAGGTAGTCAAGCAGTCAGTCAGTCAGTGTCAGTCAGTCATTTAGTCATTCAGTCAGTCAGTGAAATAGCCAGTCAGAGAGTCAAGCAGTCAGTCAGTCAGTCTCAGTCAGTCAGTTAGTCAGTCAGTCAGTCAGTCAGTCAGTCAGTCCAGTCTCAGTCAGTCAGGCAGTTAGTCAGTCAGTCTCGGTCAGTCAGTGAGTCAGTCAGTCAGTATCAGTCAGTCAGTATCAGTCAGTCAGTGAGTCAGTCTGTCAGTCAGGCAGTATCAGTCAGGCAGTAAGACTCCGCTCGACAGAACTCCGATAGCCTAATGGCTAGACCGCTGGTCTTCCAAGCGAGTGGCCTGGGTTCAAGTCCCAGCCGGAACGAATATCTTCAATGTATATATTTCTTTTCTAATTTGAAAATTCTTTTTTTTTTCGATTTCTTTCCTTTGCAATTATTGATTATTTATGTAGGGAAGAAAATTCTGAGTCAGTTTAATTTTTCGACACGAAGATTTCAAAGTGTTTAAATAAACAATTACCAAGGTGCATTTTTTGTTTTTATTATATTTGAAACTCCCACAGACAGAGCTCCCATAGACTAATGGCTAGAGTGTTAGGCTTCCAAGCGAGTGGCCCTGGGATCGAGTCCCAGCCTGAACGAAAATCTTCAATGTTTACTTTTAATTTCTAATTTGAAATTTCTTCTTCTTTTTTTTTAAATTTTTCTCTTTTGCGAATATTGATTATTTATGTAGGGAGAAAAATTCTGAGTCAGTTTAATTATTCGACCTGTAAATTTCAAAGTGTTTGAATCAATAATTACCAAGGTGCATTTTTTGTTTTTATTATATTTAAGACTTCCATCGACAGAGCTCCGATAGCCTAATGGCTAGACCGTTGGGTTCCTAGCGCGTGGTACTGGGTTCGAGTCCCGGCCGGAAAGGAAATCTTAAATGCAAATATTTTTTTCTAATTTTATAATTCTTTTTTTTTTATTTTTCCCTTTTGCGAAGTCAGTCAGTCAGTCTGACAGTCAATCAGTCAAGCAGTCAGTCACTCAGTCTCAGTCAGTCAGTTAGTCAGTCAGTCAGTCAGTCAGTCAGTCAGTCCAGTCTCAGTCAGTCAGGCAGTTAGTCAGTCAGTGAGTCAGTCAGTGAGTCAGTCTGTCAGTCAGGCAGTATCAGTCAGGCAGTAAGACTCCGCTCGACAGAACTCCGATAGCCTAATGGCTAGACCGCTGGTCTTCCAAGCGAGTGGCCTGGGTTCGAGTCCCAGCCGGAGCGAATATCTTCAATGTATATATTTCTTTTCAAATTTGAAAATTCTTTTTTTTTTCAATTTCTTTCCTTTGCAATTATTGATTATTTATGTAGGGAAGAAAATTCTGAGTCAGTTTAATTTTTCGACACGAAGATTTCAAAGTGTTTAAATAAACAATTACAAAGGTGCATTTTTTGTTTTTATTATATTTAAAACTCCCACCGACAGAGCTCCCATAGACTAATGGCTAGAGTGTTAGGCTTCCAAGCGATTGGCCCTGGGTTCGAGTCCCAGCCTGAACGAAAATCTTCAATGTATACTTTTAGTTTCTAATTTGAAATTTCTTCTTCTTTTTTTTTAATTTTTCTCTTTTGCGAATATTGATTATTTATGTAGGGTGAAAAATTCTGAGTCAGTTTAATTATTCGACCTGTAAATTTCAAAGTGTTTGAATCAATAATTACCAAGGTGCATTTTTTGTTTTTATTATATTTAAGACTTCCATCGACAGAGCTCCGATAGCCTAATGGCTAGACCGTTGGGTTCCTAGCGCGTGGTACTGGGTTCGAGTCCCGGCCGGAAAGGAAATCTTAAATGCAAATATTTTTTTCTAATTTTATAATTCTTTTTTTTTTATTTTTCCCTTTTGCGAAGTCAGTCAGTCAGTCTGACAGTCAATCAGTCAAGCACTCAGTCATTCAGTCTCAGTCACTCAGTCAGTCAGTTAGTCCTTCAGCCAGTCAGTCAAGCAGTCAGTCATTTAGTCTCAGTCAGTCAGTCATTCAGTCAGTCAGTCAGTCAGGCAGTCAGTCAGTCAGGCAGTCAGTCGGTCAGTCCTGTGCAGTCAGTTAGTCACTAAAGCAGTCAGTCAGTCTCGGTCAGTCAGTCAGTCAGTCATTCAGTCAGTCAGTCAGTCAGGCAGTCAGTCAGTCGGTCAGCCTTATTCAGTCAGTCTGTCAGTCAGTCAGTCAGTCAGCCTTATTCAGTCAGTCTGTCAGTCATCCTTATTCAGTCAGTCTGTCAGTCAGTCAGTCGGTCAGTCCTGTCCAGTCAGTTAGTCAGTCAAGCAGTCAGTCAGGTAGTCAAGCAGTTAGTCAGTCAGTGTCAGTCAGTCATTTAGTCATTCAGTCAGTCAGTGAAATAGCCAGTCAGAGAGTCAAGCAGTCAGTCAGTCAGTCTCAGTCAGTCAGTTAGTCATTCAGTCAGTCAGTCAGTCAGTCAGTCCAGTCTCAGTCAGTCAGGCAGTTAGTCAGTCAGTCTCGGTCAGTCAGTGAGTCAGTCAGTCAGTATCAGTCAGTCAGTGAGTCAGTCTGTCAGTCAGGCAGTATCAGTCAGGCAGTAAGACTCCGCTCGACAGAACTCCGATAGCCTAATGGCTAGACCGCTGGTCTTCCAAGCGAGTGGCCTGGGTTCCAGTCAAAGCCGGAGCGAATATCTTCAATGTATATATTTCTTTTCTAATTTGAAAATTCTTTTTTTTTTCAATTTCTTTCCTTTGCAATTATTGATTATTTATGTAGGGAAGAAAATTCTGAGTCAGTTTAATTTTTCGACACGAAGATTTCAAAGTGCTTAAATAAACAATTACCAAGGTGCATTTTTTGTTTTTATTATATTTAAAACTCCCACCGACAGAGCTCCCATAGACTAATGGCTAGAGTGTTAGGCTTCCAAGCGAGTGGCCCTGGGTTCGAGTCCCAGCCTGAACGAAAATCTTCAATGTATACTTTTAGTTTCTAATTTGAAATTTCTTCTTCTTTTTTTTTTAATTTTTCTCTTTTGCGAATATTGATTATTTATGTAGGGAGAAAAATTCTGAGTCAGTTTAATTATTCGACCTGTAAATTTCAAAGTGTTTGAATCAATAATTTCCAAGGTGCATTTTTTGTTTTTATTATATTTAAGACTTCCATCGACAGAGCTCCGATAGCCTAAAGGCTAGACCGTTGGGTTCCTAGCGCGTGGTACTGGGTTCGAGTCCCGGCCGGAAAGGAAATCTTAAATGCAAATATTTTTTTCTAATTTTATAATTCTTTTTTTTTATTTTTCCCTTTTGCGAAGTCAGTCAGTCAGTCTGACAGTCAATCAGTCAAGCACTCAGTCATTCAGTCTCAGTCAGTCAGTCCAGTCAGTCAGTCACTCAGTCAGTCAGTTAGTCCTTCAGCCAGTCAGTCAAGCAGTCAGTCATTTAGTCTCAGTCAGTCAGTCATTCAGTCAGTCAGTCAGTCAGGCAGTCAGTCAGTCAGTCAGTCGGTCAGTCCTGTGCAGTCAGTTAGTCACTAAAGCAGTCAGTCAGTCTCAGTCAGTCAGTCAGTCAATCAGTCCAGTCCAGTCTCAGTCAGTCAGTCAGTCAGTCTCGGTCAGTCAGTCAGTCAGTCAGTCAGTCAGTCAGGCAGTCAGTCAGTCGGTCAGCCTTATTCAGTCAGTCTGTCAGTCAGTCAGCCTTATTCAGTCAGTCTGTCAGTCGTCCTTATTCAGTCAGTCTGTCAGTCATCCTTATTCAGTCAGTCTGTCAGTCAGTCAGTCGGTCAGTCCTGTCCAGTCAGTTACTCAGTCAAGCAGTCAGTCAGGTAGTCATACAGTCAGTCAGTCAGTGTCAGTCAGTCATTTAGTCATTCAGTCAGTCAGTGAAATAGCCAGTCAGAGAGTCAAGCAGTCAGTCAGTCAGTCTCAGTCAGTCAGTTAGTCAGTCAGTCAGTCAGTCAGTCAGTCAGTCCAGTCTCAGTCAGTCAGGCAGTTAGTCAGTCAGTCTCGGTCAGTCAGTGAGTCAGTCAGTCAGTATCAGTCAGTCAGTGAGTCAGTCTGTCAGTCAGGCAGTATCAGTCAGGCAGTAAGACTCCGCTCGGCAGAACTCCGATAGCCTAATGGCTAGACCGCTGGTCTTCCAAGCGAGTGGCCTGGGTTCGAGTCCCAGCCGGAGCGAATATCTTCAATGTATATATTTCTTTTCTAATTTGAAAATTCTTTTTTTTTCTCAATTTCTTTCCTTTGCAATTATTGATTATTTATGTAGGGAAGAAAATTCTGAGTCAGTTTAATTTTTCGACACGAAGATTTCAAAGTGTTTAAATAAACAATTACCAAGGTGCATTTTTTGTTTTTATTATATTTAACACTCCCACCGACAGAGCTCCCATAGACTAATGGCTAGAGTGTTAGGCTTCCAAGCGAGTGGCCCTGGGTTCGAGTCCCAGCCTGAACGAAAATCTTCAATGTATACTTTTAGTTTCTAATTTGAAATTTCTTCTTCTTTTTTTTTTAATTTTTCTCTTTTGCGAATATTGATTATTTATGTAGGGAGAAAAATTCTGAGTCAGTTTAATTATTCGACCTGTAAATTTCAAAGTGTTTGAATCAATAATTACCAAGGTGCATTTTTTGTTTTTATTATATTTAAGACTTCCATCGACAGAGCTCCGATAGCCTAATGGCTAGACCGTTGGGTTCCAAGCGCGTGGTACTGGGTTCGAGTCCCGGCCGGAACGAAAATCTTCCATGTATATATTTCTCTTCTAATTTGAAGATTCTTTTTTTTTTCAATTTCTTTCTTTTGCAAATATGGATTATTTATGTACGGAAGAAAATTCTGAGTCAGTTTAATCATTCGACCTTTAGATTTCAAAGATTTTAGATCAATAATTACTAAGGTGCATTTTTTGTTTTTATTATAATTAAGACACCGACCAACAGAGATCCGATAGTATATTGGCGAGAGCGTTGGGCTTCCATGAGTGTCGCCCTGGGTTCAAATCCCAGACGGAAAGGAAATCTTAAATGCAAATATTTTTTTCTAATTTTATAATACTTTTTTTTTTATTTTTCCCTTTTGCGAAGTCAGTCAGTCAGTCTGACAGTCAATCAGTCAAGCACTCAGTCATTCAGTCTCAGTCAGTCAGTCCAGTCAGTCAGTCACTCAGTCAGTCAGTTAGTCCTTCAGCCAGTCAGTCAAGCAGTCAGTAATTTAGCCTCAGTCAGTCAGTCATTCTGTCAGTCAGTCATTCAGGCAGTCAGTCAGTCAGTCAGTCGGTCAGTCCTGTGCAGTCAGTTAGTCACTAAAGCAGTCAGTCAGTCTCAGTCAGTCAGTCAGTCAGTCAGTCCAGTCCAGTCTCAGTCAGTCAGTCAGTCAGTCTCGGTCAGTCATTCAGTCAGTCATTCAGTCAGTCAGTCAGTCAGTCAGGCAGTCAGTCGGTCAGCCTTATTCAGTCAGTCTGTCAGTCAGTCAGTCAGCCTTATTCAGTCAGTCTGTCAGTCATCCTTATTCAGTCAGTCTGTCAGTCAGTCAGTCAGTCAGCCTTATTCAGTCAGTCTGTCAGTCATCCTTATTCAGTCAGTCTGTCAGTCAGTCAGTCAGTCAGCCTTATTCAGTCAGTCTGTCAGTCATCCTTATTCAGTCAGTCTGTCAGTCAGTCAGTCGGTCAGTCCTGTCCAGTCAGTTAGTCAGTCAAGCAGTCAGTCAGGTAGTCAAGCAGTCAGTCAGTCAGTGTCTGTCAGTCATTTAGTCATTCAGTCAGTCAGTGAAATAGCCAGTCAGAGAGTCAAGCAGTCAGTCAGTCAGTCTCAGTCAGTCAGTTAGTCAGTCAGTCAGTCAGTCAGTCAGTCAGTCAGTCCAGTCTCAGTCAGTCAGGCAGTTAGTCAGTCAGTCTCGGTCAGTCAGTGAGTCAGTCAGTCAGTATCAGTCAGTCAGTGAGTCAGTCTGTCAGTCAGGCAGTATCAGTCAGGCAGTAAGACTCCGCTCGACAGAACTCTGATAGCCTAATGGCTAGACCGCTGGTCTTCCAAGCGAGTGGCCTGGGTTCGAGTCCCAGCCGGAGCGAATATCTTCAATGTATATATTTCTTTTCTAATTTGAAAATTCTTTTTTTTTTTCAATTTCTTTCCTTTGCAATTATTGATTATTTATGTAGGGAAGAAAATTCTGAGTCAGTTTAATTTTTCGACACGAAGATTTCAAAGTGTTTAAATAAACAATTACAAAGGTGCATTTTTTGTTTTTATTATATTTAAAACTCCCACCGACAGAGCTCCCATAGACTAATGGCTAGAGTGTTAGGCTTCCAAGCGAGTGGCCCTGGGTTCGAGTCCCAGCCTGAACGAAAATCTTCAATGTATACTTTTAGTTTCTAATTTGAAATTTCTTCTTCTTTTTTTTAAATTTTTCTCTTTTGCGAATATTGATTATTTATGTAGGGAGAAAAATTCTGAGTCAGTTTAATTATTCGACCTGTAAATTTCAAAGTGTTTGAATCAATAATTACCAAGGTGCATTTTTTGTTTTTATTATATTTAAGACTTCCATCGACAGAGCTCCGATAGCCTAATGGCTAGACCGTTGGGTTCCTAGCGCGTGGTACTGGGTTCGAGTCCCGGCCGGAAAGGAAATCTTAAATGCAAATATTTTTTTCTAATTTTATAATTCTTTTTTTTTATTTTTCCCTTTTGCGAAGTCAGTCAGTCAGTCTGACAGTCAATCAGTCAAGCACTCAGTCATTCAGTCTCAGTCAGTCAGTCCAGTCAGTCAGTCACTCAGTCAGTCAGTTAGTCCTTCGGCCAGTCAGTCAAGCAGTCAGTCATTTAGTCTCAGTCAGTCAGTCATTCAGTCAGTCAGTCAGTCAGGCAGTCAGTCAGTCAGTCAGTCGGTCAGTCCTGTGCAGTCAGTTAGTCACTAAAGCAGTCAGTCAGTCTCA
This sequence comes from Uloborus diversus, assembly GCF_026930045.1. Taxonomy (NCBI): domain Eukaryota; kingdom Metazoa; phylum Arthropoda; class Arachnida; order Araneae; family Uloboridae; genus Uloborus; species Uloborus diversus. The sequence continues at coordinate 105,900 of NW_026558054.1, read as the reverse complement.
GTCAGTCAATCAGTCAGTCAGTCCAGTCCAGTCTCAGTCAGTCAGTCAGTCAGTCTCGGTCAGTCAGTCAGTCAGTCATTCAGTCAGTCAGTCAGTCAGGCAGTCAGTCAGTCGGTCAGCCTTATTCAGTCAGTCTGTCAGTCAGTCAGTCAGTCAGCCTTATTCAGTCAGTCTGTCAGTAATCCTTATTCAGTCAGTATGTCAGTCAGTCAGTCAGTCAGCCTTATTCAGTCAGTCTGTCAGTCTTCCTTATTCAGTCAGTCTGTCAGTCAGTCAGTCGGTCAGTCCTGTCCAGTCAGTTAGTCAGTCAAGCAGTCAGTCAGGTAGTCAAGCAGTCAGTCAGTCAGTGTCAGTCAGTCATTTAGTCATTCAGTCAGTCAGTGAAATAGCCAGTCAGAGAGTAAAGCAGTCAGTCAGTCAGTCTCAGTCAGTCAGTTAGTCAGTCAGTCAGTCAGTCAGTCCAGTCTCAGTCAGTCAGGCAGTTAGTCAGTCAGTCTCGGTCAGTCAGTGAGTCAGTCAGTCAGTATCAGTCAGTCAGTGAGTCAGTCTGTCAGTCAGGCAGTATCAGTCAGGCAGTAAGACTCCGCTCGACAGAACTCCGATAGCCTAATGGCTAAACCGCTGGTCTTCCAAGCGAGTGGCCTGGGTTCGAGTCCCAGCTTTAGCGAATATCTTCAATGTATATATTTCTTTTCTAATTTGAAAATTCTTTTTTTTTTCAATTTCTTTCCTTTGCAATTATTGATTATTTATGTAGGGAAGAAAATTCTGAGTCAGTTTAATTTTTCGACACGAAGATTTCAAAGTGTTTAAATAAACAATTACCAAGGTGCATTTTTTGTTTTTATTATATTTAAAACTCCCACCGACAGAGCTCCCATAGACTAATGGCTAGAGTGTTAGGCTTCCAAGCGAGAGGCCCTGGGTTCGAGTCTCAGCCTGAACGAAAATCTTCAATGTATACTTTTAGTTTCTAATTTGAAATTTCTTCTTTTTTTTTAATTTTTCTCTTTTGCGAATATTGATTATTTATGTAGGGAGAAAAATTCTGAGTCAGTTTAATTATTCGACCTGTAAATTTCAAAGTGTTTGAATCAATAATTACCAAGGTGCATTTTTTGTTTTTATTATATTTAAGACTTCCATCGACAGAGCTCCGATAGCCTAATGGCTAGACCGTTGGGTTCCTAGCGCGTGGTACTGGGTTCGAGTCCCGGCCGGAAAGGAAATCTTAAATGCAAATATTTTTTTCTAATTTTATAATTCTTTTTTTTTTATTTTTCCCTTTTGCGAAGTCAGTCAGTCAGTCTGACAGTCAATCAGTCAAGCACTCAGTCATTCAGTCTCAGTCAGTCAGTTCAGTCAGTCAGTCACTCAGTCAGTCAGTTAGTCCTTCAGCCAGTCAGTCAAGCAGTCAGTCATTTAGTCTCAGTCAGTCAGTCATTCAGTCAGTCATTCAGTCAGTCAGTCAGTCAGGCAGTCAGTCAGTCAGTCAGTCGGTCAGTCCTGTGCAGTCAGTTAGTCACTAAAGCAGTCAGTCAGTCTCAGTCAGTCAGTCAGTCAAACAGTCCAGTCCAGTCTCAGTCAGTCAGTCAGTCAGTCTCGGTCAGTCAGACAGTCAGTCATTCAGTCAGTCAGTCAGTCAGGCAGTCAGTCAGTCGGTCAGCCTTATTCAGTCAGTCTGTCAGTCAGTCAGTCAGTCAGCCTTATTCAGTCAGTCTGTCAGTCATCCTTATTCAGTCAGTCTGTCAGTCAGTCAGTCGGTCAGTCCTGTCCAGTCAGTTAGTCAGTCAAGCAGTCAGTCAGGTAGTCAAGCAGTTAGTCAGTCAGTGTCAGTCAGTCATTTAGTCATTCAGTCAGTCAGTGAAATAGCCAGTCAGAGAGTCAAGCAGTCAGTCAGTCAGTCTCAGTCAGTCAGTTAGTCATTCAGTCAGTCAGTCAGTCAGTCAGTCCAGTCTCAGTCAGTCAGGCAGTTAGTCAGTCAGTCTCGGTCAGTCAGTGAGTCAGTCAGTCAGTATCAGTCAGTCAGTGAGTCAGTCTGTCAGTCAGGCAGTATCAGTCAGGCAGTAAGACTCCGCTCGACAGAACTCCGATAGCCTAATGGCTAGACCGCTGGTCTTCCAAGCGAGTGGCCTGGGTTCGAGTCCCAGCCGGAGCGAATATCTTCAATGTATATATTTCTTTTCTAATTTGAAAATTCTTTTTTTTTCTCAATTTCTTTCCTTTGCAATTATTGATTATTTATGTAGGGAAGAAAATTCTGAGTCAGTTTAATTTTTCGACACGAAGATTTCAAAGTGTTTAAATAAACAATTACCAAGGTGCATTTTTTGTTTTTATTATATTTAACACTCCCACCGACAGAGCTCCCATAGACTAATGGCTAGAGTGTTAGGCTTCCAAGCGAGTGGCCCTGGGTTCGAGTCCCAGCCTGAACGAAAATCTTCAATGTATACTTTTAGTTTCTAATTTGAAATTTCTTCTTCTTTTTTTTTAATTTTTCTCTTTTGCGAATATTGATTATTTATGTAGGGAGAAAAATTCTGAGTCAGTTTAATTATTCGACCTGTAAATTTCAAAGTGTTTGAATCAATAATTACCAAGGTGCATTTTTTGTTTTTATTATATTTAAGACTTCCATCGACAGAGCTCCGATAGCCTAATGGCTAGACCGTTGGGTTCCTAGCGCGTGGTACTGGGTTCGAGTCCCGGCCGGAAAGGAAATCTTAAATGCAAATATTTTTTTCTAATTTTATAATTCTTTTTTTTTTATTTTTCCCTTTTGCGAAGTCAGTCAGTCAGTCTGACAGTCAATCAGTCAAGCACTCAGTCATTCAGTCTCAGTCAGTCAGTCCAGTCAGTCAGTCACTCAGTCAGTCAGTTAGTCCTTCGGCCAGTCAGTCAAGCAGTCAGTCATTTAGTCTCAGTCAGTCAGTCATTCAGTCAGTCAGTCAGTCAGGCAGTCAGTCAGTCAGTCAGTCGGTCAGTCCTGTGCAGTCAGTTAGTCACTAAAGCAGTCAGTCAGTCTCAGTCAGTCAATCAGTCAGTCAGTCCAGTCCAGTCTCAGTCAGTCAGTCAGTCAGTCTCGGTCAGTCAGTCAGTCAGTCATTCAGTCAGTCAGTCAGTCAGGCAGTCAGTCAGTCGGTCAGCCTTATTCAGTCAGTCTGTCAGTCAGTCAGTCAGTCAGCCTTATTCAGTCAGTCTGTCAGTAATCCTTATTCAGTCAGTATGTCAGTCAGTCAGTCAGTCAGCCTTATTCAGTCAGTCTGTCAGTCTTCCTTATTCAGTCAGTCTGTCAGTCAGTCAGTCGGTCAGTCCTGTCCAGTCAGTTAGTCAGTCAAGCAGTCAGTCAGGTAGTCAAGCAGTCAGTCAGTCAGTGTCAGTCAGTCATTTAGTCATTCAGTCAGTCAGTGAAATAGCCAGTCAGAGAGTAAAGCAGTCAGTCAGTCAGTCTCAGTCAGTCAGTTAGTCAGTCAGTCAGTCAGTCAGTCAGTCAGTCCAGTCTCAGTCAGTCAGGCAGTTAGTCAGTCAGTCTCGGTCAGTCAGTGAGTCAGTCAGTCAGTATCAGTCAGTCAGTGAGTCAGTCTGTCAGTCAGGCAGTATCAGTCAGGCAGTAAGACTCCGCTCGACAGAACTCCGATAGCCTAATGGCTAAACCGCTGGTCTTCCAAGCGAGTGGCCTGGGTTCGAGTCCCAGCTTTAGCGAATATCTTCAATGTATATATTTCTTTTCTAATTTGAAAATTCTTTTTTTTTTCAATTTCTTTCCTTTGCAATTATTGATTATTTATGTAGGGAAGAAAATTCTGAGTCAGTTTAATTTTTCGACACGAAGATTTCAAAGTGTTTAAATAAACAATTACCAAGGTGCATTTTTTGTTTTTATTATATTTAAAACTCCCACCGACAGAGCTCCCATAGACTAATGGCTAGAGTGTTAGGCTTCCAAGCGAGAGGCCCTGGGTTCGAGTCTCAGCCTGAACGAAAATCTTCAATGTATACTTTTAGTTTCTAATTTGAAATTTCTTCTTTTTTTTTAATTTTTCTCTTTTGCGAATATTGATTATTTATGTAGGGAGAAAAATTCTGAGTCAGTTTAATTATTCGACCTGTAAATTTCAAAGTGTTTGAATCAATAATTACCAAGGTGCATTTTTTGTTTTTATTATATTTAAGACTTCCATCGACAGAGCTCCGATAGCCTAATGGCTAGACCGTTGGGTTCCTAGCGCGTGGTACTGGGTTCGAGTCCCGGCCGGAAAGGAAATCTTAAATGCAAATATTTTTTTCTAATTTTATAATTCTTTTTTTTTATTTTTCCCTTTTGCGAAGTCAGTCAGTCAGTCTGACAGTCAATCAGTCAAGCACTCAGTCATTCAGTCTCAGTCAGTCAGTTCAGTCAGTCAGTCACTCAGTCAGTCAGTTAGTCCTTCAGCCAGTCAGTCAAGCAGTCAGTCATTTAGTCTCAGTCAGTCAGTCATTCAGTCAGTCATTCAGTCAGTCAGTCAGTCAGGCAGTCAGTCAGTCAGTCAGTCGGTCAGTCCTGTGCAGTCAGTTAGTCACTAAAGCAGTCAGTCAGTCTCAGTCAGTCAGTCAGTCAGTCAGTCCAGTCCAGTCTCAGTCAGTCAGTCAGTCAGTCTCGGTCAGTCAGTCAGTCAGTCATTCAGTCAGTCAGTCAGTCAGGCAGTCAGTCAGTCGGTCAGCCTTATTCAGTCAGTCTGTCAGTCAGTCAGTCAGTCAGCCTTATTCAGTCAGTCTGTCAGTCATCCTTATTCAGTCAGTCTGTCAGTCAGTCAGTCGGTCAGTCCTGTCCAGTCAGTTAGTCAGTCAAGCAGTCAGTCAGGTAGTCAAGCAGTTAGTCAGTCAGTGTCAGTCAGTCATTTAGTCATTCAGTCAGTCAGTGAAATAGCCAGTCAGAGAGTCAAGCAGTCAGTCAGTCAGTCTCAGTCAGTCAGTTAGTCATTCAGTCAGTCAGTCAGTCAGTCAGTCCAGTCTCAGTCAGTCAGGCAGTTAGTCAGTCAGTCTCGGTCAGTCAGTGAGTCAGTCAGTCAGTATCAGTCAGTCAGTGAGTCAGTCTGTCAGTCAGGCAGTATCAGTCAGGCAGTAAGACTCCGCTCGACAGAACTCCGATAGCCTAATGGCTAGACCGCTGGTCTTCCAAGCGAGTGGCCTGGGTTCGAGTCCCAGCCGGAGCGAATATCTTCAATGTATATATTTCTTTTCTAATTTGAAAATTCTTTTTTTTTCTCAATTTCTTTCCTTTGCAATTATTGATTATTTATGTAGGGAAGAAAATTCTGAGTCAGTTTAATTTTTCGACACGAAGATTTCAAAGTGTTTAAATAAACAATTACCAAGGTGCATTTTTTGTTTTTATTATATTTAACACTCCCACCGACAGAGCTCCCATAGACTAATGGCTAGAGTGTTAGGCTTCCAAGCGAGTGGCCCTGGGTTCGAGTCCCAGTCTGAACGAAAATCTTCAATGTATACTTTTAGTTTCTAATTTGAAATTTCTTCTTCTTTTTTTTTTAATTTTTCTCTTTTGCGAATATTGATTATTTATGTAGGGAGAAAAATTCTGAGTCAGTTTAATTATTCGACCTGTAAATTTCAAAGTGTTTGAATCAATAATTACCAAGGTGCATTTTTTGTTTTTATTATATTTAAGACTTCCATCGACAGAGCTCCGATAGCCTAATGGCTAGACCGTTGGGTTCCAAGCGCGTGGTACTGGGTTCGAGTCCCGGCCGGAACGAAAATCTTCCATGTATATATTTCTCTTCTAATTTGAAGATTCTTTTTTTTTTCAATTTCTTTCTTTTGCAAATATGGATTATTTATGTACGGAAGAAAATTCTGAGTCAGTTTAATCATTCGACCTTTAGATTTCAAAGATTTTAGATCAATAATTACTAAGGTGCATTTTTTGTTTTTATTATAATTAAGACACCGACCAACAGAGATCCGATAGTATATTGGCGAGAGCGTTGGGCTTCCATGAGTGTCGCCCTGGGTTCAAATCCCAGACGGAAAGGAAATCTTAAATGCAAATATTTTTTTCTAATTTTATAATACTTTTTTTTTTATTTTTCCCTTTTGCGAAGTCAGTCAGTCAGTCTGACAGTCAATCAGTCAAGCACTCAGTCATTCAGTCTCAGTCAGTCAGTCCAGTCAGTCAGTCACTCAGTCAGTCAGTTAGTCCTTCAGCCAGTCAGTCAAGCAGTCAGTCATTTAGTCTCAGTCAGTCAGTCATTCTGTCAGTCAGTCATTCAGGCAGTCAGTCAGTCAGTCAGTCGGTCAGTCCTGTGCAGTCAGTTAGTCACTAAAGCAGTCAGTCAGTCTCAGTCAGTCAGTCAGTCAGTCCAGTCCAGTCTCAGTCAGTCAGTCAGTCAGTCTCGGTCAGTCATTCAGTCAGTCATTCACTCAGTCAGTCAGTCAGTCAGGCAGTCAGTCGGTCAGCCTTATTCAGTCAGTCTGTCAGTCAGTCAGTCAGCCTTATTCAGTCAGTCTGTCAGTCATCCTTATTCAGTCAGTCTGTCAGTCAGTCAGTCAGTCAGCCTTATTCAGTCAGTCTGTCAGTCATCCTTATTCAGTCAGTCTGTCAGTCAGTCAGTCAGTCAGCCTTATTCAGTCAGTCTGTCAGTCATCCTTATTCAGTCAGTCTGTCAGTCAGTCAGTCGGTCAGTCCTGTCCAGTCAGTTAGTCAGTCAAGCAGTCAGTCAGGTAGTCAAGCAGTCAGTCAGTCAGTGTCAGTCAGTCATTTAGTCATTCAGTCAGTCAGTGAAATAGCCAGTCAGAGAGTCAAGCAGTCAGTCAGTCAGTCTCAGTCAGTCAGTTAGTCAGTCAGTCAGTCAGTCAGTCAGTCAGTCAGTCCAGTCTCAGTCAGTCAGGCAGTTAGTCAGTCAGTCTCGGTCAGTCAGTGAGTCAGTCAGTCAGTATCAGTCAGTCAGTGAGTCAGTCTGTCAGTCAGGCAGTATCAGTCAGGCAGTAAGACTCCGCTCGACAGAACTCTGATAGCCTAATGGCTAGACCGCTGGTCTTCCAAGCGAGTGGCCTGGGTTCGAGTCCCAGCCGGAGCGAATATCTTCAATGTATATATTTCTTTTCTAATTTGAAAATTCTTTTTTTTTTCAATTTCTTTCCTTTGCAATTATTGATTATTTATGTAGGGAAGAAAATTCTGAGTCAGTTTAATTTTTCGACACGAAGATTTCAAAGTGTTTAAATAAACAATTACAAAGGTGCATTTTTTGTTTTTATTATATTTAAAACTCCCACCGACAGAGCTCCCATAGACTAATGGCTAGAGTGTTAGGCTTCCAAGCGAGTGGCCCTGGGTTCGAGTCCCAGCCTGAACGAAAATCTTCAATGTATACTTTTAGTTTCTAATTTGAAATTTCTTCTTCTTTTTTTTAATTTTTCTCTTTTGCGAATATTGATTATTTATGTAGGGAGAAAAATTCTGAGTCAGTTTAATTATTCGACCTGTAAATTTCAAAGTGTTTGAATCAATAATTACCAAGGTGCATTTTTTGTTTTTATTATATTTAAGACTTCCATCGACAGAGCTCCGATAGCCTAATGGCTAGACCGTTGGGTTCCTAGCGCGTGGTACTGGGTTCGAGTCCCGGCCGGAAAGGAAATCTTAAATGCAAATATTTTTTTCTAATTTTATAATTCTTTTTTTTTTATTTTTCCCTTTTGCGAAGTCAGTCAGTCAGTCTGACAGTCAATCAGTCAAGCACTCAGTCATTCAGTCTCAGTCAGTCAGTCCAGTCAGTCAGTCACTCAGTCAGTCAGTTAGTCCTTCGGCCAGTCAGTCAAGCAGTCAGTCATTTAGTCTCAGTCAGTCAGTCATTCAGTCAGTCAGTCAGTCAGGCAGTCAGTCAGTCAGTCAGTCGGTCAGTCCTGTGCAGTCAGTTAGTCACTAAAGCAGTCAGTCAGTCTCAGTCAGTCAATCAGTCAGTCAGTCCAGTCCAGTCTCAGTCAGTCAGTCAGTCAGTCTCGGTCAGTCAGTCAGTCAGTCATTCAGTCAGTCAGTCAGTCAGGCAGTCAGTCAGTCGGTCAGCCTTATTCAGTCAGTCTGTCAGTCAGTCAGTCAGTCAGCCTTATTCGGTCAGTCTGTCAGTAATCCTTATTCAGTCAGTATGTCAGTCAGTCAGTCAGTCAGCCTTATTCAGTCAGTCTGTCAGTCTTCCTTATTCAGTCAGTCTGTCAGTCAGTCAGTCGGTCAGTCCTGTCCAGTCAGTTAGTCAGTCAAGCAGTCAGTCAGGTAGTCAAGCAGTCAGTCAGTCAGTGTCAGTCAGTCATTTAGTCATTCAGTCAGTCAGTGAAATAGCCAGTCAGAGAGTAAAGCAGTCAGTCAGTCAGTCTCAGTCAGTCAGTTAGTCAGTCAGTCAGTCAGTCAGTCAGTCAGTCCAGTCTCAGTCAGTCAGGCAGTTAGTCAGTCAGTCTCGGTCAGTCAGTGAGTCAGTCAGTCAGTATCAGTCAGTCAGTGAGTCAGTCTGTCAGTCAGGCAGTATCAGTCAGGCAGTAAGACTCCGCTCGACAGAACTCCGATAGCCTAATGGCTAAACCGCTGGTCTTCCAAGCGAGTGGCCTGGGTTCGAGTCCCAGCTTTAGCGAATATCTTCAATGTATATATTTCTTTTCTAATTTGAAAATTCTTTTTTTTTTCAATTTCTTTCCTTTGCAATTATTGATTATTTATGTAGGGAAGAAAATTCTGAGTCAGTTTAATTTTTCGACACGAAGATTTCAAAGTGTTTAAATAAACAATTACCAAGGTGCATTTTTTGTTTTTATTATATTTAAAACTCCCACCGACAGAGCTCCCATAGACTAATGGCTAGAGTGTTAGGCTTGCAAGCGAGAGGCCCTGGGTTCGAGTCTCAGCCTGAACGAAAATCTTCAATGTATACTTTTAGTTTCTAATTTGAAATTTCTTCTTTTTTTTTTTTAATTTTTCTCTTTTGCGAATATTGATTATTTATGTAGGGAGAAAAATTCTGAGTCAGTTTAATTATTCGACCTGTAAATTTCAAAGTGTTTGAATCAATAATTACCAAGGTGCATTTTTTGTTTTTATTATATTTAAGACTTCCATCGACAGAGCTCCGATAGCCTAATGGCTAGACCGTTGGGTTCCTAGCGCGTGGTACTGGGTTCGAGTCCCGGCCGGAAAGGAAATCTTAAATGCAAATATTTTTTTCTAATTTTATAATTCTTTTTTTTTTATTTTTCCCTTTTGCGAAGTCAGTCAGTCAGTCTGACAGTCAATCAGTCAAGCACTCAGTCATTCAGTCTCAGTCAGTCAGTTCAGTCAGTCAGTCACTCAGTCAGTCAGTTAGTCCTTCAGCCAGTCAGTCAAGCAGTCAGTCATTTAGTCTCAGTCAGTCAGTCATTCAGTCAGTCATTCAGTCAGTCAGTCAGTCAGGGAGTCAGTCAGTCAGTCAGTCGGTCAGTCCTGTGCAGTCAGTTAGTCACTAAAGCAGTCAGTCAGTCTCAGTCAGTCAGTCAGTCAGTCAGTCCAGTCCAGTCTCAGTCAGTCAGTCAGTCAGTCTCGGTCAGTCAGTCAGTCAGTCATTCAGTCAGTCAGTCAGTCAGGCAGTCAGTCAGTCGGTCAGCCTTATTCAGTCAGTCTGTCAGTCAGTCAGTCAGTCAGCCTTATTCAGTCAGTCTGTCAGTCATCCTTATTCAGTCAGTCTGTCAGTCAGTCAGTCGGTCAGTCCTGTCCAGTCAGTTAGTCAGTCAAGCAGTCAGTCAGGTAGTCAAGCAGTCAGTCAGTCAGTGTCAGTCAGTCATTTAGTCATTCAGTCAGTCAGTGAAATAGCCAGTCAGAGAGTCAAGCAGTCAGTCAGTCAGTCTCAGTCAGTCAGTTAGTCAGTCAGTCAGTCAGTCAGTCAGTCAGTCAGTCAGTCCAGTCTCAGTCAGTCAGTCTCGGTCAGTCAGTGAGTCAGTCAGTCAGTATCAGTCAGTCAGTGAGTCAGTCTGTCAGTCAGGCAGTATCAGTCAGGCAGTAAGACTCCGCTCGACAGAACTCCGATAGCCTAATGGCTAGACCGCTGGTCTTCCGAGCGAGTGGCCTGGGTTCCAGTCCCAGCCGGAGCGAATATCTTCAATGTATATATTTCTTTTCTAATTTGAAAAATTTTTTTTTTTTCAATTTCTTTCCTTTGCAATTATTGATTATTTATGTAGGGAAGAAAATTCTGAGTCAGTTTAATTTTTCGACACGAAGATTTCAAAGTGCTTAAATAAACAATTACCAAGGAGCATTTTTTGTTTTTATTATATTTAAAACTCCCACCGACAGAGCTCCCATAGACTAATGGCTAGAGTGTTAGGCTTCCAAGCGAGTGGCCCTGGGTTCGAGTCCCAGCCTGAACGAAAATCTTCAATGTATACTTTTAGTTTCTAATTTGAAATTTCTTCTTCTTTTTTTTTTTTAATTTTTCTCTTTTGCGAATATTGATTATTTATGTAAGGAGAAAAATTCTGAGTCAGTTTAATTATTCGACCTGTAAATTTCAAAGTGTTTGAATCAATAATTACCAAGGTGCATTTTTTGTTTTTATTATATTTAAGACTTCCATCGACAGAGCTCCGATAGCCTAATGGCTAGACCGTTGGGTTCCTAGCGCGTGGTACTGGGTTCGAGTCCCGGCCGGAAAGGAAATCTTAAATGCAAATATTTTTTTCTAATTTTATAATTCTTTTTCTTTTATTTTTCCCTTTTGCGAAGTCACTCAGTCAGTCTGACAGTCAATCAGTCAAGCACTCAGTCATTCAGTCTCAGTCAGTCAGTCCAGTCAGTCAGTCACTCAGTCAGTCAGTTAGTCCTTCAGCCAGTCAGTCAAGCAGTCAGTCATTTAGTCCCAGTCAGTCAGTCATTCAGTCAGTCAGTCAGTCAGTCAGTCAGTCAGTCGGTCAGTCCTGTGCAGTCAGTTAGTCACTAAAGCAGTCAGTCAGTCTCAGTCAGTCAGTCAGTCAGTCATTCCAGTCCAGTCTCAGTCAGTCAGTCAGTCAGTCTCGGTCAGTCAGTCAGTCAGTCATTCAGTCAGTCAGTCAGTCAGGCAGTCAGTCAGTCGGTCAGCCTTATTCAGTCAGTCTGTCAGTCAGTCAGTCAGTCAGCCTTATTCAGTCAGTCTGTCAGTCATCCTTATTCAGTCAGTCTGTCAGTCAGTCAGTCGGTCAGTCCTGTCCAGTCAGTTAGTCAGTCAAGCAGTCAGTCAGGTAGTCAAGCAGTCAGTCAGTCAGTGTCAGTCAGTCATTTAGTCATTCAGTCAGTCAGTGAAATAGCCAGTCAGAGAGTCAAGCAGTCAGTCAGTCAGTCTCAGTCAGTCAGTCAGTCAGTCAGTCAGTCAGTCCAGTCTCAGTCAGTCAGTCTCGGTCAGTCAGTGAGTCAGTCAGTCAGTATCAGTCAGTCAGTGAGTCAGTCTGTCAGTCAGGCAGTATCAGTCAGGCAGTAAGACTCCGCTCGACAGAACTCCGATAGCCTAATGGCTAGACCGCTGGTCTTCCAAGCGAGTGGCCTGGGTTCGAGTCCCAGCCGGAGCGAATATCTTCAATGTATATATTTCTTTTCTAATTTGAAAATTCTTTTTTTTTTTCAATTTCTTTCCTTTGCAATTATTGATTATTTATGTAGGGAAGAAAATTCTGAGTCAGTTTAATTTTTCGACACGAAGATTTCAAAGTGTTTAAATAAACAATTACCAAGGTGCATTTTTTGTTTTTATTATATTTAAAACTCCCACCGACAGAGCTCCCATAGACTAATGGCTAGAGTGTTAGGCTTCCAAGCGAGTGGCCCTGGGTTCGAGTCCCAGCCTGAACGAAAATCTTCAATGTATACTTTTAGTTTCTAATTTGAAAATTTTTCTTCTTTTTTTTTAATTTTTCTCTTTTGCGAATATTGATTATTTATGTAGGGAGAAAAATTCTGAGTCAGTTTAATTATTCGACCTGTAAATTTCAAAGTGTTTGAATCAATAATTACCAAGGTGCATTTTTTGTTTTTATTATATTTAAGACTTCCATCGACAGAGCTCCGATAGCCTAATGGCTAGACCGTTGGGTTCCTAGCGCGTGGTACTGGGTTCGAGTCCCGGCCGGAAAGGAAATCTTAAATGCAAATATTTTTTTCTAATTTTATAATTCTTTTTTTTTTTTATTTTTCCCTTTTGCGAAGTCAGTCAGTCAGTCTGACAGTCAATCAGTCAAGCACTCAGTCATTCAGTCTCAGTCATTCAGTCTCAGTCAGTCAGTCACTCAGTCAGTCAGTTAGTCCTTCAGCCAGTCAGTCAAGCAGTCAGTCATTCAGTCAGTCAGTCAGTCAGGCAGTCAGTCAGGCAGTCAGTCAGTCAGTCGGTCAGTCCTGTGCAGTCAGTTAGTCACTAAAGCAGTCAGTCAGTCTCAGTCAGTCAGTCCAGTCCAGTCTCAGTCAGTCAGTCAGTCAGTCTCGGTCAGTCAGTCAGTCAGTCATTCAGTCAGTCAGTCAGTCAGGCAGTCAGTCAGTCGGTCAGCCTTATTCAGTCAGTCTGTCAGTCAGTCAGTCAGCCAGCCTTATTCAGTCAGTCTGTCAGTCATCCTTATTCAGTCAGTCTGTCAGTCAGTCAGTCGGTCAGTCCTGTCCAGTCAGTTAGTCAGTCAAGCAGTCAGTCAGGTAGTCAAGCAGTCAGTCAGTCAGTGTCAGTCAGTCATTTAGTCATTCAGTCAGTCAGTGAAATAGCCAGTCAGAGAGTCAAGCAGTCAGTCAGTCAGTCTCAGTCAGTCAGGCAGTTAGTCAGTCAGTCTCGGTCAGTCAGTGAGTCAGTCAGTCAGTATCAGTCAGTCAGTGAGTCAGTCTGTCAGTCAGGCAGTATCAGTCAGGCAGTAAGACTCCGCTCGACAGAACTCCGATAGCCTAATGGCTAGACCGCTGGTCTTCCAAGCGAGTGGCCTGGGTTCGAGTCCCAGCCGGAGCGAATATCTTCAATGTATATATTTATTTTCTAATTTGAAAATTCTTTTTTTTTTCAATTTCTTTCCTTTGCAATTATTGATTATTTATGTAGGGAAGAAAATTCTGAGTCAGTTTAATTTTTCGACACGAAGATTTCAAAGTGTTTAAATAAACAATTACAAAGGTGCATTTTTTGTTTTTATTATATTTAAAACTCCCACCGACAGAGCTCCCATAGACTAATGGCTAGAGTGTTAGGCTTCCAAGCGAGTGGCCCTGGGTTCGAGTCCCAGCCTGAACGAAAATCTTCAATGTATACTTTTAGTTTCTAATTTGAAATTTCTTCTTCTTTTTTTTTTAATTTTTCTCTTTTGCGAATATTGATTATTTATGTAGGGAGAAAAATTCTGAGTCAGTTTAATTATTCGACCTGTAAATTTCAAAGTGTTTGAATCAATAATTACCAAGGTGCATTTTTTGTTTTTATTATATTTAAGACTTCCATCGACAGAGCTCCGATAGCCTAATGGCTAGACCGTTGGGTTCCTAGCGCGTGGTACTGGGTTCGAGTCCCGGCCGGAAAGGAAATCTTAAATGCAAATATTTTTTTCTAATTTTATAATTCTTTTTTTTTTATTTTTCCCTTTTGCGAAGTCAGTCAGTCAGTCTGACAGTCAATCAGTCAAGCACTCAGTCATTCAGTCTCAGTCAGTCAGTCCAGTCAGTCAGTCACTCAGTCAGTCAGTTAGTCCTTCAGCCAGTCAGTCAAGCAGTCAGTCATTCAGTCAGTCAGTCAGTCAGGCAGTCAGTCAGTCAGTCAGTCGGTCAGTCCTGTGCAGTCAGTTAGTCACTAAAGCAGTCAGTCAGTCTCAGTCAGTCAGTCAGTCAGTCATTCCAGTCCAGTCTCAGTCAGTCAGTCAGTCAGTCTCGGTCAGTCAGTCAGTCAGTCATTCAGTCAGTCAGTCAGTCAGGCAGTCAGTCAGTCGGTCAGCCTTATTCAGTCAGTCTGTCAGTCAGTCAGTCAGTCAGCCTTATTCAGTCAGTCTGTCAGTCATCCTTATTCAGTCAGTCTGTCAGTCAGTCAGTCGGTCAGTCCTGTCCAGTCAGTTAGTCAGTCAAGCAGTCAGTCAGGTAGTCAAGCAGTCAGTCAGTCAGTGTCAGTCAGTCATTTAGTCATTCAGTCAGTCAGTGAAATAGCCAGTCAGAGAGTCAAGCAGTCAGTCAGTCAGTCTCAGTCAGTCAGTCAGTCAGTCAGTCAGTCAGTCAGTCAGTATAGTCTCAGTCAGTCAGTCTCGGTCAGTCAGTGAGTCAGTCAGTCAGTATCAGTCAGTCAGTGAGTCAGTCTGTCAGTCAGGCAGTATCAGTCAGGCAGTAAGACTCCGCTCGACAGAAATCCGATAGCCTAATGGCTAGACCGCTGGTCTTCCAAGCGAGTGGCCTGGGTTCGAGTCCCAGCCGGAGCGAATATCTTCAATGTATATATTTCTTTTCTAATTTGAAAATTCTTTTTTTTTTCAATTTCTTTCCTTTGCAATTATTGATTATTTATGTAGGGAAGAAAATTCTGAGTCAGTTTAATTTTTCGACACGAAGATTTCAAAGTGTTTAAATAAACAATTACCAAGGTGCATTTTTTGTTTTTATTATATTTAAAACTCCCACCGACAGAGCTCCCATAGACTAATGGCTAGAGTGTTAGGCTTCCAAGCGAGTGGCCCTGGGTTCGAGTCCCAGCCTGAACGAAAATCTTCAATGTATACTTTTAGTTTCTAATTTGAAATTTCTTCTTCTTTTTTTTTTAATTTTTCTCTTTTGCGAATATTGATTATTTATGTAGGGAGAAAAATTCTGAGTCAGTTTAATTATTCGACCTGTAAATTTCAAAGTGTTTGAATCAATAATTACCAAGGTGCATTTTTTGTTTTTATTATATTTAAGACTTCCATCGACAGAGCTCCGATAGCCTAATGGCTAGACCGTTGGGTTCCTAGCGCGTGGTACTGGGTTCGAGTCCCGGCCGGAAAGGAAATCTTAAATGCAAATATTTTTTTCTAATTTTATAATTCTTTTTTTTTTATTTTTCCCTTTTGCGAAGTCAGTCAGTCAGTCTGACAGTCAATCAGTCAAGCACTCAGTCATTCAGTCTCAGTCAGTCAGTCCAGTCAGTCAGTCACTCAGTCAGTCAGTTAGTCCTTCAGCCAGTCAGTCAAGCAGTCAGTCATTCAGTCAGTCAGTCAGTCAGGCAGTCAGTCAGTCAGTCAGTCGGTCAGTCCTGTGCAGTCAGTTAGTCACTAAAGCAGTCAGTCAGTCTCAGTCAGTCAGTCAGTCAGTCATTCCAGTCCAGTCTCAGTCAGTCAGTCAGTCAGTCTCGGTCAGTCAGTCAGTCAGTCATTCAGTCAGTCAGTCAGTCAGGCAGTCAGTCAGTCGGTCAGCCTTATTCAGTCAGTCTGTCAGTCAGTCAGTCAGTCAGCCTTATTCAGTCAGTCTGTCAGTCATCCTTATTCAGTCAGTCTGTCAGTCAGTCAGTCGGTCAGTCCTGTCCAGTCAGTTAGTCAGTCAAGCAGTCAGTCAGGTAGTCAAGCAGTCAGTCAGTCAGTGTCAGTCAGTCATTTAGTCATTCAGTCAGTCAGTGAAATAGCCAGTCAGAGAGTCAAGCAGTCAGTCAGTCAGTCTCAGTCAGTCAGTCAGTCAGTCCAGTCTCAGTCAGTCAGTCTCGGTCAGTCAGTGAGTCAGTCAGTCAGTATCAGTCAGTCAGTGAGTCAGTCTGTCCGTCAGGCAGTATCAGTCAGGCAGTAAGACTCCGCTCGACAGAACTCCGATAGCCTAATGGCTAGACCGCTGGTCTTCCAAGCGAGTGGCCTGGGTTCGAGTCCCAGCCGGAGCGAATATCTTCAATGTATATATTTCTTTTCTAATTTGAAAATTCTTTTTTTTTTTCAATTTCTTTCCTTTGCAATTATTGATTATTTATGTAGGGAAGAAAATTCTGAGTCAGTTTAATTTTTCGACACGAAGATTTCAAAGTGTTTAAATAAACAATTACCAAGGTGCATTTTTTGTTTTTATTATATTTAAAACTCCCACCGACAGAGCTCCCATAGACTAATGGCTAGAGTGTTAGGCTTCCAAGCGAGTGGCCCTGGGTTTGAGTCCCAGCCTGAACGAAAATCTTCAATGTATACTTTGAATATTTTCGAAGTATACATTGAATTAATATGAATATTTCGAATATATGTTTAGTTTCTAATTTGAAATTTCTTCTTCTTTTTTTTTTAATTTTTCTCTTTTGCGAATATTTATTATTTATGTAGGGAGAAAAATTCTGAGTCAGTTTAATTATTCGACCTGTAAATTTCAAAGTGTTTGAATCAATAATTACCAAGGTGCATTTTTTGTTTTTATTATATTTAAGACTTCCATCGACAGAGCTCCGATAGCCTAATGGCTAGACCGTTGGGTTCCTAGCGCGTGGTACTGGGTTCGAGTCCCGGCCGGAAAGGAAATCTTAAATGCAAATATTTTTTTCTAATTTTATAATTCTTTTTTTTTTTTATTTTTCCCTTTTGCGAAGTCAGTCAGTCAGTCTGACAGTCAATCAGTCAAGCACTCAGTCATTCAGTCTCAGTCATTCAGTCTCAGTCAGTCAGTCACTCAGTCAGTCAGTTAGTCCTTCAGCCAGTCAGTCAAGCAGTCAGTCATTCAGTCAGTCAGTCAGTCAGGCAGTCAGTCAGGCAGTCAGTCAGTCAGTCGGTCAGTCCTGTGCAGTCAGTTAGTCACTAAAGCAGTCAGTCAGTCTCAGTCAGTCAGTCCAGTCCAGTCTCAGTCAGTCAGTCAGTCAGTCTCGGTCAGTCAGTCAGTCAGTCATTCAGTCAGTCAGTCAGTCAGGCAGTCAGTCAGTCGGTCAGCCTTATTCAGTCAGTCTGTCAGTCAGTCAGTCAGTCAGCCTTATTCAGTCAGTCTGTCAGTCATCCTTATTCAGTCAGTCTGTCAGTCAGTCAGTCGGTCAGTCCTGTCCAGTCAGTTAGTCAGTCAAGCAGTCAGTCAGGTAGTCAAGCAGTCAGTCAGTCAGTGTCAGTCAGTCATTTAGTCATTCAGTCAGTCAGTGAAATAGCCAGTCAGAGAGTCAAGCAGTCAGTCAGTCAGTCTCAGTCAGTCAGTTAGTCAGTCAGTCAGTCAGTCAGTCAGTCCAGTCTCAGTCAGTCAGGCAGTTAGTCAGTCAGTCTCGGTCAGTCAGTGAGTCAGTCAGTCAGTATCAGTCAGTCAGTGAGTCAGTCTGTCAGTCAGGCAGTATCAGTCAGGCAGTAAGACTCCGCTCGACAGAACTCCGATAGCCTAATGGCTAGACCGCTGGTCTTCCAAGCGAGTGGCCTGGGTTCGAGTCCCAGCCGGAGCGAATATCTTCAATGTATATATTTATTTTCTAATTTGAAAATTCTTTTTTTTTTTCAATTTCTTTCCTTTGCAATTATTGATTATTTATGTAGAGAAGAAAATTCTGAGTCAGTTTAATTTTTCGACACGAAGATTTCAAAGTGTTTAAATAAACAATTACAAAGGTGCATTTTTTGTTTTTATTATATTTAAAACTCCCACCGACAGAGCTCCCATAGACTAATGGCTAGAGTGTTAGGCTTCCAAGCGAGTGGCCCTGGGTTCGAGTCCCAGCCTGAACGAAAATCTTCAATGTATACTTTTAGTTTCTAATTTGAAATTTCTTCTTCTTTTTTTTTTAATTTTTCTCTTTTGCGAATATTGATTATTTATGTAGGGAGAAAAATTCTGAGTCAGTTTAATTATTCGACCTGTAAATTTCAAAGTGTTTGAATCAATAATTACCAAGGTGCATTTTTTGTTTTTATTATATTTAAGACTTCCATCGACAGAGCTCCGATAGCCTAATGGCTAGACCGTTGGGTTCCTAGCGCGTGGTACTGGGTTCGAGTCCCGGCCGGAAAGGAAATCTTAAATGCAAATATTTTTTTCTAATTTTATAATTCTTTTTTTTTTATTTTTCCCTTTTGCGAAGTCAGTCAGTCAGTCTGACAGTCAATCAGTCAAGCACTCAGTCATTCAGTCTCAGTCAGTCAGTCCAGTCAGTCAGTCACTCAGTCAGTCAGTTAGTCCTTCAGCCAGTCAGTCAAGCAGTCAGTCATTCAGTCAGTCAGTCAGTCAGTCAGTCAGTCAGTCGGTCAGTCCTGTGCAGTCAGTTAGTCACTAAAGCAGTCAGTCAGTCTCAGTCAGTCAGTCAGTCAGTCTCGGTCAGTCAGTCAGTCAGTCATTCAGTCAGTCAGTCAGTCAGGCAGTCAGTCAGTCGGTCAGCCTTATTCAGTCAGTCTGTCAGTCAGTCAGTCAGTCAGCCTTATTCAGTCAGTCTGTCAGTCATCCTTATTCAGTCAGTCTGTCAGTTAGTCAGTCGGTCAGTCCTGTCCAGTCAGTTAGTCAGTCAAGCAGTCAATCAGGTAGTCAAGCAGTCAGTCAGTCAGTGTCAGTCAGTCATTTAGTCATTCAGTCAGTCAGTGAAATAGCCAGTCAGAGAGTCAAGCAGTCAGTCAGTCAGTCTCAGTCAGTCAGTCAGTCAGTCAGTCAGTCAGTCCAGTCTCAGTCAGTCAGGCAGTTAGTCAGTCAGTCTCGGTCAGTCAGTGAGTCAGTCAGTCAGTCAGTGAGTCAGTCTGTCAGTCAGGCAGTATCAGTCAGGCAGTAAGACTCCGCTCGACAGAACTCCGATAGCCTAATGGCTAGACCGCTGGTCTTCCAAGCGAGTGGCCTGGGTTCGAGTCCCAGCCGGAGCGAATATCTTCAATGTATATATTTCTTTTCTAATTTGAAAATTCTTTTTTTTTTCAATTTCTTTCCTTTGCAATTATTGATTATTTATGTAGGGAAGAAAATTCTGAGTCAGTTTAATTTTTCGACACGAAGTTTTCAAAGTGTTTAAATAAACAATTACCAAGGTGCATTTTTTGTTTTTATTATATTTAAAACTCCCACCGACAGAGCTCCCATAGACTAATGGCTAGAGTGTTAGGCTTCCAAGCGAGTGGCCCTGGGTTCGAGTCCCAGCCTGAACGAAAATCTTCAATGTATACTTTTAGTTTCTAATTTGAAATTTCTTCTTTTTTTTTTAATTTTTCTCTTTTGCGAATATTGATTATTTATGTAGGGAGAAAAATTCTGAGTCAGTTTAATTATTTGACCTGTAAATTTCAATGTGTTTGAATCAATAATTACCAAGGTGCATTTTTTGTTTTTATTATATTTAAGACTTCCATCGACAGAGCTCCGATAGCCTAATGGCTAGACCGTTGGGTTCCAAGCGCGTGGTACTGGGTTCGAGTCCCGGCCGGAAAGGAAATCTTAAATGCAAATATTTTTTTCTAATTTTATAATTCTTTTTTTTTATTTTTCCCTTTTGCGAAGTCAGTCAGTCAGTCTGACAGTCAATCAGTCAAGCACTCAGTCATTCAGTCTCAGTCAGTCAGTCCAGTCAGTCAGTCACTCAGTCAGTCAGTTAGTCCTTCAGCCAGTCAGTCAAGCAGTCAGTCATTTAGTCTCAGTCAGTCAGTCATTCAGTCAGTCAGTCAGTCAGTCAGTCAGTCGGTCAGTCGGTCAGTCCTGTGCAGTCAGTTAGTCACTAAAGCAGTCAGTCAGTCTCAGTCAGTCAGTCAGTCAGTCAGTCCAGTCCAGTCTCAGTCAGTCAGTCAGTCAGTCTCGGTCAGTCAGTCAGTCAGTCATTCAGTCAGTCAGTCAGTCAGGCAGTCAGTCAGTCGGTCAGCCTTACTCAGTCAGTCAGTCAGTCAGTCAGTCAGTCAGTCAGCCTTATTCAGTCAGTCTGTCAGTCATCCTTATTCAGTAAGTCTGTCAGTCAGTCAGCCGGTCAGTCCTGTCCAGTCAGTTAGTCAGTCAAGCAGTCAGTCAGGTAGTCAAGCAGTCAGTCAGTCAGTGTCAGTCAGTCATTTAGTCATTCAGTCAGTGAGTGAAATAGCCAGTCAGAGAGTCAAGCAGTCAGTCAGTCAGTCTCAGTCAGTCAGTTAGTCAGTCAGTCAGTCAGTCAGTCAGTCAGTCCAGTCTCAGTCAGTCAGGCAGTTAGTCAGTCAGTCTCGGTCAGTCAGTGAGTCAGTCAGTCAGTATCAGTCAGTCAGTGAGTCAGTCTGTCAGTCAGGCAGTATCAGTCAGGCAGTAAGACTCCGCGCGACAGAACTCCGATAGCCTAATGGCTAGACCGCTGGTCTTCCAAGCGAGTGGCCTGGGTTCGAGTCCCAGCCGGAGCGAATATCTTCAATGTATATATTTCTTTTCTAATTTGAAAATTCTTTTTTTTTTTCAATTTCTTTCCTTTGCAATTATTGATTATTTATGTAGGGAAGAAAATTCTGAGTCAGTTTAATTTTTCGACACGAAGATTTCAAAGTGTTTAAATAAACAATTACCAAGGTGCATTTTTTGTTTTTATTATATTTAAAACTGCCACCGACAGAGCTCCCATAGACTAATGGCTAGAGTGTTAGGCTTCCAAGCGAGTGGCTCTGGGTTCGAGTCCCAGCCTGAACGAAAATCTTCAATGTATACTTTTAGTTTCTAATTTGAAATTTCTTCTTCTTTTTTTTTTTAATTTTTCTCTTTTGCGAATATTGATTATTTATGTAGGGAGAAAAATTCTGAGTCAGTTTAATTATTCGACCTGTAAATTTCAAAGTGTTTGAATCAATAATTACCAAGGTGCATTTTTTGTTTTTATTATATTTAAGACTTCCATCGACAGAGCTCCGATAGCCTAATGGCTAGACCGTTGGGTTCCTAGCGCGTGGTACTGGGTTCGAGTCCCGGCCGGAAAGGAAATCTTAAATGCAAATATTTTTTTTTAATTTTATAATTCTTTTTTTTTTATTTTTCCCTTTTGCGAAGTCAGTCAGTCAGTCTGACAGTCAATCAGTCAAGCACTCAGTCATTCAGTCTCAGTCAGTCAGTCCAGTCAGTCAGTCACTCAGTCAGTCAGTTAGTCCTTCAGCCAGTCAGTCAAGCAGTCAGTCATTCAGTCAGTCAGTCAGTCAGGCAGTCAGTCAGTCAGTCAGTCGGTCAGTCCTGTGCAGTCAGTTAGTCACTAAAGCAGTCAGTCAGTCTCAGTCAGTCAGTCAGTCAGTCAGTCCAGTCCAGTCTCAGTCAGTCAGTCAGTCAGTCTCGGTCAGTCAGTCAGTCAGTCATTCAGTCAGTCAGTCAGTCAGGCAGTCAGTCAGTCGGTCAGCCTTATTCAGTCAGTCTGTCAGTCAGTCAGTCAGTCAGCCTTATTCAGTCAGTCTGTCAGTCATCCTTATTCAGTCAGTCTGTCAGTTAGTCAGTCGGTCAGTCCTGTCCAGTCAGTTAGTCAGTCAAGCAGTCAATCAGGTAGTCAAGCAGTCAGTCAGTCAGTGTCAGTCAGTCATTTAGTCATTCAGTCAGTCAGTGAAATAGCCAGTCAGAGAGTCAAGCAGTCAGTCAGTCAGTCTCAGTCAGTCAGTCAGTCAGTCAGTCAGTCAGTCAGTCAGTCCAGTCTCAGTCAGTCAGGCAGTTAGTCAGTCAGTCTCGGTCAGTCAGTGAGTCAGTCAGTCAGTCAGTGAGTCAGTCTGTCAGTCAGGCAGTATCAGTCAGGCAGTAAGACTCCGCTCGACAGAACTCCGATAGCCTAATGGCTAGACCGCTGGTCTTCCAAGCGAGTGGCCTGGGTTCGAGTCCCAGCCGGAGCGAATATCTTCAATGTATATATTTCTTTTCTAATTTGAAAATTCTTTTTTTTTTCAATTTCTTTCCTTTGCAATTATTGATTATTTATGTAGGGAAGAAAATTCTGAGTCAGTTTAATTTTTCGACACGAAGTTTTCAAAGTGTTTAAATAAACAATTACCAAGGTGCATTTTTTGTTTTTATTATATTTAAAACTCCCACCGACAGAGCTCCCATAGACTAATGGCTAGAGTGTTAGGCTTCCAAGCGAGTGGCCCTGGGTTCGAGTCCCAGCCTGAACGAAAATCTTCAATGTATACTTTTAGTTTCTAATTTGAAATTTCTTCTTTTTTTTTAATTTTTCTCTTTTGCGAATATTGATTATTTATGTAGGGAGAAAAATTCTGAGTCAGTTTAATTATTTGACCTGTAAATTTCAATGTGTTTGAATCAATAATTACCAAGGTGCATTTTTTGTTTTTATTATATTTAAGACTTCCATCGACAGAGCTCCGATAGCCTAATGGCTAGACTGTTGGGTTCCAAGCGCGTGGTACTGGGTTCGAGTCCCGGCCGGAAAGGAAATCTTAAATGCAAATATTTTTTTCTAATTTTATAATTCTTTTTTTTTATTTTTCCCTTTTGCGAAGTCAGTCAGTCAGTCTGACAGTCAATCAGTCAAGCACTCAGTCATTCAGTCTCAGTCAGTCAGTCCAGTCAGTCAGTCACTCAGTCAGTCAGTTAGTCCTTCAGCCAGTCAGTCAAGCAGTCAGTCATTTAGTCTCAGTCAGTCAGTCATTCAGTCAGTCAGTCAGTCAGTCAGTCAGTCGGTCAGTCGGTCAGTCCTGTGCAGTCAGTTAGTCACTAAAGCAGTCAGTCAGTCTCAGTCAGTCAGTCAGTCAGTCAGTCCAGTCCAGTCTCAGTCAGTCAGTCAGTCAGTCTCGGTCAGTCAGTCAGTCAGTCATTCAGTCAGTCAGTCAGTCAGGCAGTCAGTCAGTCGGTCAGCCTTATTCAGTCAGTCAGTCAGTCAGTCAGTCAGTCAGTCAGCCTTATTCAGTCAGTCTGTCAGTCATCCTTATTCAGTAAGTCTGTCAGTCAGTCAGCCGGTCAGTCCTGTCCAGTCAGTTAGTCAGTCAAGCAGTCAGTCAGGTAGTCAAGCAGTCAGTCAGTCAGTGTCAGTCAGTCATTTAGTCATTCAGTCAGTGAGTGAAATAGCCAGTCAGAGAGTCAAGCAGTCAGTCAGTCAGTCTCAGTCAGTCAGTTAGTCAGTCAGTCAGTCAGTCAGTCAGTCCAGTCTCAGTCAGTCAGGCAGTTAGTCAGTCAGTCTCGGTCAGTCAGTGAGTCAGTCAGTCAGTATCAGTCAGTCAGTGAGTCAGTCTGTCAGTCAGGCAGTATCAGTCAGGCAGTAAGACTCCGCGCGACAGAACTCCGATAGCCTAATGGCTAGACCGCTGGTCTTCCAAGCGAGTGGCCTGGGTTCGAGTCCCAGCCGGAGCGAATATCTTCAATGTATATATTTCTTTTCTAATTTGAAAATTCTTTTTTTTTTCAATTTCTTTCCTTTGCAATTATTGATTATTTATGTAGGGAAGAAAATTCTGAGTCAGTTTAATTTTTCGACACGAAGATTTCAAAGTGTTTAAATAAACAATTACCAAGGTGCATTTTTTGTTTTTATTATATTTAAAACTGCCACCGACAGAGCTCCCATAGACTAATGGCTAGAGTGTTAGGCTTCCAAGCGAGTGGCTCTGGGTTCGAGTCCCAGCCTGAACGAAAATCTTCAATGTATACTTTTAGTTTCTAATTTGAAATTTCTTCTTCTTTTTTTTTTAATTTTTCTCTTTTGCGAATATTGATTATTTATGTAGGGAGAAAAATTCTGAGTCAGTTTAATTATTCGACCTGTAAATTTCAAAGTGTTTGAATCAATAATTACCAAGGTGCATTTTTTGTTTTTATTATATTTAAGACTTCCATCGACAGAGCTCCGATAGCCTAATGGCTAGACCGTTGGGTTCCTAGCGCGTGGTACTGGGTTCGAGTCCCGGCCGGAAAGGAAATCTTAAATGCAAATATTTTTTTTTAATTTTATAATTCTTTTTTTTTTATTTTTCCCTTTTGCGAAGTCAGTCAGTCAGTCTGACAGTCAATCAGTCAAGCACTCAGTCATTCAGTCTCAGTCAGTCAGTCCAGTCAGTCAGTCACTCAGTCAGTCAGTTAGTCCTTCAGCCAGTCAGTCAAGCAGTCAGTCATTCAGTCAGTCAGTCAGTCAGGCAGTCAGTCAGTCAGTCAGTCGGTCAGTCCTGTGCAGTCAGTTAGTCACTAAAGCAGTCAGTCAGTCTCAGTCAGTCAGTCAGTCAGTCAGTCCAGTCCAGTCTCAGTCAGTCAGTCAGTCAGTCTCGGTCAGTCAGTCAGTCAGTCATTCAGTCAGTCAGTCAGTCAGGCAGTCAGTCAGTCGGTCAGCCTTATTCAGTCAGTCTGTCAGTCAGTCAGTCAGTCAGCCTTATTCAGTCAGTCTGTCAGTCATCCTTATTCAGTCAGTCTGTCAGTTAGTCAGTCGGTCAGTCCTGTCCAGTCAGTTAGTCAGTCAAGCAGTCAATCAGGTAGTCAAGCAGTCAGTCAGTCAGTGTCAGTCAGTCATTTAGTCATTCAGTCAGTCAGTGAAATAGCCAGTCAGAGAGTCAAGCAGTCAGTCAGTCAGTCTCAGTCAGTCAGTCAGTCAGTCAGTCAGTCAGTCAGTCAGTCCAGTCTCAGTCAGTCAGGCAGTTAGTCAGTCAGTCTCGGTCAGTCAGTGAGTCAGTCAGTCAGTCAGTGAGTCAGTCTGTCAGTCAGGCAGTATCAGTCAGGCAGTAAGACTCCGCGCGACAGAACTCCGATAGCCTAATGGCTAGACCGCTGGTCTTCCAAGCGAGTGGCCTGGGTTCGAGTCCCAGCCGGAGCGAATATCTTCAATGTATATATTTCTTTTCTAATTTGAAAATTCTTTTTTTTTTCAATTTCTTTCCTTTGCAATTATTGATTATTTATGTAGGGAAGAAAATTCTGAGTCAGTTTAATTTTTCGACACGAAGTTTTCAAAGTGTTTAAATAAACAATTACCAAGGTGCATTTTTTGTTTTTATTATATTTAAAACTCCCACCGACAGAGCTCCCATAGACTAATGGCTAGAGTGTTAGGCTTCCAAGCGAGTGGCCCTGGGTTCGAGTCCCAGCCTGAACGAAAATCTTCAATGTATACTTTTAGTTTCTAATTTGAAATTTCTTCTTTTTTTTTAATTTTTCTCTTTTGCGAATATTGATTATTTATGTAGGGAGAAAAATTCTGAGTCAGTTTAATTATTTGACCTGTAAATTTCAATGTGTTTGAATCAATAATTACCAAGGTGCATTTTTTGTTTTTATTATATTTAAGACTTCCATCGACAGAGCTCCGATAGCCTAATGGCTAGACTGTTGGGTTCCAAGCGCGTGGTACTGGGTTCGAGTCCCGGCCGGAAAGGAAATCTTAAATGCAAATATTTTTTTCTAATTTTATAATTCTTTTTTTTTATTTTTCCCTTTTGCGAAGTCAGTCAGTCAGTCTGACAGTCAATCAGTCAAGCACTCAGTCATTCAGTCTCAGTCAGTCAGTCCAGTCAGTCAGTCACTCAGTCAGTCAGTTAGTCCTTCAGCCAGTCAGTCAAGCAGTCAGTCATTTAGTCTCAGTCAGTCAGTCATTCAGTCAGTCAGTCAGTCAGTCAGTCAGTCGGTCAGTCGGTCAGTCCTGTGCAGTCAGTTAGTCACTAAAGCAGTCAGTCAGTCTCAGTCAGTCAGTCAGTCAGTCAGTCCAGTCCAGTCTCAGTCAGTCAGTCAGTCAGTCTCGGTCAGTCAGTCAGTCAGTCATTCAGTCAGTCAGTCAGTCAGGCAGTCAGTCAGTCGGTCAGCCTTATTCAGTCAGTCAGTCAGTCAGTCAGTCAGTCAGTCAGCCTTATTCAGTCAGTCTGTCAGTCATCCTTATTCAGTAAGTCTGTCAGTCAGTCAGCCGGTCAGTCCTGTCCAGTCAGTTAGTCAGTCAAGCAGTCAGTCAGGTAGTCAAGCAGTCAGTCAGTCAGTGTCAGTCAGTCATTTAGTCATTCAGTCAGTGAGTGAAATAGCCAGTCAGAGAGTCAAGCAGTCAGTCAGTCAGTCTCAGTCAGTCAGTTAGTCAGTCAGTCAGTCAGTCAGTCAGTCCAGTCTCAGTCAGTCAGGCAGTTAGTCAGTCAGTCTCGGTCAGTCAGTGAGTCAGTCAGTCAGTATCAGTCAGTCAGTGAGTCAGTCTGTCAGTCAGGCAGTATCAGTCAGGCAGTAAGACTCCGCGCGACAGAACTCCGATAGCCTAATGGCTAGACCGCTGGTCTTCCAAGCGAGTGGCCTGGGTTCGAGTCCCAGCCGGAGCGAATATCTTCAATGTATATATTTCTTTTCTAATTTGAAAATTCTTTTTTTTTTCAATTTCTTTCCTTTGCAATTATTGATTATTTATGTAGGGAAGAAAATTCTGAGTCAGTTTAATTTTTCGACACGAAGATTTCAAAGTGTTTAAATAAACAATTACCAAGGTGCATTTTTTGTTTTTATTATATTTAAAACTGCCACCGACAGAGCTCCCATAGACTAATGGCTAGAGTGTTAGGCTTCCAAGCGAGTGGCTCTGGGTTCGAGTCCCAGCCTGAACGAAAATCTTCAATGTATACTTTTAGTTTCTAATTTGAAATTTCTTCTTCTTTTTTTTTTAATTTTTCTCTTTTGCGAATATTGATTATTTATGTAGGGAGAAAAATTCTGAGTCAGTTTAATTAGTCGACCTGTAAATTTCAAAGTGTTTGAATCAATAATTACCAAGGTGCATTTTTTGTTTTTATTATATTTAAGACTTCCATCGACAGAGCTCCGATAGCCTAATGGCTAGACCGTTGGGTTCCTAGCGCGTGGTACTGGGTTCGAGTCCCGGCCGGAAAGGAAATCTTAAATGCAAATATTTTTTTCTAATTTTATAATTCTTTTTTTTATTTTTCCCTTTTGCGAAGTCAGTCAGTCAGTCTGACAGTCAATCAGTCAAGCACTCAGTCATTCAGTCTCAGTCAGTCAGTCCAGTCAGTCAGTCACTCAGTCAGTCAGTTAGTCCTTCAGCCAGTCAGTCAAGCAGTCAGTCATTTAGTCTCAGTCAGTCAGTCAGTCAGTCAGTCCTGTGCAGTCAGTTAGTCACTAAAGCAGTCAGTCAGTCTCAGTCAGTCAGTCAGTCAGTCAGTCCAGTCCAGTCTCAGTCAGTCAGTCAGTCAGTCTCGGTCAGTCAGTCAGTCAGTCATTCAGTCAGTCAGTCAGTCAGGCAGTCAGTCAGTCGGTCAGCCTCATTCAGTCAGTCTGTCAGTCAGTCAGTCAGTCAGCCTTATTCAGTCAGTCTGTCAGTCATCCTTATTCAGTCAGTCTGTCAGTCAGTCAGTCGGTCAGTCCTGTCCAGTCAGTTAGTCAGTCAAGCAGTCAGTCAGGTAGTCAAGCAGTCAGTCAGTCAGTGTCAGTCGGTCATTTAGTCATTCAGTCAGTCAGTGAAATAGCCAGTCAGAGAGTCAAGCAGTCAGTCAGTCAGTCTCAGTCAGTCAGTTAGTCAGTCAGTCAGTCAGTCAGTCAGTCAGTCCAGTCTCAGTCAGTCAGGCAGTTAGTCAGTCAGTCTCGGTCAGTCAGTGAGTCAGTCAGTCAGTATCAGTCAGTCAGTGAGTCAGTCTGTCAGTCAGGCAGTATCAGTCAGGCAGTAAGACTCCGCTCGACAGAACTCCGATAGCCTAATGGCTAGACCGCTGGTCTTCCAAGCGAGTGGCCTGGGTTCGAGTCCCAGCCGGAGCGAATATCTTCAATGTATATATTTCTTTTCTAATTTGAAAATTCTTTTTTTTTTCAATTTCTTTCCTTTGCAATTATTGATTATTTATGTAGGGAAGAAAATTCTGAGTCAGTTTAATTTTTCGACACGAAGATTTCAAAGTGTTTAAATAAACAATTACCAAGGTGCATTTTTTGTTTTTATTATATTTAAAACTCCCACCGACAGAGCTCCCATAGACTAATGGCTAGAGTGTTAGGCTTCCAAGCGAGTGGCCCTGGGTTCGAGTCCCAGCCTGAACGAAAATCTTCAATGTATACTTTTAGTTTCTAATTTGAAAATTTTTCTTCTTTTTTTTTAATTTTTCTCTTTTGCGAATATTGATTATTTATGTAGGGAGAAAAATTCTGAGTCAGTTTAATTATTCGACCTGTAGATTTCAAAGTGTTTGAATCAATAATTACCAAGGTGCATTTTTTGTTTTTATTATATTTAAGACTTCCATCGACAGAGCTCCGATAGCCTAATGGCTAGACCGTTGGGTTCCTAGCGCGTGGTACTGGGTTCGAGTCCCGGCCGGAAAGGAAATCTTAAATGCAAATATTTTTTTCTAATTTTATAATTCTTTTTTTTTTTATTTTTCCCTTTTGCGAAGTCAGTCAGTCAGTCTGACAGTCAATCAGTCAAGCACTCAGTCATTCAGTCTCAGTCAGTCAGTCCAGTCAGTCAGTCACTCAGTCAGTCAGTTAGTCCTTCAGCCAGTCAGTCAAGCAGTCAGTCATTTAGTCTCAGTCAGTCAGTCATTCAGTCAGTCAGTCAGTCAGGCAGTCAGTCAGTCAGTCAGTCGGTCAGTCCTGTGCAGTCAGTTAGTCACTAAAGCAGTCAGTCAGTCTCAGTCAGTCAGTCAGTCAGTCAGTCCAGTCCAGTCTCAGTCAGTCAGTCAGTCAGTCTCGGTCAGTCAGTCAGTCAGTCATTCAGTCAGTCAGGCAGTCAGTCAGTCGGTCAGCCTTATTCAGTCAGTCTGTCAGTCAGTCAGTCAGTCAGCCTTATTCAGTCAGTCTGTCAGTCATCCTTATTCAGTCAGTCTGTCAGTCAGTCAGTCGGTCAGTCCTGTCCAGTCAGTTAGTCAGTCAAGCAGTCAGTCAGGTAGTCAAGCAGTCAGTCAGTCAGTGTCAGTCAGTCATTTAGTCATTCAGTCAGTCAGTGAAATAGCCAGTCAGAGAGTCAAGCAGTCAGTCAGTCAGTCTCAGTCAGTTAGTTAGTCAGTCAGTCAGTCAGTCAGTCCAGTCTCAGTCAGTCAGGCAGTTAGTCAGTCAGTCTCGGTCAGTCAGTGAGTCAGTCAGTCAGTATCAGTGAGTCAGTCTGTCAGTCAGCCAGTATCAGTCAGGCAGTAAGACTCCGCTCGACAGAACTCCAATAGCCTAATGGCTAGACCGCTGGTCTTCCAAGCGAGTGGCCTGGGTTCGAGTCCCAGCCGGAGCGAATATCTTCATTGTATATATTTCTTTTCTAATTTGAAAATTCTTTTTTTTTCAATTTCTTTCCTTTGCAATTATTGATTATTTATGTAGGGAAGAAAATTCTGAGTCAGTTTAATTTTTCGACACGAAGATTTCAAAGTGTTTAAATAAACAATTACCAAGGTGCATTTTTTGTTTTTATTATATTTAAAACTCCCACCGACAGAGCTCCCATAGACTAATGTCTAGAGTGTTAGGCTTCCAAGCGAGTGGCCCTGGGTTCCAGTCCCAGCCTGAACGAAAATCTTCAATGTATACTTTTAGTTTCTAATTTGAAATTTCTTCTTCTTTTTTTTTTAATTTTTCTCTTTTGCGAATATTGATTATTTATGTAGGGAGAAAAATTCTGAGTCAGTTTAATTATTCGACCTGTAAATTTCAAAGTGTTTGAATCAATAATTACCAAGGTGCATTTTTTGTTTTTATTATATTTAAGACTTCCATCGACAGAGCTCCGATAGCCTAATGGCTAGACCGTTGGGTTCCTAGCGCGTGGTACTGGGTTCGAGTCCCGGCCGGAAAGGAAATCTTAAATGCAAATATTTTTTTCTAATTTTATAATTCTTTTTTTTTTATTTTTCCCTTTTGCGAAGTCAGTCAGTCAGTCTGACAGTCAGGCAGTCAGTCAGTCAGTCAGTCGGTCAGTCCTGTGCAGTCAGTTAGTCACTAAAGCAGTCAGTCAGTCTCAGTCAGTCAGTCCACTCCAGTCTCAGTCAGTCAGTCAGTCAGTCTCGGTCAGTCAGTCAGTCAGTCATTCAGTCAGTCAGTCAGTCAGGCAGTCAGTCAGTCGGTCAGCCTTATTCAGTCAGTCTGTCAGTCAGTCAGTCAGTCAGCCTTATTCAGTCAGTCTGTCAGTCATCCTTATTCAGTCAGTCTGTCAGTCAGTCAGTCCTGTCCAGTCAGTTAGTCAGTCAAGCAGTCAGTCAGGTAGTCAAGCAGTCAGTCAGTCAGTGTCAGTCAGTCATTAAGTCATTCAGTCAGTCAGTGAAATAGCCAGTCAGAGAGTCAAGCAGTCAGTCAGTCAGTCTCAGTCAGTCAGTTAGTCAGTCAGTCAGTCAGTCAGTCCAGTCTCAGTCAGTCAGGCAGTTAGCCAGTCAGTCTCGGTCAGTCAGTGAGTCAGTCAGTCAGTATCAGTCAGTCAGTGAGTCAGTCTGTCAGTCAGGCAGTATCAGTCAGGCAGTAAGACTCCGCTCGACAGAACTCCGATAGCCTAATGGCTAGACCGCTGGTCTTCCAAGCGAGTGGCCTGGGTTCGAGTCCCAGCCGGAGCGAATATCTTCAATGTATATATTTCTTTTCTAATTTGAAAATTCTTTTTTTTTCAATTTCTTTCCTTTGCAATTATTGATTATTTATGTAGGGAAGAAAATTCTGAGTCAGTTTAATTTTTCGACACGAAGATTTCAAAGTGTTTAAATAAACAATTACCAAGGTGCATTTTTTGTTTTTATTATATTTAAAACTCCCACCGACAGAGCTCCCATAGACTAATGGCTAGAGTGTTAGGCTTCCAAGCGAGTGGCCCTGGGTTCGAGTCCCAGCCTGAACGAAAATCTTCAATGTATACTTTTAGTTTCTAATTTGAAATTTCTTCTTCTTTTTTTTTAATTTTTCTCTTTTGCGAATATTGATTATTTATGTAGGGAGAAAAATTCTGAGTCAGTTTAATTATTCGACCTGTAAATTTCAAAGTGTTTGAATCAATAATTACCAAGGTGCATTTTTTGTTTTTATTATATTTAAGACTTCCATCGACAGAGCTCCGATAGCCTAATGGCTAGACCGTTGGGTTCCTAGTGCGTGGTACTGGGTTCGAGTCCCGGCCGGAAAGGAAATCTTAAATGCAAATATTTTTTCTAGTTTTATAATTCTTTTTTTTTTATTTTTCCCTTTTGCGAAGTCAGTCAGTCAGTCTGACAGTCAATCAGTCAAGCACTCAGTCATTCAGTCTCAGTCAGTCAGTCCAGTCAGTCAGTCACTCAGTCAGTCAGTTAGTCCTTCAGCCAGTCAGTCAAGCAGTCAGTCATTTAGTCTCAGTCAGTCAGTCATTCAGTCAGTCAGTCAGTCAGGCAGTCAGTCAGTCAGTCAGTCGGTCAGTCCTGTGCAGTCAGTTAGTCACTAAAGCAGTCAGTCAGTCTCAGTCAGTCAGTCAGTCAGTCAGTCCAGTCCGGTCTCAGTCAGTCAGTCAGTCAGTCTCGGTCAGTCATTCAGTCAGTCAGTCATTCAGTCAGTCAGTCAGTCAGGCAGTCAGTCAGTCGGTCAGCCTTATTCAGTCAGTCTGTCAGTCAGTCAGTCAGTCAGCCTTATTCAGTCAGTCTGTCAGTCATCCTTATTCAGTCAGTCTGTCAGTCAGTCAGTCGGTCAGTCCTGTCCAGTCAGTTAGTCAGTCAAGCAGTCAGTCAGGTAGTCAAGCAGTCAGTCAGTCAGTGTCAGTCAGTCATTTAGTCATTCAGTCAGTCAGTGAAATAGCCAGTCAGAGAGTCAAGCAGTCAGTCAGTCAGTCTCAGTCAGTCAGTTAGTCAGTCAGTCAGTCAGTCAGTCAGTCAGTCAGTCCAGTCTCAGTCAGGCAGTTAGTCAGTCAGTCTCGGTCAGTCAGTGTGTCAGTCAGTCAGTATCAGTCAGTCAGTGAGTCAGTCTGTCAGTCAGGCAGTATCAGTCAGGCAGTAAGACTCCGCTCGACAGAATTCCGATAGCCTAATGGCTAGACCGCTGGTCTTCCAAGCGAGTGGCCTGGGTTCGAGTCCCAGCCGGAGCGAATATCTTCAATGTATATATTTCTTTTCTAATTTGAAAATTCTTTTTTTTTCAATTTCTTTCCTTTGCAATTATTGATTATTTATGTAGGGAAGAAAATTCTGAGTCAGTTTAATTTTTCGACACGAAGATTTCAAAGTGTTTAAATAAACAATTACCAAGGTGCATTTTTTGTTTTTATTATATTTAAAACTCCCACCGACAGAGCTCCCATAGACTAATGGCTAGAGTGTTAGGCTTCCAAGCGAGTGGCCCTGGGTTCGATTCCCAGCCTGAACGAAAATCTTCAATGTATACTTTTAGTTTCTAATTTGAAATTTCTTCTTCTTTTTTTTTAATTTTTCTCTTTTGCGAATATTGATTATTTATGTAGGGAGAAAAATTCTGAGTCAGTTTAATTATTCGACCTGTAAATTTCAAAGTGTTTGAATCAATAATTACCAAGGTGCATTTTTTGTTTTTATTATATTTAAGACTTCCATCGACAGAGCTCCGATAGCCTAATGGCTAGACCGTTGGGTTCCTAGTGCGTGGTACTGGGTTCGAGTCCCGGCCGGAAAGGAAATCTTAAATGCAAATATTTTTTTCTAGTTTTATAATTCTTTTTTTTTTATTTTTCCCTTTTGCGAAGTCAGTCAGTCAGTCTGACAGTCAATCAGTCAAGCACTCAGTCATTCAGTCTCAGTCAGTCAGTCCAGTCAGTCAGTCACTCAGTCAGTCAGTTAGTCCTTCAGCCAGTCAGTCAAGCAGTCAGTCATTTAGTCTCAGTCAGTCAGTCATTCAGTCAGTCAGTCAGTCAGGCAGTCAGTCAGTCAGTCAGTCGGTCAGTCCTGTGCAGTCAGTTAGTCACTAAAGCAGTCAGTCAGTCTCAGTCAGTCAGTCAGTCCAGTCCAGTCTCAGTCAGTCAGTCAGTCAGTCTCGGTCAGTCAGTCAGTCAGTCAGTCATTCAGTCAGTCAGTCAGTCAGGCAGTCAGTCAGTCGGTCAGCCTTATTCAGTCAGTCTGTCTGTCAGTCAGTCAGCCTTATTCAGTCAGTCTGTCAGTCATCCTTATTCAGTCAGTCTGTCAGTCAGTCAGTCGGTCAGTCCTGTCCAGTCAGTTAGTCAGTCAAGCAGTCAGTCAGGTAGTCAAGCAGTCAGTCAGTCAGTGTCAGTCAGTCATTTAGTCATTCAGTCAGTCAGTGAAATAGCCAGTCAGAGAGTCAAGCAGTCAGTCAGTCAGTCTCAGTCAGTCAGTTAGTCAGTCAGTCAGTCAGTCAGTCAGTCAGTCGAGTCTCAGTCAGTCAGGCAGTTAGTCAGTCAGTCTCGGTCAGTCAGTGTGTCAGTCAGTCAGTATCAGTCAGTCAGTGAGTCAGTCTGTCAGTCAGGCAGTATCAGTCAGGCAGTAAGACTCCGCTCGACAGAACTCCGATAGCCTAATGGCTAGACCGCTGGTCTTCCAAGCGAGTGGCCTGGGTTCGAGTCCCAGCCGGAGCGAATATCTTCAATGTATATATTTCTTTTCTAATTTGAAAATTCTTTTTTTTTTCAATTTCTTTCCTTTGCAATTATTGATTATTTATGTAGGGAAGAAAATTCTGAGTCAGTTTAATTTTTCGACACGAAGATTTCAAAGTGTTTAAATAAACAATTACCAAGGTGCATTTTTTGTTTTTATTATATTTAAAACTCCCACCGACAGAGCTCCCATAGACTAATGGCTAGAGTGTTAGGCTTCCAAGCGAGTGGCCCTGGGTTCGAGTCCCAGCCTGAACGAAAATCTTCAATGTATACTTTTAGTTTCTAATTTGAAATTTCTTCTTCTTTTTTTTTTAAATTTTTCTCTTTTGCGAATATTGATTATTTATGTAGGGAGAAAAATTCTGAGTCAGTTTAATTATTCGACCTGTAAATTTCAAAGTGTTTGAATCAATAATTACCAAGGTGCATTTTTTGTTTTTATTATATTTAAGACTTCCATCGACAGAGCTCCGATAGCCTAATGGCTAGACTTTGGGTTCCAAGCGCGTGGTACTGGGTTCGAGTCCCGGCCGGAACGGAAATCTTAAATGCAAATATTTTTTTATAATTCTTTTTTTTTATTTTTCCCTTTTGCGAAGTCAGTCAGTCAGTCTGACAGTCAATCAGTCAAGCACTCAGTCATTCAGTCTCAGTCAGTCAGTCCAGTCAGTCAGTCACTCAGTCAGTCAGTTAGTCCTTCAGCCAGTCAGTCAAGCAGTCAGTCATTTAGTCTCAGTCAGTCAGTCATTCAGTCAGTCAGTCAGTCAGGCAGTCAGTCAGTCAGTCGGTCAGTCCTGTGCAGTCAGTTAGTCACTAAAGCAGTCAGTCAGTCTCAGTCAGTCAGTC
Source organism: Uloborus diversus (assembly GCF_026930045.1). NCBI lineage: Eukaryota > Metazoa > Arthropoda > Arachnida > Araneae > Uloboridae > Uloborus > Uloborus diversus. Next base: position 71,803 of record NW_026558054.1, on the reverse strand, counting down.
AGTCAGTCAGTCCAGTCCAGTCTCAGTCAGTCAGTCAGTCAGTCTCGGTCAGTCAGTCAGTCAGTCATTCAGTCAGTCAGGCAGTCAGTCAGTCGGTCAGCCTTATTCAGTCAGTCTGTCAGTCAGTCAGTCAGTCAGCCTTATTCAGTCAGTCTGTCAGTCATCCTTATTCAGTCAGTCTGTCAGTCAGTCAGTCGGTCAGTCCTGTCCAGTCAGTTAGTCAGTCAAGCAGTCAGTCAGGTAGTCAAGCAGTCAGTCAGTCAGTGTCAGTCAGTCATTTAGTCATTCAGTCAGTCAGTGAAATAGCCAGTCAGAGAGTCAAGCAGTCAGTCAGTCAGTCTCAGTCAGTCAGTTAGTCAGTCAGTCAGTCAGTCAGTCAGTCAGTCCAGTCTCAGTCAGTCAGGCAGTTAGTCAGTCAGTCTCGGTCAGTCAGTGAGTCAGTCAGTCAGTATCAGTCAGTCAGTGAGTCAGTCTGTCAGTCAGGCAGTATCAGTCAGGCAGTAAGACTCCGCTCGACAGAACTCCGATAGCCTAATGGCTAGACCGCTGGTCTTCCAAGCAAGTGGCCGGGGTTCGAGTCCCAGCCGGAGCGAATATCTTCAATGTATATATTTCTTTTCTAATTTGAAAATTCTTTTTTTTTTCAATTTCTTTCCTTTGCAATTATTGATTATTTATGTAGGGAAGAAAATTCTGAGTCAGTTTAATTTTTCGACACGAAGATTTCAAAGTGCTTAAATAAACAATTACCAAGGTGCATTTTTTGTTTTTATTATATTTAAAACTCCCACCGACAGAGCTCCCATAGACTAATGGCTAGAGTGTTAGGCTTCCAAGCGAGTGGCCCTGGGTTCGAGTCCCAGCCTGAACGAAAATCTTCAATGTATACTTTTAGTTTCTAATTTGAAAATTTTTCTTCTTTTTTTTTTAATTTTTCTCTTTTGCGAATATTGATTATTTATGTAGGGAGAAAAATTCTGAGTCAGTTTAATTATTCGACCTGTAGATTTCAAAGTGTTTGAATCAATAATTACCAAGGTGCATTTTTTGTTTTTATTATATTTAAGACTTCCATCGACAGAGCTCCGATAGCCTAATGGCTAGACCGTTGGGTTCCTAGCGCGTGGTACTGGGTTCGAGTCCCGGCCGGAAAGGAAATCTTAAATGCAAATATTTTTTTCTAATTTTATAATTCTTTTTTTTTTATTTTTCCCTTTTGCGAAGTCAGTCAGTCAGTCTGACAGTCAATCAGTCAAGCACTCAGTCATTCAGTCTCAGTCAGTCAGTCCAGTCAGTCAGTCACTCAGTCAGTCAGTTAGTCCTTCAGCCAGTCAGTCAAGCAGTCAGTCATTTAGTCTCAGTCAGTCAGTCACTCAGTCAGTCAGTCAGTCAGGCAGTCAGTCAGTCAGTCAGTCGGTCAGTCCTGTGCAGTCAGTTAGTCACTAAAGCAGTCAGTCAGTCTCAGTCAGTCAGTCAGTCAGTCAGTCCAGTCCAGTCTCAGTCAGTCAGTCAGTCAGTCTCGGTCAGTCAGTCAGTCAGTCATTCAGTCAGTCAGGCAGTCAGTCAGTCGGTCAGCCTTATTCAGTCAGTCTGTCAGTCAGTCAGTCAGTCAGCCTTATTCAGTCAGTCTGTCAGTCATCCTTATTCAGTCAGTCTGTCAGTCAGTCAGTCGGTCAGTCCTGTCCAGTCAGTTAGTCAGTCAAGCAGTCAGTCAGGTAGTCAAGCAGTCAGTCAGTCAGTGTCAGTCAGTCATTTAGTCATTCAGTCAGTCAGTGAAATAGCCAGTCAGAGAGTCAAGCAGTCAGTCAGTCAGTGTCAGTCAGTTAGTTAGTCAGTCAGTCAGTCAGTCAGTCAGTCAGTCCAGTCTCAGTCAGTCAGGCAGTTAGTCAGTCAGTCTCGGTCAGTCAGTGAGTCAGTCAGTCAGTATCAGTCAGTCAGTGAGTCAGTCTGTCAGTCAGGCAGTATCAGTCAGGCAGTAAGACTCCGCTCGACAGAACTCCGATAGCCTAATGGCTAGACCGCTGGTCTTCCAAGCGAGTGGCCTGGGTTCGAGTCCCAGCCGGAGCGAATATCTTCAATGTATATATTTCTTTTCTAATTTGAAAATTCTTTTTTTTTTCAATTTCTTTCCTTTGCAATTATTGATTATTTATGTAGGGAAGAAAATTCTGAGTCAGTTTAATTTTTCGACACGAAGTTTTCAAAGTGTTTAAATAAACAATTACCAAGGTGCATTTTTTGTTTTTATTATATTTAAAACTCCCACCGACAGAGCTCCCATAGACTAATGGCTAGAGTGTTAGGCTTCCAAGCGAGTGGCCCTGGGTTCGAGTCCCAGCCTGAACGAAAATCTTCAATGTATTCTTTTAGTTTCTAATTTGAAATTTCTTCTTTTGTTTTTAATTTTTCTCTTTTGCGAATATTGATTATTTATGTAGGGAGAAAAATTCTGAGTCAGTTTAATTATTTGACCTGTAAATTTCAATGTGTTTGAATCAATAATTACCAAGGTGCATTTTTTGTTTTTATTATATTTAAGACTTCCATCGACAGAGCTCCGATAGCCTAATGGCTAGACCGTTGGGTTCCAAGCGCGTGGTACTGGGTTCGAGTCCCGGCCGGAAAGGAAATCTTAAATGCAAATATTTTTTTCTAATTTTATAATTCTTTTTTTTTTATTTTTCCCTTTTGCGAAGTCAGTCAGTCAGTCTGACAGTCAATCAGTCAAGCACTCAGTCATTCAGTCTCAGTCAGTCAGTCCAGTCAGTCAGTCACTCAGTCAGTCAGTTAGTCCTTCAGCCAGTCAGTCAAGCAGTCAGTCATTTAGTCTCAGTCAGTCAGTCATTCAGTCAGTCAGTCAGTCAGTCAGTCAGTCAGTCGGTCAGTCCTGTGCAGTCAGTTAGTCACTAAAGCAGTCAGTCAGTCTCAGTCAGTCAGTCAGTCAGTCAGTCCAGTCCAGTCTCAGTCAGTCAGTCAGTCAGTCTCGGTCAGTCAGTCAGTCAGTCATTCAGTCAGTCAGTCAGTCAGGCAGTCAGTCAGTCGGTCAGCCTTATTCAGTCAGTCAGTCAGTCAGTCAGTCAGCCTTATTCAGTCAGTCTGTCAGTCATCCTTATTCAGTAAGTCTGTCAGTCAGTCAGCCGGTCAGTCCTGTCCAGTCAGTAAGTCAGTCAAGCAGTCAGTCAGGTAGTCAAGCAGTCAGTCAGTCAGTGTCAGTCAGTCATTTAGTCATTCAGTCAGTCAGTGAAATAGCCAGTCAGAGAGTCAAGCAGTCAGTCAGTCAGTCTCAGTCAGTCAGTTAGTCAGTCAGTCAGTCAGTCAGTCAGTCAGTCCAGTCTCAGTCAGTCAGGCAGTTAGTCAGTCAGTCTCGGTCAGTCAGTGAGTCAGTCAGTCAGTATCAGTCAGTCAGTGAGTCAGTCTGTCAGTCAGGCAGTATCAGTCAGGCAGTAAGACTCCGCTCGACAGAACTCCGATAGCCTAATGGCTAGACCGCTGGTCTTCCAAGCGAGTGGCCTGGGTTCGAGTCCCAGCCGGAGCGAATATCTTCAATGTATATATTTCTTTTCTAATTTGAAAATTCTTTTTTTTTTCAATTTCTTTCCTTTGCAATTATTGATTATTTATGTAGGGAAGAAAATTCTGAGTCAGTTTAATTTTTCGACACGAAGATTTCAAAGTGTTTAAATAAACAATTACCAAGGTGCATTTTTTGTTTTTATTATATTTAAAACTCCCACCGACAGAGCTCCCATAGACTAATGGCTAGAGTGTTAGGCTTCCAAGCGAGTGGCCCTGGGTTCGAGTCCCAGCCTGAACGAAAATCTTCAATGTATACTTTTAGTTTCTAATTTGAAATTTCTTCTTCTTTTTTTTTAAATTTTTCTCTTTTGCGAATATTGATTATTTATGTAGGGAGAAAAATTCTGAGTCAGTTTAATTATTCGACCTGTAAATTTCAAAGTGTTTGAATCAATAATTACCAAGGTGCATTTTTTGTTTTTATTATATTTAAGACTTCCATCGACAGAGCTCCGATAGCCTAATGGCTAGACCGTTGGGTTCCTAGCGCGTGGTACTGGGTTCGAGTCCCGGCCGGAAAGGAAATCTTAAATGCAAATATTTTTTTCTAATTTTATAATTCTTTTTTTTTATTTTTCCCTTTTGCGAAGTCAGTCAGTCAGTCTGACAGTCAATCAGTCAAGCACTCAGTCATTCAGTCTCAGTCAGTCAGTCCAGTCAGTCAGTCACTCAGTCAGTCAGTTAGTCCTTCAGCCAGTCAGTCAAGCAGTCAGTCATTTAGTCTCAGTCAGTCAGTCATTCAGTCAGTCAGTCAGTCAGGCAGTCAGTCAGTCAGTCAGTCGGTCAGTCCTGTGCAGTCAGTTAGTCACTAAAGCAGTCAGTCAGTCTCAGTCAGTCAGTCAGTCCAGTCCAGTCTCAGTCAGTCAGTCAGTCAGTCTCGGTCAGTCAGTCAGTCAGTCATTCAGTCGGGTCAGTCAGTCAGGCAGTCAGTCAGTCGGTCAGCCTTATTCAGTCAGTCTGTCAGTCAGTCAGTCAGTCAGCCTTATTCAGTCAGTCTGTCAGTCATCCTTATTCAGTCAGTCTGTCAGTCAGTCAGTCGGTCAGTCCTGTCCAGTCAGTTAGTCAGTCAAGCAGTCATTTAGGTAGTCAAGCAGTCAGTCAGTCAGTGTCAGTCAGTCATTTAGTCATTCAGTCAGTCAGTGAAATAGCCAGTCAGAGAGTCAAGCAGTCAGTCAGTCTCAGTCAGTCAGTCAGTCAGTCAGTCAGTCAGTCAGTCAGTCAGTCCAGTCTCAGTCAGTCAGGCAGTTAGTCAGTCAGTCTCGGTCAGTCAGTGAGTCAGTCAGTCAGTATCAGTCAGTCAGTGAGTCAGTCTGTCAGTCAGGCAGTATCAGTCAGGCAGTAAGACTCCGCTCGACAGAACTCCGATAGCCTAATGGCTAGACCGCTGGTCTTCCAAGCGAGTGGCCTGGGTTCGAGTCCCAGCCGGAGCGAATATCTTCAATGTATATATTTCTTTTCTAATTTGAAAATTCTTTTTTTTTTCAATTTCTTTCCTTTGCAATTATTGATTATTTATGTAGGGAAGAAAATTCTGAGTCAGTTTAATTTTTCGACACGAAGATTTCAAAGTGTTTAAATAAACAATTACCAAGGTGCATTTTTTGTTTTTATTATATTTAAAACTCCCACCGACAGAGCTCCCATAGACTAATGGCTAGAGTGTTAGGCTTCCAAGCGAGTGGCCCTGGGTTCGAGTCCCAGCCTGAACGAAAATCTTCAATGTATACTTTTAGTTTCTAATTTGAAATTTCTTCTTCTTTTTTTTTAAATTTTTCTCTTTTGCGAATATTGATTATTTATGTAAGGAGAAAAATTCTGAGTCAGTTTAATTATTCGACCTGTAAATTTCAAAGTGTTTGAATCAATAATTACCAAGGTGCATTTTTTGTTTTTATTATATTTAAGACTTCCATCGACAGAGCTCCGATAGCCTAATGGCTAGACCGTTGGGTTCCTAGCGCGTGGTACTGGGTTCGAGTCCCGGCCGGAAAGGAAATCTTAAATGCAAATATTTTTTTCTAATTTTATAATTCTTTTTTTTTATTTTTCCCTTTTGCGAAGTCAGTCAGTCTGACAGTCAATCAGTCAAGCACTCAGTCATTCAGTCTCAGTCAGTCAGTCCAGTCAGTCAGTCACTCAGTCAGTCAGTTAGTCCTTCAGCCAGTCAGTCAAGCAGTCAGTCATTTAGTCTCAGTCAGTCAGTCATTCAGTCAGTCAGTCAGTCAGGCAGTCAGTCAGTCAGTCAGTCGGTCAGTCCTGTGCAGTCAGTTAGTCACTAAAGCAGTCAGTCAGTCTCAGTCAGTCAGTCAGTCAGTCAGTCCAGTCCAGTCTCAGTCAGTCAGTCAGTCAGTCTCGGTCAGTCAGTCAGTCAGTCATTCAGTCGGGTCAGTCAGTCAGGCAGTCAGTCAGTCGGTCAGCCTTATTCAGTCAGTCTGTCAGTCAGTCAGTCAGTCAGCCTTATTCAGTCAGTCTGTCAGTCATCCTTATTCAGTCAGTCTGTCAGTCAGTCAGTCGGTCAGTCCTGTCCAGTCAGTTAGTCAGTCAAGCAGTCAGTCAGGTAGTCAAGCAGTCAGTCAGTCAGTGTCAGTCAGTCATTTAGTCATTCAGTCAGTCAGTGAAATAGCCAGTCAGAGAGTCAAGCAGTCAGTCAGTCAGTCTCAGTCAGTCAGTTAGTCAGTCAGTCAGTCAGTCAGTCAGGCAGTCCAGTCTCAGTCAGTCAGGCAGTTAGTCAGTCAGTCTCGGTCAGTCAGTGAGTCAGTCAGTCAGTATCAGTCAGTCAGTGAGTCAGTCTGTCAGTCAGGCAGTATCAGTCAGGCAGTAAGACTCCGCTCGACAGAACTCCGATAGCCTAATGGCTAGACCGCTGGTCTTCCAAGCGAGTGGCCTGGGTTCGAGTCCCAGCCGGAGCGAATATCTTCAATGTATATATTTCTTTTCTAATTTGAAAATTCTTTTTTTTTCAATTTCTTTCCTTTGCAATTATTGATTATTTATGTAGGGAAGAAAATTCTGAGTCAGTTTAATTTTTCGACACGAAGATTTCAAAGTGTTTAAATAAACAATTACCAAGGTGCATTTTTTGTTTTTATTATATTTAAAACTCCCACCGACAGAGCTCCCGTAGACTAATGGCTAGAGTGTTAGGCTTCCAAGCGAGTGGCCCTGGGTTCGAGTCCCAGCCTGAACGAAGATCTTCAATGTATACTTTTAGTTTCTAATTTGAAATTTTTTCTTCTTTTTTTTAAATTTTTCTCTTTTGCGAATATTGATTATTTATGTAGGGAGAAAAATTCTGAGTCAGTTTAATTATTCGACCTGTAGATTTCAAAGTGTTTGAATCAATAATTACCAAGGTGCATTTTTTGTTTTTATTATATTTAAGACTTCCATCGACAGAGCTCCGATAGCCTAATGGCTAGACCGTTGGGTTCCTAGCGCGTGGTACTGGGTTCGAGTCCCGGCCGGAAAGGAAATCTTAAATGCAAATATTTTTTTCTAATTTTATAATTCTTTTTTTTTTATTTTTCCCTTTTGCGAAGTCAGTCAGTCAGTCTGACAGTCAATCAGTCAAGCACTCAGTCATTCAGTCTCAGTCAGTCAGTCCAGTCAGTCAGTCACTCAGTCAGTCAGTTAGTCCTTCAGCCAGTCAGTCAAGCAGTCAGTCATTTAGTCTCAGTCAGTCAGTCATTCAGTCAGTCAGTCAGTCAGGCAGTCAGTCAGGCAGTCAGTCGGTCAGTCCTGTGCAGTCAGTTAGTCACTAAAGCAGTCAGTCAGTCTCAGTCAGTCAGTCAGTCAGTCAGTCAGTCCAGTTCAGTCTCAGTCAGTCAGTCAGTCAGTCTCGGTCAGTCAGTCAGTCAGTCATTCAGTCAGTCAGGCAGTCAGTCAGTCAGTCAGCCTTATTCAGTCAGTCTGTCAGTCATCCTTATTCAGTCAGTCTGTCAGTCAGTCAGTCGGTCAGTCCTGTCCAGTCAGTTAGTCAGTCAAGCAGTCAGTCAGGTAGTCAAGCAGTCAGTCAGTCAGTGTCAGTCAGTCATTTAGTCATTCAGTCAGTCAGTGAAATAGCCAGTCAGAGAGTCAAGCAGTCAGTCAGTCAGTCTCAGTCAGTTAGTTAGTCAGTCAGTCAGTCAGTCAGTCAGTCAGTCCAGTCTCAGTCAGTCAGGCAGTTAGTCAGTCAGTCTCGGTCAGTCAGTGAGTCAGTCAGTCAGTATCAGTCAGTCAGTGAGTCAGTCTGTCAGTCAGGCAGTAAGACTCCGCTCGACAGAACTCCGATAGCCTAATGGCTAGACCGCTGGTCTTCCAAGCGAGTGGCCTGGGTTCGAGTCCCAGCCGGAACGAAAATCTTCCATGTATATATTTCTCTTCTAATTTGAAAATTCTTTTTTTTTCAATTTCTTTCCTTTGCAATTATTGATTATTTATGTAGGGAAGAAAATTCTGAGTCAGTTTAATTTTTCGACACGAAGATTTCAAAGTGTTTAAATAAACAATTACCAAGGTGCATTTTTTGTTTTTATTATATTTAAAACTCCCACCGACAGAGCTCCCATAGACTAATGGCTAGAGTGTTAGGCTTCCAAGCGAGTGGCCCTGGGTTCGAGTCCCAGCCTGAACGAAAATCTTCAATGTATACTTTTAGTTTCTAATTTGAAATTTCTTCTTCTTTTTTTTTTAATTTTTCTCTTTTGCGAATATTGATTATTTATGTAGGGAGAAAAATTCTGAGTCAGTTTAATTATTCGACCTGTAAATTTCAAAGTGTTTGAATCAATAATTACCAAGGTGCATTTTTTGTTTTTATTATATTTAAGACTTCCATCGACAGAGCTCCGATAGCCTAATGGCTAGACCGTTGGGTTCCTAGCTTGTGGTACTGGGTTCGAGTCCTGGCCGGAAAGGAAATCTTAAATGCAAATATTTTTTTCTAATTTTATAATTCTTTTTTTTTAATTTTTCCCTTTTGCGAAGTCAGTCAGTCAGTCTGACAGTCAGGCAGTCAGTCAGTCAGTCAGTCGGTCAGTCCTGTGCAGTCAGTTAGTCACTAAAGCAGTCAGTCAGTCTCAGTCAGTCAGTCCAGTCCAGTCTCAGTCAGTCAGTCAGTCAGTCTCGGTCAGTCAGTCATTCAGTCAGTCAGTCAGTCAGGCAGTCAGTCAGTCGGTCAGCATTATTCAGTCAGTCTGTCAGTCAGTCAGTCAGTCAGCCTTATTCAGTCAGTCTGTCAGTCATCCTTATTCAGTCAGTCTGTCAGTCAGTCAGTCGGTCAGTCCTGTCCAGTCAGTTAGTCAGTCAAGCAGTCAGTCAGGTAGTGAAGCAGTCAGTCAGTCAGTGTCAGTCAGTCATTTAGTCATTCAGTCCGTCAGTGAAATAGCCAGTCAGAGAGTCAAGCAGTCAGTCAGTCAGTCTCAGTCAGTCAGTTAGTCAGTCAGTCAGTCAGTCAGTCAGTCAGTCCAGTCTCAGTCAGTCAGGCAGTTAGTCAGTCAGTCTCGGTCAGTCAGTGAGTCAGTCAGTCAGTATCAGTCAGTCAGTGAGTCAGTCTGTCAGTCAGGCAGTATCAGTCAGGCAGTAAGACTCCGCTCGACAGAACTCCGATAGCCTAATGGCTAGACCGCTGGTCTTCCAAGCGAGTGGCCTGGGTTCGAGTCCCAGCCGGAGCGAATATCTTCAATGTATATATTTCTTTTCTAATTTGAAAATTCTTTTTTTTTTTCAATTTCTTTCCTTTGCAATTATTGATTATTTATGTAGGGAAGAAAATTCTGAGTCAGTTTAATTTTTCGACACGAAGATTTCAAAGTGTTTAAATAAACAATTACCAAGGTGCATTTTTTGTTTTTATTATATTTAAAACTCCCACCGACAGAGCTCCCATAGACTAATGGCTAGAGTGTTAGGCTTCCAAGCGAGTGGCCCTGGGTTCGAGTCCCAGCCTGAACGAAAATCTTCAATGTATACTTTTAGTTTCTAATTTGAAATTTCTTCTTCTTTTTTTTTAATTTTTCTCTTTTGCGAATATTGATTATTTATGTAGGGAGAAAAATTCTGAGTCAGTTTAATTATTCGACCTGTAAATTTCAAAGTGTTTGAATCAATAATTACCAAGGTGCATTTTTTGTTTTTATTATATTTAAGACTTCCATCGACAGAGCTCCGATAGCCTAATGGCTAGACCGTTGGGTTCCTAGCGCGTGGTACTGGGTTCGAGTCCCGGCCGGAAAGGAAATCTTAAATGCAAATATTTTTTTCTAATTTTATAATTCTTTTTTTTTATTTTTCCCTTTTGCGAAGTCAGTCAGTCAGTCTGACAGTCAGGCAGTCAGTCAGTCAGTCAGTCTGTCGGTCAGTCCTGTGCAGTCAGTTAGTCACTAAAGCAGTCAGTTAGTCCTTCAGCCAGTCAGTCAAGCAGTCAGTCATTTAGTCTCAGTCAGTCAGTCATTCAGTCAGTCAGTCAGTCAGGCAGTCAGTCAGTCAGTCAGTCGGTCAGTCCTGTGCAGTCAGTTAGTCACTAAAGCAGTCAGTCAGTCTCAGTCAGTCAGTCAGTCAGTCAGTCCAGTCCAGTCTCAGTCAGTCAGTCAGTCAGTCTCGGTCAGTCAGTCAGTCAGTCATTCAGTCAGTCAGTCAGTCAGGCAGTCAGTCAGTCGGTCAGCCTTATTCAGTCAGTCTGTCAGTCAGTCAGTCAGTCAGTCAGCCTTATTCAGTCAGTCTGTCAGTGATCCTTATTCAGTCAGTCTGTCAGTCAGTCAGTCGGTCAGTCCTGTCCAGTCAGTTAGTCAGTCAAGCAGTCAGTCAGGTAGTCAAGCAGTCAGTCAGTCAGTGTCAGTCAGTCATTTAGTCATTCAGTCAGTCAGTGAAATAGCCAGTCAGAGAGTCAAGCAGTCAGTCAGTCAGTCTCAGTCAGTCAGTTAGTCAGTCAGTCAGTCAGTCAGTCAGTCAGTCCAGTCTCAGTCAGTCAGGCAGTTAGTCAGTCAGTCTCGGTCAGTCAGTGTGTCAGTCAGTCAGTATCAGTCAGTCAGTGAGTCAGTCTGTCAGTCAGGCAGTATCAGTCAGGCAGTAAGACTCCGCTCGACAGAACTCCGATAGCCTAATGGCTAGACCGCTGGTCTTCCAAGCGAGTGGCCTGGGTTCGAGTCCCAGCCGGAGCGAATATCTTCAATGTATATATTTATTTTCTAATTTGAAAATTCTTTTTTTTTTCAATTTCTTTCCTTTGCAATTATTGATTATTTATGTAGGGAAGAAAATTCTGAGTCAGTTTAATTTTTCGACACGAAGATTTCAAAGTGTTTAAATAAACAATTACCAAGGTGCATTTTTTGTTTTTATTATATTTAAAACTCCCACCGACAGAGCTCCCATAGACTAATGGCTAGAGTGTTAGGCTTCCAAGCGAGTGGCCCTGGGTTCGAGTCCCAGCCTGAACGAAAATCTTCAATGTATACTTTTAGTTTCTAATTTGAAATTTCTTCTTCTTTTTTTTTTAATTTTTCTCTTTTGCGAATATTGATTATTTATGTAGGGAGAAAAATTCTGAGTCAGTTTAATTATTCGACCTGTAAATTTCAAAGTGTTTGAATCAATAATTACCAAGGTGCATTTTTTGTTTTTATTATATTTAAGACTTCCATCGACAGAGCTCCGATAGCCTAATGGCTAGACCGTTGGGTTCCAAGCGCGTGGTACTGGGTTCGAGTCCCGGCCGGAAAGGAAATCTTAAATGCAAATATTTTTTTATAATTCTTTTTTTTTTATTTTTCGCTTTTGCGAAGTCAGTCAGTCAGTCTGACAGTCAATCAGTCAAGCACTCAGTCATTCAGTCTCAGTCAGTCAGTTTAGTCAGTCAGTCACTCAGTCAGTCAGTTAGTCCTTCAGCCAGTCAGTCAAGCAGTCAGTCATTTAGTCTCAGTCAGTCAGTCATTCAGTCAGTCAGTCAGTCAGGCAGTCAGTCAGTCAGTCAGTCAGTCGGTCAGTCCTGTGCAGTCAGTTAGTCACTAAAGCAGTCAGTCAGTCTCAGTCAGTCAGTCAGTCAGTCAGTCCAGTCCAGTCTCAGTCAGTCAGTCAGTCAGTCTCGGTCAGTCAGTCAGTCAGTCAGGCAGTCAGTCAGTCGGTCAGCCTTATTCAGTCAGTCTGTCAGTCAGTCAGTCAGTCAGTCAGCCTTATTCAGTCAGTCTGTCAGTCATCCTTATTCAGTCAGTCTGTCAGTCAGTCAGTCGGTCAGTCCTGTCCAGTCAGTTAGTCAGTCAAGCAGTCAGTCAGGTAGTCAAGCAGTCAGTCAGTCAGTGTCAGTCAGTCATTTAGTCATTCAGTCAGTCAGTGAAATAGCCAGTCAGAGAGTCAAGCAGTCAGTCAGTCAGTCTCAGTCAGTCAGTTAGTCAGTCAGTCAGTCAGTCAGTCAGTCAGTCCAGTCTCAGTCAGTCAGGCAGTTAGTCAGTCAGTCTCGGTCAGTCAGTGTGTCAGTCAGTCAGTATCAGTCAGTCAGTGAGTCAGTCTGTCAGTCAGGCAGTATCAGTCAGGCAGTAAGACTCCGCTCGACAGAACTCCGATAGCCTAATGGCTAGACCGCTGGTCTTCCAAGCGAGTGGCCTGGGTTCGAGTCCCAGCCGGAGCGAATATCTTCAATGTATATATTTATTTTCTAATTTGAAAATTCTTTTTTTTTTTCAATTTCTTTCCTTTGCAATTATTGATTATTTATGTAGGGAAGAAAATTCTGAGTCAGTTTAATTTTTCGACACGAAGATTTCAAAGTGTTTAAATAAACAATTACCAAGGTGCATTTTTTGTTTTTATTATATTTAAAACTCCCACCGACAGAGCTCCCATAGACTAATGGCTAGAGTGTTAGGCTTCCAAGCGAGTGGCCCTGGGTTCGAGTCCCAGCCTGAACGAAAATCTTCAATGTATACTCTTAGTTTCTAATTTGAAATTTCTTCTTCTTTTTTTTTTTAATTTTTCTCTTTTGCGAATATTGATTATTTATGTAGGGAGAAAAATTCTGAGTCAGTTTAATTATTCGAACTGTAAATTTCAAAGTGTTTGAATCAATAATTACCAAGGTGCATTTTTTGTTTTTATTATATTTAAGACTTCCATCGACAGAGCTCCGATAGCCTAATGGCTAGACCGTTGGGTTCCAAGCGCGTGGTACTGGGTTCGAGTCCCGGCCGGAAAGGAAATCTTAAATGCAAATATTTTTTTATAATTCTTTTTTTTTTATTTTTCCCTTTTGCGAAGTCAGTCAGTCAGTCTGACAGTCAATCAGTCAAGCACTCAGTCATTCAGTCTCAGTCAGTCAGTCCAGTCAGTCAGTCACTCAGTCAGTCAGTTAGTCCTTCAGCCAGTCAGTCAAGCAGTCAGTCATTTAGTCTCAGTCAGTCAGTCATTCAGTCAGTCAGTCAGTCAGGCAGTCAGTCAGTCAGTCAGTCGGTCAGTCCTGTGCAGTCAGTTAGTCACTAAAGCAGTCAGTCAGTCTCAGTCAGTCAGTCAGTCAGTCAGTCCAGTCCAGTCTCAGTCAGTCAGTCAGTCAGTCTCGGTCAGTCAGTCAGTCAGTCATTCAGTCAGTCAGGCAGTCAGTCAGTCGGTCAGCCTTATTCAGTCAGTCTGTCAGTCAGTCAGTCAGCCTTATTCAGTCAGTCTGTCAGTCATCCTTATTCAGTCAGTCTGTCAGTCAGTCAGTCGGTCAGTCCTGTCCAGTCAGTTAGTCAGTCAAGCAGTCAGTCAGGTAGTCAAGCAGTCAGTCAGTCAGTGTCAGTCAGTCATTTAGTCATTCAGTCAGTCAGTGAAATAGCCAGTCAGAGAGTCAAGCAGTCAGTCAGTCAGTCTCAGTCAGTCAGTTAGTCAGTCAGTCAGTCAGTCAGTCCAGTCTCAGTCAGTCAGGCAGTTAGTCAGTCAGTCTCGGTCAGTCAGTGAGTCAGTCAGTCAGTATCAGTCAGTCAGTGAGTCAGTCTGTCAGTCAGGCAGTATCAGTCAGGCAGTAAGACTCCGCTCGACAGAACTCCGATAGCCTAATGGCTAGACCGCTGGTCTTCCAAGCAAGTGGCCGGGGTTCGAGTCCCAGCCGGAGCGAATTTCTTCAATGTATATATTTCTTTTCTAATTTGAAAATTCTTTTTTTTTTCAATTTCTTTCCTTTGCAATTATTGATTATTTATGTAGGGAAGAAAATTCTGAGTCAGTTTAATTTTTCGACACGAAGATTTCAAAGTGTTTAAATAAACAATTACCAAGGTGCATTTTTTGTTTTTATTATATTTAAAACTCCCACCGACAGAGCTCCCATAGACTAATGGCTAGAGTGTTAGGCTTCCAAGCGAGTGGCCCTGGGTTCGAGTCCCAGCCTGAACGAAAATCTTCAATGTATACTTTTAGTTTCTAATTTGAAATTTCTTCTTCTTTTTTTTTAAATTTTTCTCTTTTGCGAATATTGATTATTTATGTAGGGAGAAAAATTCTGAGTCAGTTTAATTATTCGACCTGTAAATTTCAAAGTGTTTGAATCAATAATTACCAAGGTGCATTTTTTGTTTTTATTATATTTAAGACTTCCATCGACAGAGCTCCGATAGCCTAATGGCTAGACCGATGGGTTCCTAGCGCGCAGTACTGGGTTCGAGTCCCGGCCGGAAAGGAAATCTTAAATGCAAATATTTTTTTCTAATTTTATAATTCTTTTTTTTTTATTTTTCCCTTTTGCGAAGTCAGTCAGTCAGTCTGACAGTCAATCAGTCAAGCACTCAGTCATTCAGTCTCAGTCAGTCAGTCCAGTCAGTCAGTCACTCAGTCAGTCAGTTAGTCCTTCAGCCAGTCAGTCAAGCAGTCAGTCATTTAGTCTCAGTCAGTCAGTCATTCAGTCAGTCAGTCAGTCAGGCAGTCAGTCAGTCAGTCAGTCGGTCAGTCCTGTGCAGTCAGTTAGTCACTAAAGCAGTCAGTCAGTCTTAGTCAGTCAGTCAGTCAGTCAGTCCAGTCCAGTCTCAGTCAGTCAGTCAGTCCAGTCCAGTCTCAGTCAGTCAGTCAGTCAGTCTCGGTCAGTCAGTCAGTCAGTCATTCAGTCAGTCAGTCAGTCAGGCAGTCAGTCAGTCGGTCAGCCTTATCCAGTCAGTCTGTCAGTCAGTCAGTCAGTCAGCCTTATTCAGTCAGTCTGTCAGTCATCCTTATTCAGTCAGTCTGTCTGTCAGTCAGTCGGTCAGTCCTGTCCAGTCAGTTAGTCAGTCAAGCAGTCAGTCAGGTAGTCAAGCAGTCAGTCAGTCAGTGTCAGTCAGTCATTTAGTCATTCAGTCAGTCAGTGAAATAGCCAGTCAGAGAGTCAAGCAGTCAGTCAGTCAGTCTCAGTCAGTCAGTTAGTCAGTCAGTCAGTCAGTCAGTCAGTCAGTCCAGTCTCAGTCAGTCAGGCAGTTAGTCAGTCAGTCTCGGTCAGTCAGTGTGTCAGTCAGTCAGTATCAGTCAGTCAGTGAGTCAGTCTGTCAGTCAGGCAGTATCAGTCAGGTAGTAAGACTCCGCTCGACAGAACTCCGATAGCCTAATGGCTAGACCGCTGGTCTTCCAAGCGAGTGGCCTGGGTTCGAGTCCCAGCCGGAGCGAATATCTTCAATGTATATATTTCTTTTCTAATTTGAAAATTCTTTTTTTTTTCAATTTCTTTCCTTTGCAATTATTGATTATTTATGTAGGGAAGAAAATTCTGAGTCAGTTTAATTTTTCGACACAAAGATTTCAAAGTGTTTAAATAAACAATTACCAATGTGCATTTTTTGTTTTTATTATATTTAAAACTCCCACCGACAGAGCTCCCATAGACTAATGGCTAGAGTGTTAGGCTTCCAAGCGAGTGGCCCTGGGTTCGAGTCCCAGCCTGAACGAAAATCTTCAATGTATACTTTTAGTTTCTAATTTGAAATTTCTTCTTCTTTTTTTTTTAATTTTTCTCTTTTGCGAATATTGATTATTTATGTAGGGAGAAAAATTCTGAGTCAGTTTAATTATTCGACCTGTAAATTTCAAAGTGTTTGAATCAATAATTACCAAGGTGCATTTTTTGTTTTTATTATATTATAGACTTCCATCGACAGAGCTCCGATAGCCTAATGGCTAGACCGTTTCGTTCCAAGCGCGTGGTACTGGGTTCGAGTCCCGGCCGGAAAGGAAATCTTAAATGCAAATATTTTTTTATAATTCTTTTTTTTTTATTTTTCCCTTTTGCGAAGTCAGTCAGTCAGTCTGACAGTCAATCAGCCAAGCACTCAGTCATTCAGTCTCAGTCAGTCAGTCCAGTCAGTCAGTCACTCAGTCAGTCAGTTAGTCCTTCAGCCAGTCAGTCAAGCAGTCAGTCATTTAGTCTCAGTCAGTCAGTCATTCAGTCAGTCAGTCAGTCAGGCAGTAAGTCAGTCAGTCGGTCAGTCCATTGCAGTCAGTTAGTCACTAAAGCAGTCAGTCAGTCAGTCAGTCCAGTCCAGTCTCAGTCAGTCAGTCAGTCAGTCTCGGTCAGTCCGTCAGTCAGTCATTCAGTTAGTCAGGCAGTCAGTCAGTCGGTCAGCCTTATTCAGTCAGTCTGTCAGTCAGTCAGTCAGTCAGCCTTATTCAGTCAGTCTGTCAGTCATCCTTATTCAGTCAGTCTGTCAGTCAGTCAGTCGGTCAGTCCTGTCCAGTCAGTTAGTCAGTCAAGCAGTCAGTCAGGTAGTCAAGCAGTCAGTCAGTCAGTGTCAGTCAGTCATTTAGTCATTCAGTCAGTCAGTGAAATAGCCAGTCAGAGAGTCAAGCAGTCAGTCAGTCAGTCTCAGTCAGTTAGTTAGTCAGTCAGTCAGTCAGTCAGTCAGTCAGTCCAGTCTCAGTCAGTCAGGCAGTTAGTCAGTCAGTCTCGGTCAGTCAGTGAGTCAGTCAGTCAGTATCAGTCAGTCAGTGAGTCAGTCTGTCAGTCAGGCAGTAAGACTCCGCTCGACAGAACTCCGATAGCCTAATGGCTAGACCGCTGGTCTTCCAAGCGAGTGGCCTGGGTTCGAGTCCCAGCCGGAACGAAAATCTTCCATGTATATATTTCTCTTCTAATTTGAAAATTCTTTTTTTTTTCAATTTCTTTCCTTTGCAATTATTGATTATTTATGTAGGGAAGAAAATTCTGAGTCAGTTTAATTTTTCGACACGAAGATTTCAAAGTGTTTAAATAAACAATTACCAAGGTGCATTTTTTGTTTTTATTATATTTAAAACTCCCACCGACAGAGCTCCCATAGACTAATGGCTAGAGTGTTAGGCTTCCAAGCGAGTGGCCCTGGGTTCGAGTCCCAGCCTGAACGTAAATCTTCAATGTATAATTTTAGTTTCTAATTTGAAATTTCTTCTTCTTTTTTTTTTAATTTTTCTCTTTTGCGAATATTGATTATTTATGTAGGGAGAAAAATTCTGAGTCAGTTTAATTATTCGACCTGTAAATTTCAAAGTGTTTGAATCAATAATTACCAAGGTGCATTTTTTGTTTTTATTATATTTAAGACTTCCATCGACAGAGCTCCGATAGCCTAATGGCTAGACCGTTGGGTTCCTAGCTTGTGGTACTGGGTTCGAGTCCTGGCCGGAAAGGAAATCTTAAATGCAAATATTTTTTTCTAATTTTATAATTCTTTTTTTTTAATTTTTCCCTTTTGCGAAGTCAGTCAGTCAGTCTGACAGTCAGGCAGTCAGTCAGTCAGTCAGTCGGTCAGTCCTGTGCAGTCAGTTAGTCACTAAAGCAGTCAGTCAGTCTCAGTCAGTCAGTCCAGTCCAGTCTCAGTCAGTCAGTCAGTCAGTCTCGGTCAGTCAGTCATTCAGTCAGTCAGTCAGTCAGGCAGTCAGTCAGTCGGTCAGCATTATTCAGTCAGTCTGTCAGTCAGTCAGTCAGTCAGCCTTATTCAGTCAGTCTGTCAGTCATCCTTATTCAGTCAGTCTGTCAGTCAGTCAGTCGGTCAGTCCTGTCCAGTCAGTTAGTCAGTCAAGCAGTCAGTCAGGTAGTCAAGCAGTCAGTCAGTCAGTGTCAGTCAGTCATTTAGTCATTCAGTCCGTCAGTGAAATAGCCAGTCAGAGAGTCAAGCAGTCAGTCAGTCAGTCTCAGTCAGTCAGTTAGTCAGTCAGTCAGTCAGTCAGTCAGTCAGTCCAGTCTCAGTCAGTCAGGCAGTTAGTCAGTCAGTCTCGGTCAGTCAGTGAGTCAGTCAGTCAGTATCAGTCAGTCAGTGAGTCAGTCTGTCAGTCAGGCAGTATCAGTCAGGCAGTAAGACTCCGCTCGACAGAACTCCGATAGCCTAATGGCTAGACCGCTGGTCTTCCAAGCGAGTGGCCTGGGTTCGAGTCCCAGCCGGAGCGAATATCTTCAATGTATATATTTCTTTTCTAATTTGAAAATTCTTTTTTTTTTTCAATTTCTTTCCTTTGCAATTATTGATTATTTATGTAGGGAAGAAAATTCTGAGTCAGTTTAATTTTTCGACACGAAGATTTCAAAGTGTTTAAATAAACAATTACCAAGGTGCATTTTTTGTTTTTATTATATTTAAAACTCCCACCGACAGAGCTCCCATAGACTAATGGCTAGAGTGTTAGGCTTCCAAGCGAGTGGCCCTGGGTTCGAGTCCCAGCCTGAACGAAAATCTTCAATGTATACTTTTAGTTTCTAATTTGAAATTTCTTCTTCTTTTTTTTTAATTTTTCTCTTTTGCGAATATTGATTATTTATGTAGGGAGAAAAATTCTGAGTCAGTTTAATTATTCGACCTGTAAATTTCAAAGTGTTTGAATCAATAATTACCAAGGTGCATTTTTTGTTTTTATTATATTTAAGACTTCCATCGACAGAGCTCCGATAGCCTAATGGCTAGACCGTTGGGTTCCTAGCGCGTGGTACTGGGTTCGAGTCCCGGCCGGAAAGGAAATCTTAAATGCAAATATTTTTTTCTAATTTTATAATTCTTTTTTTTTATTTTTCCCTTTTGCGAAGTCAGTCAGTCAGTCTGACAGTCAGGCAGTCAGTCAGTCAGTCAGTCAGTCGGTCAGTCCTGTGCAGTCAGTTAGTCACTAAAGCAGTCAGTCAGTCTCAGTCAGTCAGTCCAGTCCAGTCTCAGTCAGTCAGTCAGTCAGTCTCGGTCAGTCAGTCAGTCAGTCATTCATTCAGTCAGTCAGTCAGGCAGTCAGTCAGTCGGTCAGCCTTATTCAGTCAGTCTGTCAGTCAGTCAGTCAGTCAGTCAGCCTTATTCAGTCAGTCTGTCAGTGATCCTTATTCAGTCAGTCTGTCAGTCAGTCAGTCGGTCAGTCCTGTCCAGTCAGTTAGTGAGTCAAGCAGTCAGTCAGGTAGTCAAGCAGTCAGTCAGTCAGTGTCAGTCATTCATTTAGTCATTCAGTCAGTCAGTGAAATAGCCAGTCAGAGAGTCAAGCAGTCAGTCAGTCAGTCTCAGTCAGTCAGTTAGTCAGTCAGTCAGTCAGTCAGTCAGTCAGTCCAGTCTCAGTCAGTCAGGCAGTTAGTCAGTCAGTCTCGGTCAGTCAGTGTGTCAGTCAGTCAGTATCAGTCAGTCAGTGAGTCAGTCTGTCAGTCAGGCAGTATCAGTCAGGCAGTAAGACTCCGCTCGACAGAACTCCGATAGCCTAATGGCTAGACCGCTGGTCTTCCAAGCGAGTGGCCTGGGTTCGAGTCCCAGCCGGAGCGAATATCTTCAATGTATATATTTATTTTCTAATTTGAAAATTCTTTTTTTTTTCAATTTCTTTCCTTTGCAATTATTGATTATTTATGTAGGGAAGAAAATTCTGAGTCAGTTTAATTTTTCGACACGAAGATTTCAAAGTGTTTAAATAAACAATTACCAAGGTGCATTTTTTGTTTTTATTATATTTAAAACTCCCACCGACAGAGCTCCCATAGACTAATGGCTAGAGTGTTAGGCTTCCAAGCGAGTGGCCCTGGGTTCGAGTCCCAGCCTGAACGAAAATCTTCAATGTATACTTTTAGTTTCTAATTTGAAATTTCTTCTTCTTTTTTTTTTAATTTTTCTCTTTTGCGAATATTGATTATTTATGTAGGGAGAAAAATTCTGAGTCAGTTTAATTATTCGACCTGTAAATTTCAAAGTGTTTGAATCAATAATTACCAAGGTGCATTTTTTGTTTTTATTATATTTAAGACTTCCATCGACAGAGCTCCGATAGCCTAATGGCTAGACCGTTGGGTTCCAAGCGCGTGGTACTGGGTTCGAGTCCCGGCCGGAAAGGAAATCTTAAATGCAAATATTTTTTTATAATTCTTTTTTTTTTATTTTTCGCTTTTGCGAAGTCAGTCAGTCAGTCTGACAGTCAATCAGTCAAGCACTCAGTCATTCAGTCTCAGTCAGTCAGTTTAGTCAGTCAGTCACTCAGTCAGTCAGTTAGTCCTTCAGCCAGTCAGTCAAGCAGTCAGTCATTTAGTCTCAGTCAGTCAGTCATTCAGTCAGTCAGTCAGTCAGGCAGTCAGTCAGTCAGTCAGTCAGTCGGTCAGTCCTGTGCAGTCAGTTAGTCACTAAAGCAGTCAGTCAGTCTCAGTCAGTCAGTCAGTCAGTCAGTCCAGTCCAGTCTCAGTCAGTCAGTCAGTCAGTCTCGGTCAGTCAGTCAGTCAGTCATTCAGTCAGTCAGTCAGTCAGGCAGTCAGTCAGTCGGTCAGCCTTATTCAGTCAGTCTGTCAGTCAGTCAGTCAGTCAGTCAGCCTTATTCAGTCAGTCTGTCAGTCATCCTTATTCAGTCAGTCTGTCAGTCAGTCAGTCGGTCAGTCCTGTCCAGTCAGTTAGTCAGTCAAGCAGTCAGTCAGGTAGTCAAGCAGTCAGTCAGTCAGTGTCAGTCAGTCATTTAGTCATTCAGTCAGTCAGTGAAATAGCCAGTCAGAGAGTCAAGCAGTCAGTCAGTCAGTCTCAGTCAGTCAGTTAGTCAGTCAGTCAGTCAGTCAGTCAGTCAGTCCAGTCTCAGTCAGTCAGGCAGTTAGTCAGTCAGTCTCGGTCAGTCAGTGTGTCAGTCAGTCAGTATCAGTCAGTCAGTGAGTCAGTCTGTCAGTCAGGCAGTATCAGTCAGGCAGTAAGACTCCGCTCGACAGAACTCCGATAGCCTAATGGCTAGACCGCTGGTCTTCCAAGCGAGTGGCCTGGGTTCGAGTCCCAGCCGGAGCGAATATCTTCAATGTATATATTTCTTTTCCAATTTGAAAATTCTTTTTTTTTCAATTTCTTTCCTTTGCAATTATTGATTATTTATGTAGGGAAGAAAATTCTGAGTCAGTTTAATTTTTCGACACGAAGATTTCAAAGTGTTTAAATAAACAATTACCAAGGTGCATTTTTTGTTTTTATTATATTTAAAACTCCCACCGACAGAGCTCCCATAGACTAATGGCTAGAGTGTTAGGCTTCCAAGCGAGTGGCCCTGGGTTCGAGTCCCAGCCTGAACGAAAATCTTCAATGTATACTTTTAGTTTCTAATTTGAAATTTCTTCTTCTTTTTTTTTAATTTTTCTCTTTTGCGAATATTGATTATTTATGTAGGGAGAAAAATTCTGAGTCAGTTTAATTATTCGACCTGTAAATTTCAAAGTGTTTGAATCAATAATTACCAAGGTGCATTTTTTGTTTTTATTATATTTAAGACTTCCATCGACAGAGCTCCGATAGCCTAATGGCTAGACCGTTGGGTTCCTAGCGCGTGGTACTGGGTTCGAGTCCCGGCCGGAAAGGAAATCTTAAATGCAAATATTTTTTTCTAATTTTATAATTCTTTTTTTTTTATTTTTCCCTTTTGCGAAGTCAGTCAGTCAGTCTGACAGTCAATCAGTCAAGCACTCAGTCATTCAGTCTCAGTCAGTCAGTCCAGTCAGTCATTCACTCAGTCAGTCAGTTAGTCCTTCAGCCAGTCAGTCAAGCAGTCAGTCATTTAGTCTCAGTCAGTCAGTCATTCAGTCAGTCAGTCAGTCAGGCAGTCAGTCAGTCAGTCAGTCGGTCAGTCCTGTGCAGTCAGTTAGTCACTAAAGCAGTCAGTCAGTCTCAGTCAGTCAGTCAGTCAGTCAGTCCAGTCCAGTCTCAGTCAGTCAGTCAGTCAGTCTCGGTCAGTCAGTCAGTCAGTCATTCAGTCAGTCAGTCAGTCAGGCAGTCAGTCAGTCGGTCAGCCTTATTCAGTCAGTCTGTCAGTCAGTCAGTCAGTCAGTCAGCCTTATTCAGTCAGTCTGTCAGTGATCCTTATTCAGTCAGTCTGTCAGTCAGTCAGTCGGTCAGTCCTGTCCAGTCAGTTAGTCAGTCAAGCAGTCAGTCAGGTAGTCAAGCAGTCAGTCAGTCAGTGTCAGTCAGTCATTTAGTCATTCAGTCAGTCAGTGAAATAGCCAGTCAGAGAGTCAAGCAGTCAGTCAGTCAGTCTCAGTCAGTCAGTTAGTCAGTCAGTCAGTCAGTCAGTCAGTCAGTCCAGTCTCAGTCAGTCAGGCAGTTAGTCAGTCAGTCTCGGTCAGTCAGTGTGTCAGTCAGTCAGTATCAGTCAGTCAGTGAGTCAGTCTGTCAGTCAGGCAGTATCAGTCAGGCAGTAAGACTCCGCTCGACAGAACTCCGATAGCCTAATGGCTAGACCGCTGGTCTTCCAAGCGAGTGGCCTGGGTTCGAGTCCCAGCCGGAGCGAATATCTTCAATGTATATATTTATTTTCTAATTTGAAAATTCTTTTTTTTTTCAATTTCTTTCCTTTGCAATTATTGATTATTTATGTAGGGAAGAAAATTCTGAGTCAGTTTAATTTTTCGACACGAAGATTTCAAAGTGTTTAAATAAACAATTACCAAGGTGCATTTTTTGTTTTTATTATATTTAAAACTCCCACCGACAGAGCTCCCATAGACTAATGGCTAGAGTGTTAGGCTTCCAAGCGAGTGGCCCTGGGTTCGAGTCCCAGCCTGAACGAAAATCTTCAATGTATACTTTTAGTTTCTAATTTGAAATTTCTTCTTCTTTTTTTTTTAATTTTTCTCTTTTGCGAATATTGATTATTTATGTAGGGAGAAAAATTCTGAGTCAGTTTAATTATTCGACCTGTAAATTTCAAAGTGTTTGAATCAATAATTACCAAGGTGCATTTTTTGTTTTTATTATATTTAAGACTTCCATCGACAGAGCTCCGATAGCCTAATGGCTAGACCGTTGGGTTCCAAGCGCGTGGTACTGGGTTCGAGTCCCGGCCGGAAAGGAAATCTTAAATGCAAATATTTTTTTATAATTCTTTTTTTTTTATTTTTCGCTTTTGCGAAGTCAGTCAGTCAGTCTGACAGTCAATCAGTCAAGCACTCAGTCATTCAGTCTCAGTCAGTCAGTTTAGTCAGTCAGTCACTCAGTCAGTCAGTTAGTCCTTCAGCCAGTCAGTCAAGCAGTCAGTCATTTAGTCTCAGTCAGTCAGTCATTCAGTCAGTCAGTCAGTCAGGCAGTCAGTCAGTCAGTCAGTCAGTCGGTCAGTCCTGTGCAGTCAGTTAGTCACTAAAGCAGTCAGTCAGTCTCAGTCAGTCAGTCAGTCAGTCAGTCCAGTCCAGTCTCAGTCAGTCAGTCAGTCAGTCTCGGTCAGTCAGTCAGTCAGTCATTCAGTCAGTCAGTCAGTCAGGCAGTCAGTCAGTCGGTCAGCCTTATTCAGTCAGTCTGTCAGTCAGTCAGTCAGTCAGTCAGCCTTATTCAGTCAGTCTGTCAGTCATCCTTATTCAGTCAGTCTGTCAGTCAGTCAGTCGGTCAGTCCTGTCCAGTCAGTTAGTCAGTCAAGCAGTCAGTCAGGTAGTCAAGCAGTCAGTCAGTCAGTGTCAGTCAGTCATTTAGTCATTCAGTCAGTCAGTGAAATAGCCAGTCAGAGAGTCAAGCAGTCAGTCAGTCAGTCTCAGTCAGTCAGTTAGTCAGTCAGTCAGTCAGTCAGTCAGTCAGTCCAGTCTCAGTCAGTCAGGCAGTTAGTCAGTCAGTCTCGGTCAGTCAGTGTGTCAGTCAGTCAGTATCAGTCAGTCAGTGAGTCAGTCTGTCAGTCAGGCAGTATCAGTCAGGCAGTAAGACTCCGCTCGACAGAACTCCGATAGCCTAATGGCTAGACCGCTGGTCTTCCAAGCGAGTGGCCTGGGTTCGAGTCCCAGCCGGAGCGAATATCTTCAATGTATATATTTATTTTCTAATTTGAAAATTCTTTTTTTTTTCAATTTCTTTCCTTTGCAATTATTGATTATTTATGTAGGGAAGAAAATTCTGAGTCAGTTTAATTTTTCGACACGAAGATTTCAAAGTGTTTAAATAAACAATTACCAAGGTGCATTTTTTGTTTTTATTATATTTAAAACTCCCACCGACAGAGCTCCCATAGACTAATGGCTAGAGTGTTAGGCTTCCAAGCGAGTGGCCCTGGGTTCGAGTCCCAGCCTGAACGAAAATCTTCAATGTATACTTTTAGTTTCTAATTTGAAATTTCTTCTTCTTTTTTTTTTTAATTTTTCTCTTTTGCGAATATTGATTATTTATGTAGGGAGAAAAATTCTGAGTCAGTTTAATTATTCGACCTGTAAATTTCAAAGTGTTTGAATCAATAATTACCAAGGTGCATTTTTTGTTTTTATTATATTTAAGACTTCCATCGACAGAGCTCCGATAGCCTAATGGCTAGACCGTTGGGTTCCAAGCGCGTGGTACTGGGTTCGAGTCCCGGCCGGAAAGGAAATCTTAAATGCAAATATTTTTTTATAATTCTTTTTTTTTTATTTTTCCCTTTTGCGAAGTCAGTCAGTCAGTCTGACAGTCAATCAGTCAAGCACTCAGTCATTCAGTCTCAGTCAGTCAGTCCAGTCAGTCAGTCACTCAGTCAGTCAGTTAGTCCTTCAGCCAGTCAGTCAAGCAGTCAGTCATTTAGTCTCAGTCAGTCAGTCATTCAGTCAGTCAGTCAGTCAGGCAGTCAGTCAGTCAGTCAGTCGGTCAGTCCTGTGCAGTCAGTTAGTCACTAAAGCAGTCAGTCAGTCTCAGTCAGTCAGTCAGTCAGTCAGTCCAGTCCAGTCTCAGTCAGTCAGTCAGTCAGTCTCGGTCAGTCAGTCAGTCAGTCATTCAGTCAGTCAGGCAGTCAGTCAGTCGGTCAGCCTTATTCAGTCAGTCTGTCAGTCAGTCAGTCAGCCTTATTCAGTCAGTCTGTCAGTCATCCTTATTCAGTCAGTCTGTCAGTCAGTCAGTCGGTCAGTCCTGTCCAGTCAGTTAGTCAGTCAAGCAGTCAGTCAGGTAGTCAAGCAGTCAGTCAGTCAGTGTCAGTCAGTCATTTAGTCATTCAGTCAGTCAGTGAAATAGCCAGTCAGAGAGTCAAGCAGTCAGTCAGTCAGTCTCAGTCAGTCAGTTAGTCAGTCAGTCAGTCAGTCAGTCCAGTCTCAGTCAGTCAGGCAGTTAGTCAGTCAGTCTCGGTCAGTCAGTGAGTCAGTCAGTCAGTATCAGTCAGTCAGTGAGTCAGTCTGTCAGTCAGGCAGTATCAGTCAGGCAGTAAGACTCCGCTCGACAGAACTCCGATAGCCTAATGGCTAGACCGCTGGTCTTCCAAGCAAGTGGCCGGGGTTCGAGTCCCAGCCGGAGCGAATATCTTCAATGTATATATTTCTTTTCTAATTTGAAAATTCTTTTTTTTTTCAATTTCTTTCCTTTGCAATTATTGATTATTTATGTAGGGAAGAAAATTCTGAGTCAGTTTAATTTTTCGACAAGAAGATTTCAAAGTGTTTAAATAAACAATTACCAAGGTGCATTTTTTGTTTTTATTATATTTAAAACTCCCACCGACAGAGCTCCCATAGACTAATGGCTAGAGTGTTAGGCTTCCAAGCGAGTGGCCCTGGGTTCGAGTCCCAGCCTGAACGAAAATCTTCAATGTATACTTTTAGTTTCTAATTTGAAATTTCTTCTTCTTTTTTTTTAAATTTTTCTCTTTTGCGAATATTGATTATTTATGTAGGGAGAAAAATTCTGAGTCAGTTTAATTATTCGACCTGTAAATTTCAAAGTGTTTGAATCAATAATTACCAAGGTGCATTTTTTGTTTTTATTATATTTAAGACTTCCATCGACAGAGCTCCGATAGCCTAATGGCTAGACCGATGGGTTCCTAGCGCGCAGTACTGGGTTCGAGTCCCGGCCGGAAAGGAAATCTTAAATGCAAATATTTTTTTCTAATTTTATAATTCTTTTTTTTTTATTTTTCCCTTTTGCGAAGTCAGTCAGTCAGTCTGACAGTCAATCAGTCAAGCACTCAGTCATTCAGTCTCAGTCAGTCAGTCCAGTCAGTCAGTCACTCAGTCAGTCAGTTAGTCCTTCAGCCAGTCAGTCAAGCAGTCAGTCATTTAGTCTCAGTCAGTCAGTCATTCAGTCAGTCAGTCAGTCAGTCAGTCAGGCAGTCAGTCAGTCGGTCAGTCCTGTGCAGTCAGTTAGTCACTAAAGCAGTCAGTCAGTCTTAGTCAGTCAGTCAGTCAGTCAGTCCAGTCCAGTCTCAGTCAGTCAGTCAGTCCAGTCCAGTCTCAGTCAGTCAGTCAGTCAGTCTCGGTCAGTCAGTCAGTCAGTCATTCAGTCAGTCAGTCAGTCAGGCAGTCAGTCAGTCGGTCAGCCTTATCCAGTCAGTCTGTCAGTCAGTCAGTCAGTCAGCCTTATTCAGTCAGTCTGTCAGTCATCCTTATTCAGTCAGTCTGTCTGTCAGTCAGTCGGTCAGTCCTGTCCAGTCAGTTAGTCAGTCAAGCAGTCAGTCAGGTAGTCAAGCAGTCAGTCAGTCAGTGTCAGTCAGTCATTTAGTCATTCAGTCAGTCAGTGAAATAGCCAGTCAGAGAGTCAAGCAGTCAGTCAGTCAGTCTCAGTCAGTCAGTTAGTCAGTCAGTCAGTCAGTCAGTCAGTCAGTCCAGTCTCAGTCAGTCAGGCAGTTAGTCAGTCAGTCTCGGTCAGTCAGTGTGTCAGTCAGTCAGTATCAGTCAGTCAGTGAGTCAGTCTGTCAGTCAGGCAGTATCAGTCAGGTAGTAAGACTCCGCTCGACAGAACTCCGATAGCCTAATGGCTAGACCGCTGGTCTTCCAAGCGAGTGGCCTGGGTTCGAGTCCCAGCCGGAGCGAATATCTTCAATGTATATATTTCTTTTCTAATTTGAAAATTCTTTTTTTTTTCAATTTCTTTCCTTTGCAATTATTGATTATTTATGTAGGGAAGAAAATTCTGAGTCAGTTTAATTTTTCGACACAAAGATTTCAAAGTGTTTAAATAAACAATTACCAATGTGCATTTTTTGTTTTTATTATATTTAAAACTCCCACCGACAGAGCTCCCATAGACTAATGGCTAGAGTGTTAGGCTTCCAAGCGAGTGGCCCTGGGTTCGAGTCCCAGCCTGAACGAAAATCTTCAATGTATACTTTTAGTTTCTAATTTGAAATTTCTTCTTCTTTTTTTTTTAATTTTTCTCTTTTGCGAATATTGATTATTTATGTAGGGAGAAAAATTCTGAGTCAGTTTAATTATTCGACCTGTAAATTTCAAAGTGTTTGAATCAATAATTACCAAGGTGCATTTTTTGTTTTTATTATATTATAGACTTCCATCGACAGAGCTCCGATAGCCTAATGGCTAGACCGTTTCGTTCCAAGCGCGTGGTACTGGGTTCGAGTCCCGGCCGGAAAGGAAATCTTAAATGCAAATATTTTTTTATAATTCTTTTTTTTTTATTTTTCCCTTTTGCGAAGTCAGTCAGTCAGTCTGACAGTCAATCAGCCAAGCACTCAGTCATTCAGTCTCAGTCAGTCAGTCCAGTCAGTCAGTCACTCAGTCAGTCAGTTAGTCCTTCAGCCAGTCAGTCAAGCAGTCAGTCATTTAGTCTCAGTCAGTCAGTCATTCAGTCAGTCAGTCAGTCAGGCAGTAAGTCAGTCAGTCGGTCAGTACATTGCAGTCAGTTAGTCACTAAAGCAGTCAGTCAGTCTCAGTCAGTCAGTCAGTCAGTCAGTCCAGTCCAGTCTCAGTCAGTCAGTCAGTCAGTCTCGGTCAGTCCGTCAGTCAGTCATTCAGTCAGTCAGGCAGTCAGTCAGTCGGTCAGCCTTATTCAGTCAGTCTGTCAGTCAGTCAGTCAGTCAGCCTTATTCAGTCAGTCTGTCAGTCATCCTTATTCAGTCAGTCTGTCAGTCAGTCAGTCGGTCAGTCCTGTCCAGTCAGTTAGTCAGTCAAGCAGTCAGTCAGGTAGTCAAGCAGTCAGTCAGTCAGTGTCAGTCAGTCATTTAGTCATTCAGTCAGTCAGTGAAATAGCCAGTCAGAGAGTCAAGCAGTCAGTCAGTCAGTCTCAGTCAGTCAGTTAGTCAGTCAGTCAGTCAGTCAGTCAGTCAGTCAGTCTCAGTCAGTCAGGCAGTTAGTCAGTCAGTCTCGGTCAGTCAGTGAGTCAGTCAGTCAGTATCAGTCAGTCAGTGAGTCAGTCTGTCAGTCAGGCAGTATCAGTCAGGCAGTAAGACTCCGCTCGACAGAACTCCGATAGCCTAATGGCTAGACCGCTGGTCTTCCAAGCAAGTGGCCGGGGTTCGAGTCCCAGCCGGAGCGAATATCTTCAATGTATATATTTCTTTTCTAATTTGAAAATTCTTTTTTTTTCAATTTCTTTCCTTTGCAATTATTGATTATTTATGTAGGGAAGAAAATTCTGAGTCAGTTTAATTTTTCGACACGAAGATTTCAAAGTGTTTAAATAAACAATTACCAAGGTGCAATTTTGTTTTTATTATATTTAAAACTCCCACCGACAGAGCTCCCATAGACTAATGGCTAGACCGTTGGGTTCCTAGCGCGTAGTACTGGGTTCGCGTCCCGGCCGGAAAGGAAATCTTAAATGCAAATATTTTTTTCTAATTTTATAATTCTTTTTTTTATTTTTCCCTTTTGCGAAGTCAGTCAGTCAGTCTGACAGTCAATCAGTCAAGCACTCAGTCATTCAGTCTCAGTCAGTCAGTCCAGTCAGTCAGTCACTCAGTCAGTCAGTTAGTCCTTCAGCCAGTCAGTCAAGCAGTCAGTCATTTAGTCTCAGTCAGTCAGTCATTCAGTCAGTCAGTCAGTCAGGCAGTCAGTCAGTCAGTCAGTCGGTCAGTCCTGTGCAGTCAGTTAGTCACTAAAGCAGTCAGTCAGTCTCAGTCAGTCAGTCAGTCAGTCTCGGTCAGTCAGTCAGTCAGTCATTCAGTCAGTCAGTCAGTCAGGCAGTCAGTCAGTCGGTCAGCCTTATTCAGTCAGTCTGTCAGTCATCCTTATTCAGTCAGTCTGTCAGTCAGTCAGTCGGTCAGTCCTGTCCAGTCAGTTAGTCAGTCAAGCAGTCAGTCAGGTAGTCAAGCAGTCAGTCAGTCAGTGTCAGTCAGTCATTTAGTCATTCAGTCAGTCAGTGAAATAGCCAGTCAGAGAGTCAAGCAGTCAGTCAGTCAGTCTCAGTCAGTCAGTTAGTCAGTCAGTCAGTCAGTCAGTCAGTCAGTCAGTCAGTCTCAGTCAGTCAGGCAGTTAGTCAGTCAGTCTCGGTCAGTCAGTGAGTCAGTCAGTCAGTATCAGTCAGTCAGTGAGTCAGTCTGTCAGTCAGGCAGTATCAGTCAGGCAGTAAGACTCCGCTCGACAGAACTCCGATAGCCTAATGGCTAGACCGCTGGTCTTCCAAGCAAGTGGCCGGGGTTCGAGTCCCAGCCGGAGCGAATATCTTCAATGTATATATTTCTTTTCTAATTTGAAAATTCTTTTTTTTTAAATTTTTCTCTTTTGCGAATATTGATTATTTATGTAGGGAGAAAAATTCTGAGTCAGTTTAATTATTCGACCTGTAAATTTCAAAGTGTTTGAATCAATAATTACCAAGGTGCATTTTTTGTTTTTATTATATTTAAGACTTCCATCGACAGAGCTCCGATAGCCTAATGGTAGACCGTTGGGTTCCTAGCGCGTAGTACTGGGTTCGCGTCCCGGCCGGAAAGGAAATCTTAAATGCAAATATTTTTTTCTAATTTTATAATTCTTTTTTTTATTTTTCCCTTTTGCGAAGTCAGTCAGTCAGTCTGACAGTCAATCAGTCAAGCACTCAGTCATTCAGTCTCAGTCAGTCAGTCCAGTCAGTCAGTCACTCAGTCAGTCAGTTAGTCCTTCAGCCAGTCAGTCAAGCAGTCAGTCATTTAGTCTCAGTCAGTCAGTCATTCAGTCAGTCAGTCAGTCAGGCAGTCAGTCAGTCAGTCAGTCGGTCAGTCCTGTGCAGTCAGTTAGTCACTAAAGCAGTCAGTCAGTCTCAGTCAGTCAGTCAGTCAGTCTCGGTCAGTCAGTCAGTCAGTCATTCAGTCAGTCAGTCAGTCAGGCAGTCAGTCAGTCGGTCAGCCTTATTCAGTCAGTCTGTCAGTCATCCTTATTCAGTCAGTCTGTCAGTCAGTCAGTCGGTCAGTCCTGTCCAGTCAGTTAGTCAGTCAAGCAGTCAGTCAGGTAGTCAAGCAGTCAGTCAGTTAGTGTCAGTCAGTCATTTAGTCATTCAGTCAGTCAGTGAAATAGCCAGTCAGAGAGTCAAGCAGTCAGTCAGTCAGTCTCAGTCAGTCAGTTAGTCAGTCAGTCAGTCAGTCACTCCAGTCTCAGTCAGTCAGGCAGTTAGTCAGTCAGTCTCGGTCAGTCAGTGAGTCAGTCAGTGAGTCAGTCTTTCAGTCAGGCAGTAAGACTCCGCTCGACAGAACTCCGATAGCCTAATGGCTAGACCGCTGGTCTTCCAAGCAAGTGGCCTGGGTTCGAGTCCCAGCCGGAGCGAATATCTTCAATGTATATATTTCCTTTCTAATTTGAAATTTCTTCTTTTTTTTTTTTAATTTTTCTCTTTTGCGAATATTGATTATTTATGTAGGGAGAAAAATTCTGAGTCAGTTTAATTATTCGACCTGTAAATTTCAAAGTGTTTGAATCAATAATTACCAAGGTGCATTTTTTGTTTTTATTATATTTAAGACTTCCTTCGACAGAGCTCCGATAGCCTAATGGCTAGACCGTTGGGTTCCTCTCGCGTGGTACTGGGTTCGAGTCCCGGCCGGAAAGGAAATCTTAAATGCAAATATTTTTTTCTAATTTTATAATTCTTTTTTTTTTATTTTTCCCTTTTGCGAAGTCAGTCAGTCAGTCTGACAGTCAATCAGTCAAGCACTCAGTCATTCAGTCTCAGTCAGTCAGTCCAGTCAGTCAGTCACTCAGTCAGTCAGTTAGTCCTTCAGCCAGTCAGTCAAGCAGTCAGTCATTTAGTCTCAGTCAGTCAGTCATTCAGTCAGTCAGTCAGGCAGTCAGTCAGTCAGTCAGTCGGTCAGTCCTGTGCAGTCAGTTAGTCACTAAAGCAGTCAGTCAGTCTCAGTCAGTCAGTCAGTCAGTCCAGTCCAGTCTCAGTCAGTCAGTCAGTCTCGGTCAGTCAGTCAGTCAGTGTCAGTCATTCATTTAGTCATTCAGTCAGTCAGTGAAATAGCCAGTCAGAGAGTCAAGCAGTCAGTCAGTCAGTCTCAGTCAGTCAGTTAGTCAGTCAGTCAGTCAGTCAGTCAGTCAGTCCAGTCTCAAACAGTCAGGCAGTTAGTCAGTCAGTCTCGGTCAGTCAGTGAGTCAGTCAGTCAGTATCAGTCAGTCAGTGAGTCAGTCTGTCAGTCAGGCAGTATCAGTCAGGCAGTAAGACTCCGCCCGACAGAACTCCGATAGCCTAATGGCTAGACCGTTGGTCTTCCAAGCGAGTGGCATGGGTTCGAGTCCCAGCCGGAGCGAATATCTTCAATGTATATATTTCTTTTCTAATTTGAAAATTCTTTTTTTTTTCAATTTCTTTCCTTTGCAATTATTGATTATTTATGTAGGGAAGAAAATTCTGAGTCAGTTTAATTATTCGACCTGTAAATTTCAAAGTGTTTGAAACAATAATTACCAAGGTGCATTTTTTCTTTTTATTATATTTAAGACTTCCATCGACAGAGCTCCGATAGCCTAATGGCTAGACCGTTGGGTTCCTAGCGCGTGGTACTGGGTTCGAGTCCCGGCCGGAAAGGAAATCTTAAATGCAAATATTTTTTTCTAATTTTATAATTCTTTTTTTTTTATTTTTCCCTTTTGCGAAGTCAGTCAGTCAGTCTGACAGTCAATCAGTCAAGCACTCAGTCATTCAGTCTCAGTCAGTTAGTCCAGTCAGTCAGTCACTCGGTCAGTCAGTTAGTCCTTCAGCCAGTCAGTCAAGCAGTCAGTCATTTAGTCTCAGTCAGTCAGTCATTCAGTCAGTCAGTCAGTCAGGCAGTCAGTCAGTCGGTCAGCCTTATTCAGTCAGTCTGTCAGTCAGTCAGTCAGTCAGCCTTATTCAGTCAGTCTGTCAGTCATCCTTATTCAGTCAGTCTGTCAGTCAGTCAGTCGGTCAGTCCTGTCCAGTCAGTTAGTCAGTCAAGCAGTCAGTCAGGTAGTCAAGCAGTCAGTCAGTCAGTGTCAGTCAGTCATTTAGTCATTCAGTCAGTCAGTGAAATAGCCAGTCAGAGAGTCAAGCAGTCAGTCAGTCAGTCTCAGTCAGTCAGTTAGTCAGTCAGTCAGTCAGTCAGTCCAGTCTCAGTCAGTCAGGCAGTTAGTCAGTCAGTCTCGGTCAGTCAGTGAGTCAGTCAGTCAGTATCAGTCAGTCAGTGAGTCAGTCTGTCAGTCAGGCAGTATCAGTCAGGCAGTAAGACTCCGCTCGACAGAACTCCGATAGCCTAATGGCTAGACCGTTGGTCTTCCAAGCGAGTGGCCTGGGTTCGAGTCCCAGCCGGAGCGAATATCTTCAATGTATATATTTCTTTTCTAATTTGAAAATTCTTTTTTTTTTTCAATTTCTTTCCTTTGCAATTATTGATTATTTATGTAGGGAAGAAAATTCTGAGTCAGTTTAATTTTTCGACACGAAGATTTCAAAGTGTTTAAATAAACAATTACCAAGGTGCATTTTTTGTTTTTATTATATTTAAAACTCCCCCCGACAGAGCTCCCATAGACTAATGGCTAGAGTGTTAGGCTTCCAAGTGAGAGGCCCTTGGTAAGAGTCCCAGCCTGAACGAAAATCTTCAATGTATAATTTTAGTTTCTAATTTGAAATTTCTTCTTCTTTTTTTTTAATTTTTCTCTTTTGCGAATATTGATTATTTATGTAGGGAGAAAAATTCTGAGTCAGTTTAATTATTCGACCTGTAAATTTCAAAGTGTTTGAATCAATAATTACCAAGGTGCATTTTTTGTTTTTATTATATTTAAGACTTCCATCGACAGAGCTCCGATAGCCTAATGGCTAGACCGTTGGGTTCCTAGCGCGTGGTACTGGGTTCGAGTCCCGGCCGGAAAGGAAATCTTAAATGCAAATATTTTTTTCTAATTTTATAATTCTTTTTTTTTTATTTTTCCCTTTTGCGAAGTCAGTCAGTCAGTCTGACAGTCAATCAGTCAAGCACTCAGTCATTCAGTCTCAGTCAGTCAGTCCAGTCAGTCAGTCACTCAGTCAGTCAGTTAGTCCTTCAGCCAGTCAGTCAAGCAGTCAGTCATTTAGTCTCAGTCAGTCAGTCATTCAGTCAGTCAGTCAGTCAGGCAGTCAGTCAGTCAGTCAGTCGGTCAGTCCTGTGCAGTCAGTTAGTCACTAAAGCAGTCAGTCAGTCTCAGTCAGTCAGTCAGTCAGTCAGTCCAGTCCAGTCTCAGTCAGTCAGTCAGTCAGTCTCGGTCAGTCAGTCAGTCAGTCATTCAGTCAGTCA
Source organism: Uloborus diversus (assembly GCF_026930045.1). Classification (NCBI taxonomy): domain Eukaryota; kingdom Metazoa; phylum Arthropoda; class Arachnida; order Araneae; family Uloboridae; genus Uloborus; species Uloborus diversus. Next base: position 38,527 of record NW_026558054.1, on the reverse strand, counting down.
GTCAGTCAGGCAGTCAGTCAGTCGGTCAGCCTTATTCAGTCAGTCTGTCAGTCAGTCAGTCACTCAGTCTTATTCAGTCAGTCTGTCAGTCATCCTTATTCAGTCAGTCTGTCAGTCAGTCAGTCGGTCAGTCCTGTCCAGTCAGTTAGTCAGTCAAGCAGTCAGTCAGGTAGTCAAGCAGTCAGTCAGTGTCAGTCAGTCATTTAGTCATTCAGTCAGTCAGTGAAATAGCCAGTCAGAGAGTCAAGCAGTCAGTCAGTCAGTCTCAGTCAGTCAGTTAGTCAGTCAGTCAGTCAGTCCAGTCTCAGTCAGTCAGGCAGTTAGTCAGTCAGTCTCGGTCAGTCAGTGAGTCAGTCAGTCAGTATCAGTCAGTCAGTGAGTCAGTCTGTCAGTCAGGCAGTATCAGTCAGGCAGTAAGACTCCGCTCGACAGAAGTCCGATAGCCTAATGGCTAGACCGCTGGTCTTCCAAGCAAGTGGTCTGGGTTCGAATCCCAGCCGGAGCGAATATCTTCAATGTATATATTTCTTTTCTAATTTGAAAATTTTTTTTTTTTTTCAATTTCTTTCCTTTGCAATTATTGATTATTTATGTAGGGAAGAAAATTCTGAGTCAGTTTAATTTTTCGACACGAAGATTTCAAAGTGTTTAAATAAACAATTACCAAGGTTCATTTTTTGTTTTTATTATATTTAAAACTCCCACCGACAGAGCTCCCATAGACTAATGGCTAGAGTGTTAGGCTTCCAAGCGAGTGGCCCTGGGTTCGAGTCCCAGCCTGAACGAAAATCTTCAATGTATACTTTTAGTTTCTAATTTGAAATTTCTTCTTCTTTTTTTTTTAATTTTTCCCTTTTGCGAATATTGATTATTTATGTAGGGAGAAAAATTCTGAGTCAGTTTAATTATTCGACTTGTAAATTTCAAAGTGTTTGAATCAATAATTACCAAGGTGCATTTTTTGTTTATATTATATTTAAGACTTCCATCGACAGAGCTCCGATAGCCTAATGGCTAGACCGTTGGGTTCCTAGCGCGTGGTACTGGGTTCGAGTCCCGGCCGGAACGAAAATCTTCCATGTATATATTTCTCTTCTAATTTGAAGATTCTTTTTTTTTTCAATTTCTTTCTTTTGCAAATATGGATTATATATGTACGGAAGAAAATTCTGAGTCAGTTTAATCATTCGACCTTTAGATTTCAAAGATTTTAGATCAATAATTACTAAGGTGCATTTTTTGTTTTTATTATAATTAAGACACCGATCAACAGAGATCCGATAGTATATTGGCGAGAGCGTTGGGCTTCCATGAGTGTCGCCCTGGGTTCAAATCCCAGCCGGAAAGGAAATCTTAAATGCAAATATTTTTTTCTAATTTTATAATTCTTTTTTTTTTTATTTTTCCCTTTTGCGAAGTCAGTCAGTCAGTCTGACAGTCAATCAGTCAAGCACTCAGTCATTCAGTCTCAGTCAGTCAGTCCAGTCAGTCAGTCACTCAGTCAGTCAGTTAGTCCTTCAGCCAGTCAGTCAAGCAGTCAGTCATTTAGTCTCAGTCAGTCAGTCATTCAGTCAGTCAGGCAGTCAGTCAGTCAGTCAGTCGGTCAGTCCTGTGCAGTCAGTTAGTCACTAAAGCAGTCAGTCAGTCTCACTCAGTCAGTCAGTCAGTCAGTCCAGTCCAGTCTCAGTCAGTCAGTCAGTCAGTCTCGGTCAGTCAGTCAACCAGTCATTCAGTCAGTCAGTCAGTCAGGCAGTCAGTCAGTCGGTCAGCCTTATTCAGTCAGTCTGTCAGTCAGTCAGTCAGTCAGCCTTATTCAGTCAGTCTGTCAGTCATCCTTATTCAGTCAGTCTGTCAGTCAGTCAGTCGGTCAGTCCTGTCCAGTCAGTTAGTCAGTCAAGCAGTCAGTCAGTCAGTGTCAGTCAGTCATTTAGTCATTCAGTCCGTCAGTGAAATAGCCAGTCAGAGAGTCAAGCAGTCAGTCAGTCAGTCTCAGTCAGTCAGTTAGTCAGTCAGTCAGTCAGTCAGTCAGTCAGTCCAGTCTCAGTCAGTCAGGCAGTTAGTCAGTCAGTCTCGGTCAGTCAGTGAGTCAGTCAGTCAGTATCAGTCAGTCAGTGAGTCAGTCTGTCAGTCAGGCAGTATCAGTCAGGCAGTAAGACTTCGCTCGACAGAACTCCGATAGCCTAATGGCTAGACCGCTGGTCTTCCAAGCGAGTGGCCTGGGTTCGAGTCCCAGCCGGAGCGAATATCTTCAATGTATATATTTCTTTTCTAATTTGAAAATTCTTTTTTTTTTTCAATTTCTTTCCTTTGCAATTATTGATTATTTATGTAGGGAAGAAAATTCTGAGTCAGTTTAATTTTTCGACACGAAGATTTCAAAGTGTTTAAATAAACAATTACCAAGGTGCATTTTTTGTTTTTATTATATTTAAAACTCCCACCGACAGAGCTCCCATTGACTAATGGCTAGAGTGTTAGGCTTCCAAGCGAGTGGCCCTGGGTTCGAGTCCCAGCCTGAACGAAAATCTTCAATGTATACTTTTAGTTTCTAATTTGAAATTTCTTCTTCTTTTTTTTTAATTTTTCTCTTTTGCGAATATTGATTATTTATGTAGGGAGAAAAATTCTGAGTCAGTTTAATTATTCGACCTGTAAATTTCAAAGTGTTTGAATCAATAATTACCAAGGTGCATTTTTTGTTTTTATTATATTTAAGACTTCCATCGACAGAGCTCCGATAGCCTAATGGCTAGACCGTTGGGTTCCTAGCGCGTGGTACTGGGTTCGAGTCCCGGCCGGAAAGGAAATCTTAAATGCAAATATTTTTTTCTAATTTTATAATTCTTTTTTTTTATTTTTCCCTTTTGCGAAGTCAGTCAGTCAGTCTGACAGTCAGGCAGTCAGTCAGTCAGTCAGTCAGTCGGTCAGTCCTGTGCAGTCAGTTAGTCACTAAAGCAGTCAGTCAGTCTCAGTCAGTCAGTCCAGTCCAGTCTCAGTCAGTCAGTCAGTCAGTCTCGGTCAGTCAGTCAGTCAGTCATTCAGTCAGTCAGTCAGTCAGGCAGTCAGTCAGTCGGTCAGCCTTATTCAGTCAGTCTGTCAGTCAGTCAGTCAGTCAGCCTTATTCAGTCAGTCTGTCAGTCATCCTTATTCAGTCAGTCTGTCAGTCAGTCAGTCGGTCAGTCCTGTCCAGTCAGTTAGTCAGTCAAGCAGTCAGTCAGGTAGTCAAGCAGTCAGTCAGTCAGTGTCAGTTAGTCATTTAGTCATTCAGTCAGTCAGTGAAATAGCCAGTCAGAGAGTCAAGCAGTCAGTCAGTCAGTCTCAGTCAGTCAGTTAGTCAGTCAGTCAGTCAGTCAGTCAGTCAGTCCAGTCTCAGTCAGTCAGGCAGTTAGTCAGTCAGTCTCGGTCAGTCAGTGAGTCAGTCAGTCAGTATCAGTCAGTCAGTGAGTCAGTCTGTCAGTCAGGCAGTATCAGTCAGGCAGTAAGACTCCGCTCGACAGAACTCCGATAGCCTAATGGCTAGACCGCTGGTCTTCCAAGCGAGTGGCCTGGGTTCGAGTCCCAGCCGGAGCGAATATCTTCAATGTATATATTTCTTTTCTAATTTGAAAATTCTTTTTTTTTCAATTTCTTTCCTTTGCAATTATTGATTATTTATGTAGGGAAGAAAATTCTGAGTCAGTTTAATTTTTCGACACGAAGATTTCAAAGTGTTTAAATAAACAATTACCAAGGTGCATTTTTTGTTTTTATTATATTTAAAACTCCCACCGACAGAGCTCCCATAGACTAATGGCTAGAGTGTTAGGCTTCCAAGCGAGTGGCCCTGGGTTCGAGTCCCAGCCTGAACGAAAATCTTCAATGTATACTTTTAGTTTCTAATTTGAAATTTCTTCTTCTTTTTTTTTAATTTTTCTCTTTTGCGAATATTGATTATTTATGTAGGGAGAAAAATTCTGAGTCAGTTTAATTATTCGACCTGTAAATTTCAAAGTGTTTGAATCAATAATTACCAAGGTGCATTTTTTGTTTTTATTATATTTAAGACTTCCATCGACAGAGCTCCGATAGCCTAATGGCAAGACCGTTGGGTTCCTAGCGCGTGGTACTGGGTTCGAGTCCCGGCCGGAAAGGAAATCTTAAATGCAAATATTTTTTTCTAATTTTCTAATTCTTTTTTTTTTATTTTTCCCTTTTGCGAAGTCAGTCAGTCAGTCTGACAGTCAATCAGTCAAGCACTCAGTCATTCAGTCTCAGTCAGTCAGTCCAGTCAGTCAGTCACTCAGTCAGTCAGTTAGTCCTTCAGCCAGTCAGTCAAGCAGTCAGTCATTTAATCTCAGTCAGTCAGTCATTCAGTCAGTCAGTCAGTCAGGCAGTCAGTCAGTCAGTCAGTCGGTCAGTCCTGTGCAGTCAGTTAGTCACTAAAGCAGTCAGTCAGTCTCAGTCAGTCAGTCAGTCAGTCAGTCCAGTCCAGTCTCAGTCAGTCAGTCAGTCAGTCTCGGTCAGTCAGTCAGTCAGTCATTCAGTCAGTCAGTCAGTCAGGCAGTCAGTCAGTCGGTCAGCCTTATTCAGTCAGTCTGTCAGTCAGTCAGTCAGTCAGTCAGCCTTATTCAGTCAGTCTGTCAGTCATCCTTATTCAGTCAGTCTGTCAGTCAGTCAGTCGGTCAGTCCTGTCCAGTCAGTTAGTCAGTCAAGCAGTCAGTCAGGTAGTCAAGCAGTCAGTCAGTCAGTGTCAGTCAGTCATTTAGTCATTCAGTCAGTCAGTGAAATAGCCAGTCAGAGAGTCAAGCAGTCAGTCAGTCAGTCTCAGTCAGTCAGTTAGTCAGTCAGTCAGTCAGTCAGTCAGTCAGTCCAGTCTCAGTCAGTCAGGCAGTTAGTCAGTCAGTCTCGGTCAGTCAGTGTGTCAGTCAGTCAGTATCAGTCAGTCAGTGAGTCAGTCTGTCAGTCAGGCAGTATCAGTCAGGCAGTAAGACTCCGCTCGACAGAACTCCGATAGCCTAATGGCTAGACCGCTGGTCTTCCAAGCGAGTGGCCTGGGTTCGAGTCCCAGCCGGAGCGAATATCTTCAATGTATATATTTATTTTCTAATTTGAAAATTCTTTTTTTTTTCAATTTCTTTCCTTTGCAATTATTGATTATTTATGTAGGGGAAGAAAATTCTGAGTCAGTTTAATTTTTCGACACGAAGATTTCAAAGTGTTTAAATAAACAATTACCAAGGTGCATTTTTTGTTTTTATTATATTTAAAACTCCCACCGACAGAGCTCCCATAGACTAATGGCTAGAGTGTTAGGCTTCCAAGCGAGTGGCCCTGGGTTCGAGTCCCAGCCTGAACGAAAATCTTCAATGTATACTTTTAGTTTCTAATTTGAAATTTCTTCTTCTTTTTTTTTTAATTTTTCTCTTTTGCGAATATTGATTATTTATGTAGGGAGAAAAATTCTGAGTCAGTTTAATTATTCGACCTGTAAATTTCAAAGTGTTTGAATCAATAATTACCAAGGTGCATTTTTTGTTTTTATTATATTTAAGACTTCCATCGACAGAGCTCCGATAGCCTAATGGCTAGACCGTTGGGGTCCAAGCGCGTGGTACTGGGTTCGAGTCCCGGCCGGAAAGGAAATCTTAAATGCAAATATTTTTTTATAATTCTTTTTTTTTATTTTTCCCTTTTGCGAAGTCAGTCAGTCAGTCTGACAGTCAATCAGTCAAGCACTCAGTCATTCAGTCTCAGTCAGTCAGTCCAGTCAGTCAGTCACTCAGTCAGTCAGTTAGTCCTTCAGCCAGTCAGTCAAGCAGTCAGTCATTTAGTCTCAGTCAGTCAGTCATTCAGTCAGTCAGTCAGTCAGGCAGTCAGTCAGTCAGTCAGTCGGTCAGTCCTGTGCAGTCAGTTAGTCACTAAAGCAGTCAGTCAGTCTCAGTCAGTCAGTCAGTCAGTCAGTCCAGTCCAGTCTCAGTCAGTCAGTCAGTCAGTCTCGGTCAGTCAGTCAGTCAGTCATTCAGTCAGTCAGGCGGTCAGCCTTATTCAGTCAGTCTGTCAGTCAGTCAGTCAGCCTTATTCAGTCAGTCTGTCAGTCATCCTTATTCAGTCAGTCTGTCAGTCAGTCAGTCGGTCAGTCCTGTCCAGTCAGTTAGTCAGTCAAGCAGTCAGTCAGGTAGTCAAGCAGTCAGTCAGTCAGTGTCAGTCAGTCATTTAGTCATTCAGTCAGTCAGTGAAATAGCCAGTCAGAGAGTCAAGCAGTCAGTCAGTCAGTCTCAGTCAGTCAGTTAGTCAGTCAGTCAGTCAGTCAGTCCAGTCTCAGTCAGTCAGGCAGTTAGTCAGTCAGTCTCGGTCAGTCAGTGAGTCAGTCAGTCAGAATCAGTCAGTCAGTGAGTCAGTCTGTCAGTCAGGCAGTATCAGTCAGGCAGTAAGACTCCGCTCGACAGAACTCCGATAGCCTAATGGCTAGACCGCTGGTCTTCCAAGCAAGTGGCCGGGGTTCGAGTCCCAGCCGGAGCGAATATCTTCAATGTATATATTTCTTTTCTAATTTGAAAATTCTTTTTTTTTTCAATTTCTTTCCTTTGCAATTATTGATTATTTATGTAGGGAAGAAAATTCTGAGTCAGTTTAATTTTTCGACACGAAGATTTCAAAGTGTTTAAATAAACAATTACCAAGGTGCATTTTTTGTTTTTATTATATTTAAAACTCCCACCGACAGAGCTCCCATAGACTAATGGCTAGAGTGTTAGGCTTCCAAGCGAGTGGCCCTGGGTTCGAGTCCCAGCCTGAACGAAAATCTTCAATGTATACTTTTAGTTTCTAATTTGAAATTTCTTCTTCTTTTTTTTTAAATTTTTCTCTTTTGCGAATATTGATTATTTATGTAGGGAGAAAAATTCTGAGTCAGTTTAATTATTCGACCTGTAAATTTCAAAGTGTTTGAATCAATAATTACCAAGGTGCATTTTTTGTTTTTATTATATTTAAGACTTCCATCGACAGAGCTCCGATAGCCTAATGGCTAGACCGATGGGTTCCTAGCGCGTAGTACTGGGTTCGAGTCCCGGCCGGAAAGGAAATCTTAAATGCAAATATTTTTTTCTAATTTTATAATTCTTTTTTTTTTATTTTTCCCTTTTGCGAAGTCAGTCAGTCAGTCTGACAGTCAATTAGTCAAGCACTCAGTCATTCAGTCTCAGTCAGTCAGTCCAGTCAGTCAGTCACTCAGTCAGTCAGTTAGTCCTTCAGCCAGTCAGTCAAGCAGTCAGTCATTTAGTCTCAGTCAGTCAGTCATTCAGTCAGTCAGTCAGTCAGGCAGTCAGTCAGTCAGTCAGTCGGTCAGTCCTGTGCAGTCAGTTAGTCACTAAAGCAGTCAGTCAGTCTTAGTCAGTCAGTCAGTCAGTCAGTCCAGTCCAGTCTCAGTCAGTCAGTCAGTCCAGTCCAGTCTCAGTCAGTCAGTCAGTCATTCAGTCAGTCAGTCAGTCAGGCAGTCAGTCAGTCTGTCAGTCAGTCAGTCTGTCAGTCAGTCAGTCAGTCAGCCTTATTCAGTCAGTCTGTCAGTCATCCTTATTCAGTCAGTCTGTCTGTCAGTCAGTCGGTCAGTCCTGTCCAGTCAGTTAGTCAGTCAAGCAGTCAGTCAGGTAGTCAAGCAGTCAGTCAGTCAGTGTCAGTCAGTCATTTAGTCATTCAGTCAGTCAGTGAAATAGCCAGTCAGAGAGTCAAGCAGTCAGTCAGTCAGTCTCAGTCAGTCAGTTAGTCAGTCAGTCAGTCAGTCAGTCAGTCAGTCCAGTCTCAGTCAGTCAGGCAGTTAGTCAGTCAGTCTCGGTCAGTCAGTGTGTCAGTCAGTCAGTATCAGTCAGTCAGTGAGTCTGTCTGTCAGTCAGGCAGTATCAGTCAGGTAGTAAGACTCCGCTCGACAGAACTCCGATAGCCTAATGGCTAGACCGCTGGTCTTCCAAGCGAGTGGCCTGGGTTCGAGTCCCAGCCGGAGCGAATATCTTCAATGTATATATTTCTTTTCTAATTTGAAAATTCTTTTTTTTTTCAATTTCTTTCCTTTGCAATTATTGATTATTTATGTAGGGAAGAAAATTCTGAGTCAGTTTAATTTTTCGACACGAAGATTTCAAAGTGTTTAAATAAACAATTACCAATGTGCATTTTTTGTTTTTATTATATTTAAAACTCCCACCGACAGAGCTCCCATAGACTAATGGCTAGAGTGTTAGGCTTCCAAGCGAGTGGCCCTGGGTTCGAGTCCCAGCCTGAACGAAAATCTTCAATGTATACTTTTAGTTTCTAATTTGAAATTTCTTCTTCTTTTTTTTTTAATTTTTCTCTTTTGCGAATATTGATTATTTATGTAGGGAGAAAAATTCTGAGTCAGTTTAATTATTCGACCTGTAAATTTCAAAGTGTTTGAATCAATAATTACCAAGGTGCATTTTTTGTTTTTATTATATTATAGACTTCCATCGACAGAGCTCCGATAGCCTAATGGCTAGACCGTTTCGTTCCAAGCGCGTGGTACTGGGTTCGAGTCCCGGCCGGAAAGGAAATCTTAAATGCAAATATTTTTTTATAATTCTTTTTTTTTTATTTTTCCCTTTTGCGAAGTCAGTCAGTCAGTCTGACAGTCAATCAGCCAAGCACTCAGTCATTCAGTCTCAGTCAGTCAGTCCAGTCAGTCAGTCACTCAGTCAGTCAGTTAGTCCTTCAGCCAGTCAGTCAAGCAGTCAGTCATTTAGTCTCAGTCAGTCAGTCATTCAGTCAGTCAGTCAGTCAGGCAGTAAGTCAGTCAGTCGGTCAGTCCATTGCAGTCAGTTAGTCACTAAAGCAGTCAGTTAGTCACTAAAGCAGTCAGTCAGTCTCAGTCAGTCAGTCAGTCAGTCAGTCCAGTCCAGTCTCAGTCAGTCAGTCAGTCAGTCTCGGTCAGTCAGTCAGTCAGTCATTCAGTCAGTCAGGCAGTCAGTCAGTCGGTCAGCCTTATTCAGTCAGTCTGTCAGTCAGTCAGTCAGTCAGCCTTATTCAGTCAGTCTGTCAGTCATCCTTATTCAGTCAGTCTGTCAGTCAGTCAGTCGGTCAGTCCTGTCCAGTCAGTTAGTCAGTCAAGCAGTCAGTCAGGTAGTCAAGCAGTCAGTCAGTCAGTGTCAGTCAGTCATTTAGTCATTCAGTCAGTCAGTGAAATAGCCAGTCAGAGAGTCAAGCAGTCAGTCAGTCAGTCTCAGTCAGTCAGTTAGTCAGTCAGTCAGTCAGTCAGTCAGTCAGTCAGTCCAGTCTCAGTCAGTCAGGCAGTTAGTCAGTCAGTCTCGGTCAGTCAGTGAGTCAGTCAGTCAGTATCAGTCAGTCAGTGAGTCAGTCTGTCAGTCAGGCAGTATCAGTCAGGCAGTAAGACTCCGCTCGACAGAACTCCGATAGCCTAATGGCTAGACCGCTGGTCTTCCAAGCAAGTGGCCGGGGTTCGAGTCCCAGCCGGAGCGAATATCTTCAATGTATATATTTCTTTTCTAATTTGAAAATTCTTTTTTTTTCAATTTCTTTCCTTTGCAATTATTGATTATTTATGTAGGGAAGAAAATTCTGAGTCAGTTTAATTTTTCGACACGAAGATTTCAAAGTGTTTAAATAAACAATTACCAAGGTGCAATTTTGTTTTTATTATATTTAAAACTCCCACCGACAGAGCTCCCATAGACTAATGGCTAGAGTGTTAGGCTTCCAAGCGAGTGGCCCTGGGTTCGAGTCCCAACCTGAACGAAAATCTTCAATGTATACTTTTAGTTTCTAATTTGAAATTTCTTCTTCTTTTTTTTTAAATTTTTCTCTTTTGCGAATATTGATTATTTATGTAGGGAGAAAAATTCTGAGTCAGTTTAATTATTCGACCTGTAAATTTCAAAGTGTTTGAATCAATAATTACCAAGGTGCATTTTTTGTTTTTATTATATTTAAGACTTCCATCGACAGAGCTCCGATAGCCTAATGGCTAGACCGATGGGTTCCTAGCGCGTAGTACTGGGTTCGAGTCCCGGCCGGAAAGGAAATCTTAAATGCAAATATTTTTTTCTAATTTTATAATTCTTTTTTTTTATTTTTCCCTTTTGCGAAGTCAGTCAGTCAGTCTGACAGTCAATTAGTCAAGCACTCAGTCATTCAGTCTCAGTCAGTCAGTCCAGTCAGTCAGTCACTCAGTCAGTCAGTTAGTCCTTCAGCCAGTCAGTCAAGCAGTCAGTCATTTAGTCTCAGTCAGTCAGTCATTCAGTCAGTCAGTCAGTCAGGCAGTCAGTCAGTCAGTCAGTCGGTCAGTCCTGTGCAGTCAGTTAGTCACTAAAGCAGTCAGTCAGTCTTAGTCAGTCAGTCAGTCAGTCAGTCCAGTCCAGTCTCAGTCAGTCAGTCAGTCCAGTCCAGTCTCAGTCAGTCAGTCAGTCATTCAGTCAGTCAGTCAGTCAGGCAGTCAGTCAGTCTGTCAGTCAGTCAGTCTGTCAGTCAGTCAGTCAGTCAGCCTTATTCAGTCAGTCTGTCAGTCATCCTTATTCAGTCAGTCTGTCTGTCAGTCAGTCGGTCAGTCCTGTCCAGTCAGTTAGTCAGTCAAGCAGTCAGTCAGGTAGTCAAGCAGTCAGTCAGTCAGTGTCAGTCAGTCATTTAGTCATTCAGTCAGTCAGTGAAATAGCCAGTCAGAGAGTCAAGCAGTCAGTCAGTCAGTCTCAGTCAGTCAGTCAGTCAGTCAGTCAGTCAGTCAGTCCAGTCTCAGTCAGTCAGGCAGTTAGTCAGTCAGTCTCGGTCAGTCAGTGTGTCAGTCAGTCAGTATCAGTCAGTCAGTGAGTCTGTCTGTCAGTCAGGCAGTATCAGTCAGGTAGTAAGACTCCGCTCGACAGAACTCCGATAGCCTAATGGCTAGACCGCTGGTCTTCCAAGCGAGTGGCCTGGGTTCGAGTCCCAGCCGGAGCGAATATCTTCAATGTATATATTTCTTTTCTAATTTGAAAATTCTTTTTTTTTTCAATTTCTTTCCTTTGCAATTATTGATTATTTATGTAGGGAAGAAAATTCTGAGTCAGTTTAATTTTTCGACACGAAGATTTCAAAGTGTTTAAATAAACAATTACCAATGTGCATTTTTTGTTTTTATTATATTTAAAACTCCCACCGACAGAGCTCCCATAGACTAATGGCTAGAGTGTTAGGCTTCCAAGCGAGTGGCCCTGGGTTCGAGTCCCAGCCTGAACGAAAATCTTCAATGTATACTTTTAGTTTCTAATTTGAAATTTCTTCTTCTTTTTTTTTTAATTTTTCTCTTTTGCGAATATTGATTATTTATGTAGGGAGAAAAATTCTGAGTCAGTTTAATTATTCGACCTGTAAATTTCAAAGTGTTTGAATCAATAATTACCAAGGTGCATTTTTTGTTTTTATTATATTATAGACTTCCATCGACAGAGCTCCGATAGCCTAATGGCTAGACCGTTTCGTTCCAAGCGCGTGGTACTGGGTTCGAGTCCCGGCCGGAAAGGAAATCTTAAATGCAAATATTTTTTTATAATTCTTTTTTTTTTATTTTTCCCTTTTGCGAAGTCAGTCAGTCAGTCTGACAGTCAATCAGCCAAGCACTCAGTCATTCAGTCTCAGTCAGTCAGTCCAGTCAGTCAGTCACTCAGTCAGTCAGTTAGTCCTTCAGCCAGTCAGTCAAGCAGTCAGTCATTTAGTCTCAGTCAGTCAGTCATTCAGTCAGTCAGTCAGTCAGGCAGTAAGTCAGTCAGTCGGTCAGTCCATTGCAGTCAGTTAGTCACTAAAGCAGTCAGTCAGTCTCAGTCAGTCAGTCAGTCAGTCAGTCCAGTCCAGTCTCAGTCAGTCAGTCAGTCAGTCTCGGTCAGTCAGTCAGTCAGTCATTCAGTCAGTCAGGCAGTCAGTCAGTCGGTCAGCCTTATTCAGTCAGTCTGTCAGTCAGTCAGTCAGTCAGCCTTATTCAGTCAGTCTGTCAGTCATCCTTATTCAGTCAGTCTGTCAGTCAGTCAGTCGGTCAGTCCTGTCCAGTCAGTTAGTCAGTCAAGCAGTCAGTCAGGTAGTCAAGCAGTCAGTCAGTCAGTGTCAGTCAGTCATTTAGTCATTCAGTCAGTCAGTGAAATAGCCAGTCAGAGAGTCAAGCAGTCAGTCAGTCAGTCTCAGTCAGTCAGTTAGTCAGTCAGTCAGTCAGTCAGTCAGTCAGTCAGTCCAGTCTCAGTCAGTCAGGCAGTTAGTCAGTCAGTCTCGGTCAGTCAGTGAGTCAGTCAGTCAGTATCAGTCAGTCAGTGAGTCAGTCTGTCAGTCAGGCAGTATCAGTCAGGCAGTAAGACTCCGCTCGACAGAACTCCGATAGCCTAATGGCTAGACCGCTGGTCTTCCAAGCAAGTGGCCGGGGTTCGAGTCCCAGCCGGAGCGAATATCTTCAATGTATATATTTCTTTTCTAATTTGAAAATTCTTTTTTTTTCAATTTCTTTCCTTTGCAATTATTGATTATTTATGTAGGGAAGAAAATTCTGAGTCAGTTTAATTTTTCGACACGAAGATTTCAAAGTGTTTAAATAAACAATTACCAAGGTGCAATTTTGTTTTTATTATATTTAAAACTCCCACCGACAGAGCTCCCATAGACTAATGGCTAGAGTGTTAGGCTTCCAAGCGAGTGGCCCTGGGTTCGAGTCCCAACCTGAACGAAAATCTTCAATGTATACTTTTAGTTTCTAATTTGAAATTTCTTCTTCTTTTTTTTTAAATTTTTCTCTTTTGCGAATATTGATTATTTATGTAGGGAGAAAAATTCTGAGTCAGTTTAATTATTCGACCTGTAAATTTCAAAGTGTTTGAATCAATAATTACCAAGGTGCATTTTTTGTTTTTATTATATTTAAGACTTCCATCGACAGAGCTCCGATAGCCTAATGGCTAGACCGTTGGGTTCCTAGCGCGTAGTACTGGGTTCGCGTCCCGGCCGGAAAGGAAATCTTAAATGCAAATATTTTTTTCTAATTTTATAATTCTTTTTTTTTATTTTTCCCTTTTGCGAAGTCAGTCAGTCAGTCTGACAGTCAATCAGTCAAGCACTCAGTCATTCAGTCTCAGTCAGTCAGTCCAGTCAGTCAGTCACTCAGTCAGTCAGTTAGTCCTTCAGCCAGTCAGTCAAGCAGTCAGTCATTTAGTCTCAGTCAGTCAGTCATTCAGTCAGTCAGTCAGTCAGGCAGTCAGTCAGTCAGTCAGTCGGTCAGTCCTGTGCAGTCAGTCATTTAGTCTGAGTCAGTCAGTCATTCAGTCAGTCAGTCAGTCAGGCAGTCAGTCAGTCAGTCAGTCGGTCAGTCCTGTGCAGTCAGTTAGTCACTAAAGCAGTCAGTCAGTCTCAGTCAGTCAGTCAGTCAGTCAGTCCAGTCCAGTCTCAGTCAGTCAGTCATTCAGTCAGTCAGTCAGTCAGGCAGTCAGTCAGTCGGTCAGCCTTATTCAGTCAGTCTGTCAGTCATCCTTATTCAGTCAGTCTGTCAGTCAGTCAGTCGGTCAGTCCTGTCCAGTCAGTTAGTCAGTCAAGCAGTCAGTCAGGTAGTCAAGCAGTCAGTCAGTCAGTGTCAGTCAGTCATTTAGTCATTCAGTCAGTCAGTGAAATAGCCAGTCAGAGAGTCAAGCAGTCAGTCAGTCAGTCTCAGTCAGTCAGTTAGTCAGTCAGTCAGTCAGTCACTCCAGTCTCAGTCAGTCAGGCAGTTAGTCAGTCAGTCTCGGTCAGTCAGTGAGTCAGTCAGTGAGTCAGTCTTTCAGTCAGGCAGTATCAGTCAGGCAGTAAGACTCCGCTCGACAGAACTCCGATAGCCTAATGGCTAGACCGCTGGTCTTCCAAGCAAGTGGCCTGGGTTCGAGTCCCAGCCGGAGCGAATATCTTCAATGTATATATTTCTTTTCTAATTTGAAATTTCTTCTTTTTTTTTTTTAATTTTTCTCTTTTGCGAATATTGATTATTTATGTAGGGAGAAAAATTCTGAGTCAGTTTAATTATTCGACACGAAGATTTCAAAGTGTTTAAATAAACAATTACCAAGGTGCATTTTTTGTTTTTATTATATTTAAAACTCCCCCCGACAGAGCTCAAATAGACTAATGGCTAGAGTGTTAGGCTTCCAAGTGAGTGGCCCTGGGTACGAGTCCCAGCCTGAACGAAAATCTTCAATGTATAATTTTAGTTTCTAATTTGAAATTTCTTCTTCCTTTTTTTTTTAATTTTTCTTATTTGCGAATATTGATTATTTATGTAGGGAGAAAAATTCTGAGTCAGTTTAATTATTCGACCTGTAAATTTCAAAGTGTTTGAAACAATAATTACCAAGGTGCATTTTTTCTTTTTATTATATTTAAGACTTCCATCGACAGAGCTCCGATAGCCTAATGGCTAGACCGTTGGGTTCCTAGCGCGTGGTACTGGGTTCGAGTCCCGGCCGGAAAGGAAATCTTAAATGCAAATATTTTTTTCTAATTTTATAATTCTTTTTTTTTTATTTTTCCCTTTTGCGAAGTCAGTCAGTCAGTCTGACAGTCAATCAGTCAAGCACTCAGTCATTCAGTCTCAGTCAGTCAGTCCAGTCAGTCAGTCACTCAGTCAGTCAGTTAGTCCTTCAGCCAGTCAGTCAAGCAGTCAGTCATTTAGTCTCAGTCAGTCAGTCATTCAGTCAGTCAGGCAGTCAGTCAGTCAGTCAGTCGGTCAGTCCTGTGCAGTCAGTTAGTCACTAAAGCAGTCAGTCAGTCTCAGTCAGTCAGTCAGTCAGTCCAGTCCAGTCTCAGTCAGTCAGTCAGTCTCGGTCAGTCAGTCATTCAGTCAGTCAGTCAGTCAGGCAGTCAGTCAGTCTGTCAGCCTTATTCGGTCAGTCTGTCAGTCAGTCAGTCAGTCAGCCTTATTCAGTCAGTCTGTCAGTCATCCTTATTCAGTCAGTCTGTCAGTCAGTCAGTCGGTCAGTCCTGTCCAGTCAGTTAGTCAGTCAAGCAGTCAGTCAGGTAGTCAAGCAGTCAGTCAGTCAGTGTCAGTCAGTCATTTAGTCATTCAGTCAGTCAGTGAAATAGCCAGTCAGAGAGTCAAGCAGTCAGTCAGTCAGTCTCAGTCAGTCAGTTAGTCAGTCAGTCAGTCAGTCAGTCAGTCAGTCCAGTCTCAGTCAGTCAGGCAGTTAGTCAGTCAGTCTCGGTCAGTCAGTGAGTCAGTCAGTCAGTATCAGTCAGTCAGTGAGTCAGTCTGTCAGTCAGGCAGTATCAGTCAGGCAGTAAGACTCCGCTCGACAGAACTCCGATAGCCTAATGGCTAGACCGTTGGTCTTCCAAGCGAGTGGCCTGGGTTCGAGTCCCAGCCGGAGCGAATATCTTCAATGTATATATTTCTTTTCTAATTTGAAAATTCTTTTTTTTTTCAATTTCTTTCCTTTGCAATTATTGATTATTTATGTAGGGAAGAAAATTCTGAGTCAGTTTAATTTTTCGACACGAAGATTTCAAAGTGTTTAAATAAACAATTACCAAGGTGCATTTTTTGTTTTTATTATATTTAAAACTCCCCCCGACAGAGCTCCCATAGACTAATGGCTAGAGTGTTAGGCTTCCGAGTGAGAGGCCCTGGGTACGAGTCCCAGCCTGAACGAAAATCTTCAATGTATAATTTTAGTTTCTAATTTGAAATTTCTTCTTCTTTTTTTTTTAATTTTTCTCTTTTGCGAATATTGATTATTTATGTAGGGAGAAAAATTCTGAGTCAGTTTAATTATTCGACCTGTAAATTTCAAAGTGTTTGAATCAATAATTACCAAGGTGCATTTTTTGTTTTTATTATATTTAAGACTTCCATCGACAGAGCTCCGATAGCCTAATGGCTAGACCGTTGGGTTCCTAGCGCGTGGTACTGGGTTCGAGTCCCGGCCGGAAAGGAAATCTTAAATGCAAATATTTTTTTCTAATTTTATAATTCTTTTTTTTTATATTTTTCCCTTTTGCGAAGTCAGTCAGTCAGTCTGACAGTCAATCAGTCAAGCACTCAGTCATTCAGTCTCAGTCAGTCAGTCCAGTCAGTCAGTCACTCAGTCAGTCAGTTAGTCCTTCAGCCAGTCAGTCAAGCAGTCAGTCATTTAGTCTTAGTCAGTCAGTCATTCAGTCAGTCAGTCAGGCAGTCAGTCAGTCAGTCAGTCAGTCGGTCAGTCCTGTGCAGTCAGTTAGTCACTAAAGCAGTCAGTCAGTCTCAGTCAGTCAGTCAGTCAGTCAGTCCAGTCCAGTCTCAGTCAGTCAGTCAGTCAGTCTCGGTCAGTCAGTCAGTCAGTCATTCAGTCAGTCAGTCAGTCAGGCAGTCAGTCAGTCGGTCAGCCTTATTCAGTCAGTCTGTCAGTCAGTCAGTCACTCAGTCTTATTCAGTCAGTCTGTCAGTCATCCTTATTCAGTCAGTCTGTCAGTCAGTCAGTCGGTCAGTCCTGTCCAGTCAGTTAGTCAGTCAAGCAGTCAGTCAGGTAGTCAAGCAGTCAGTCAGTCAGTGTCAGTCAGTCATTTAGTCATTCAGTCAGTCAGTGAAATAGCCAGTCAGAGAGTCAAGCAGTCAGTCAGTCAGTCTCAGTCAGTCAGTTAGTCAGTCAGTCAGTCAGTCAGTCAGTCCAGTCTCAGTCAGTCAGGCAGTTAGTCAGTCAGTCTCGGTCAGTCAGTGAGTCAGTCAGTCAGTATCAGTCAGTCAGTGAGTCAGTCTGTCAGTCAGGCAGTATCAGTCAGGCAGTAAGACTCCGCTCGACAGAAGTCCGATAGCCTAATGGCTAGACCGCTGGTCTTCCAAGCAAGTGGTCTGGGTTCGAATCCCAGCCGGAGCGAATATCTTCAATGTATATATTTCTTTTCTAATTTGAAAATTCTTTTTTTTTTTCAATTTCTTTCCTTTGCAATTATTGATTATTTATGTAGGGAAGAAAATTCTGAGTCAGTTTAATTTTTCGACACGAAGATTTCAAAGTGTTTAAATAAACAATTACCAAGGTTCATTTTTTGTTTTTATTATATTTAAAACTCCCACCGACAGAGCTCCCAGAGACTAATGGCTAGAGTGTTAGGCTTCCAAGCGAGTGGCCCTGGGTTCGAGTCCCAGCCTGAACGAAAATCTTCAATGTATACTTTTAGTTTCTAATTTGAAATTTCTTCTTCTTTTTTTTTTAATTTTTCCCTTTTGCGAATATTGATTATTTATGTAGGGAGAAAAATTCTGAGTCAGTTTAATTATTCGACTTGTAAATTTCAAAGTGTTTGAATCAATAATTACCAAGGTGCATTTTTTGTTTATATTATATTTAAGACTTCCATCGACAGAGCTCCGATAGCCTAATGGCTAGACCGTTGGGTTCCTAGCGCGTGGTACTGGGTTCGAGTCCCGGCCGGAACGAAAATCTTCCATGTATATATTTCTCTTCTAATTTGAAGATTCTTTTTTTTTTCAATTTCTTTCTTTTGCAAATATGGATTATATATGTACGGAAGAAAATTCTGAGTCAGTTTAATCATTCGACCTTTAGATTTCAAAGATTTTAGATCAATAATTACTAAGGTGCATTTTTTGTTTTTATTATAATTAAGACACCGATCAACAGAGATCCGATAGTATATTGGCGAGAGCGTTGGGCTTCCATGAGTGTCGCCCTGGGTTCAAATCCCAGCCGGAAAGGAAATCTTAAATGCAAATATTTTTTTCTAATTTTATAATTCTTTTTTTTTTATTTTTCCCTTTTGCGAAGTCAGTCAGTCAGTCTGACAGTCAATCAGTCAAGCACTCAGTCATTCAGTCTCAGTCAGTCAGTCCAGTCAGTCAGTCACTCAGTCAGTCAGTTAGTCCTTCAGCCAGTCAGTCAAGCAGTCAGTCATTTAGTCTCAGTCAGTCACTCATTCAGTCAGTCAGTCAGTCAGGCAGTCAGTCAGTCAGTCAGTCGGTCAGTCCTGTGCAGTCAGTTAGTCACTAAAGCAGTCAGTCAGTCTCACTCAGTCAGTCAGTCAGTCAGTCCAGTCCAGTCTCAGTCAGTCAGTCAGTCAGTCTCGGTCAGTCAGTCAGTCAGTCATTCAGTCAGTCAGTCAGTCAGGCAGTCAGTCAGTCGGTTAGCCTTATTCAGTCAGTCTGTCAGTCAGTCAGTCAGTCAGCCTTATTCAGTCAGTCTGTCAGTCATCCTTATTCAGTCAGTCTGTCAGTCAGTCAGTCGGTCAGTCCTGTCCAGTCAGTTAGTCAGTCAAGCAGTCAGTCAGTCAGTGTCAGTCAGTCATTTAGTCATTCAGTCAGTCAGTGAAATAGCCAGTCAGAGAGTCAAGCAGTCAGTCAGTCAGTCTCAGTCAGTCAGTTAGTCAGTCAGTCAGTCAGTCAGTCAGTCAGTCCAGTCTCAGTCAGTCAGGCAGTTAGTCAGTCAGTCTCGGCCAGTCAGTGAGTCAGTCAGTCAGTATCAGTCAGTCAGTGAGTCAGTCTGTCAGTCAGGCAGTATCAGTCAGGCAGTAAGACTCCGCTCGACAGAACTCCGATAGCCTAATGGCTAGACCGCTGGTCTTCCAAGCGAGTGCCCTGGGTTCGAGTCCCAGCCGGAGCGAATATCTTCAATGTATATATTTCTTTTCTAATTTGAAAATTCTTTTTTTTTCAATTTCTTTCCTTTGCAATTATTGATTATTTATGTAGGGAAGAAAATTCTGAGTCAGTTTAATTTTTCGACACGAAGATTTCAAAGTGTTTAAATAAACAATTACCAAGGTTCATTTTTTGTTTTTATTATATTTAAAACTCCCACCGACAGAGCTCCCATAGACTAATGGCTAGAGTGTTAGGCTTCCAAGCGAGTGGCCCTGGGTTCGAGTCCCAGCCTGAACGAAAATCTTCGATGTATACTTTTAGTTTCTAATTTGAAATTTCTTCTTCTTTTTTTTTAATTTTTCTCTTTTGCGAATATTGATTATTTATGTAGGGAGAAAAATTCTGAGTCAGTTTAATTATTCGACCTGTAAATTTCAAAGTGTTTGAATCAATAATTACCAAGGTGCATTTTTTGTTTTTATTATATTTAAGACTTCCGTCGACAGAGCTCCGATAGCCTAATGGCTAGACCGTTGGGTTCCTAGCGCGTGGTACTGGGTTCGAGTCCCGGCCGGAAAGGAAATCTTAAATGCAAATATTTTTTTCTAATTTTCTAATTCTTTTTTTTTTATTTTTCCCTTTTGCGAAGTCAGTCAGTCAGTCTGACAGTCAATCAGTCAAGCACTCAGTCATTCAGTCTCAGTCAGTCAGTCCAGTCAGTCAGTCACTCAGTCAGTCAGTTAGTCCTTCAGCCAGTCAGTCAAGCAGTCAGTCATTTAATCTCAGTCAGTCAGTCATTCAGTCAGTCAGTCAGTCAGGCAGTCAGTCAGTCAGTCAGTCGGTCAGTCCTGTGCAGTCAGTTAGTCACTAAAGCAGTCAGTCAGTCTCAGTCAGTCAGTCAGTCAGTCAGTCCAGTCCAGTCTCAGTCAGTCAGTCAGTCAGTCTCGGTCAGTCAGTCAGTCAGTCATTCAGTCAGTCAGTCAGTCAGGCAGTCAGTCAGTCGGTCAGCCTTATTCAGTCAGTCTGTCAGTCAGTCAGTCAGTCAGTCAGCCTTATTCAGTCAGTCTGTCAGTCATCCTTATTCAGTCAGTCTGTCAGTCAGTCAGTCGGTCAGTCCTGTCCAGTCAGTTAGTCAGTCAAGCAGTCAGTCAGGTAGTCAAGCAGTCAGTCAGTCAGTGTCAGTCAGTCATTTAGTCATTCAGTCAGTCAGTGAAATAGCCAGTCAGAGAGTCAAGCAGTCAGTCAGTCAGTCTCAGTCAGTCAGTTAGTCAGTCAGTCAGTCAGTCAGTCAGTCAGTCCAGTCTCAGTCAGTCAGGCAGTTAGTCAGTCAGTCTCGGTCAGTCAGTGTGTCAGTCAGTCAGTATCAGTCAGTCAGTGAGTCAGTCTGTCAGTCAGGCAGTATCAGTCAGGCAGTAAGACTCCGCTCGACAGAACTCCGATAGCCTAATGGCTAGACCGCTGGTCTTCCAAGCGAGTGGCCTGGGTTCGAGTCCCAGCCGGAGCGAATATCTTCAATGTATATATTTATTTTCTAATTTGAAAATTCTTTTTTTTTTCAATTTCTTTCCTTTGCAATTATTGATTATTTATGTAGGGAAGAAAATTCTGAGTCAGTTTAATTTTTCGACACGAAGATTTCAAAGTGTTTAAATAAACAATTACCAAGGTGCATTTTTTGTTTTTATTATATTTAAAACTCCCACCGACAGAGCTCCCATAGACTAATGGCTAGAGTGTTAGGCTTCCAAGCGAGTGGCCCTGGGTTCGAGTCCCAGCCTGAACGAAAATCTTCAATGTATACTTTTAGTTTCTAATTTGAAATTTCTTCTTCTTTTTTTTTTAATTTTTCTCTTTTGCGAATATTGATTATTTATGTAGGGAGAAAAATTCTGAGTCAGTTTAATTATTCGACCTGTAAATTTCAAAGTGTTTGAATCAATAATTACCAAGGTGCATTTTTTGTTTTTATTATCTTTAAGACTTCCATCGACAGAGCTCCGATAGCCTAATGGCTAGACCGTTGGGTTCCAAGCGCGTGGTACTGGGTTCGAGTCCCGGCCGGAAAGGAAATCTTAAATGCAAATATTTTTTTATAATTCTTTTTTTTTTATTTTTCCCTTTTGCGAAGTCAGTCAGTCAGTCTGACAGTCAATCAGTCAAGCATTCAGTCATTCAGTCTCAGTCAGTCAGTCCAGTCAGTCAGTCACTCAGTCAGTCAGTTAGTCCTTCAGCCAGTCAGTCAAGCAGTCAGTCATTTAGTCTCAGTCAGTCAGTCATTCAGTCAGTCAGTCAGTCAGGCAGTCAGTCAGTCAGTCAGTCGGTCAGTCCTGTGCAGTCAGTTAGTCACTAAAGCAGTCAGTCAGTCTCAGTCAGTCAGTCAGTCAGTCAGTCCAGTCCAGTCTCAGTCAGTCAGTCAGTCAGTCTCGGTCAGTCAGTCAGTCTGTCATTCAGTCAGTCAGGCGGTCAGCCTTATTCAGTCAGTCTGTCAGTCAGTCAGTCAGCCTTATTCAGTCAGTCTGTCAGTCATCCTTATTCAGTCAGTCTGTCAGTCAGTCAGTCGGTCAGTCCTGTCCAGTCAGTTAGTCAGTCAAGCAGTCAGTCAGGTAGTCAAGCAGTCAGTCAGTCAGTGTCAGTCAGTCATTTAGTCATTCAGTCAGTCAGTGAAATAGCCAGTCAGAGAGTCAAGCAGTCAGTCAGTCAGTCTCAGTCAGTCAGTTAGTCAGTCAGTCAGTCAGTCAGTCCAGTCTCAGTCAGTCAGGCAGTTAGTCAGTCAGTCTCGGTCAGTCAGTGAGTCAGTCAGTCAGAATCAGTCAGTCAGTGAGTCAGTCTGTCAGTCAGGCAGTATCAGTCAGGCAGTAAGACTCCGCTCGACAGAACTCCGATAGCCTAATGGCTAGACCGCTGGTCTTCCAAGCAAGTGGCCGGGGTTCGAGTCCCAGCCGGAGCGAATATCTTCAATGTATATATTTCTTTTCTAATTTGAAAATTCTTTTTTTTTTCAATTTCTTTCCTTTGCAATTATTGATTATTTATGTAGGGAAGAAAATTCTGAGTCAGTTTAATTTTTCGACACGAAGATTTCAAAGTGTTTAAATAAACAATTACCAAGGTGCATTTTTTGTTTTTATTATATTTAAAACTCCCACCGACAGAGCTCCCATAGACTAATGGCTAGAGTGTTAGGCTTCCAAGCGAGTGGCCCTGGGTTCGAGTCCCAGCCTGAACGAAAATCTTCAATGTATACTTTTAGTTTCTAATTTGAAATTTCTTCTTCTTTTTTTTTAAATTTTTCTCTTTTGCGAATATTGATTATTTATGTAGGGAGAAAAATTCTGAGTCAGTTTAATTATTCGACCTGTAAATTTCAAAGTGTTTGAATCAATAATTACCAAGGTGCATTTTTTGTTTTTATTATATTTAAGACTTCCATCGACAGAGCTCCGATAGCCTAATGGCTAGACCGATGGGTTCCTAGCGCGTAGTACTGGGTTCGAGTCCCGGCCGGAAAGGAAATCTTAAATGCAAATATTTTTTTCTAATTTTATAATTCTTTTTTTTTTATTTTTCCCTTTTGCGAAGTCAGTCAGTCAGTCTGACAGTCAATTAGTCAAGCACTCAGTCATTCAGTCTCAGTCAGTCAGTCCAGTCAGTCAGTCACTCAGTCAGTCAGTTAGTCCTTCAGCCAGTCAGTCAAGCAGTCAGTCATTTAGTCTCAGTCAGTCAGTCATTCAGTCAGTCAGTCAGTCAGGCAGTCAGTCAGTCAGTCAGTCGGTCAGTCCTGTGCAGTCAGTTAGTCACTAAAGCAGTCAGTCAGTCTTAGTCAGTCAGTCAGTCAGTCAGTCCAGTCCAGTCTCAGTCAGTCAGTCAGTCCAGTCCAGTCTCAGTCAGTCAGTCAGTCAGTCTCGGTCAGTCAGTCAGTCAGTCATTCAGTCAGTCAGTCAGTCAGGCAGTCAGTCAGTCTGTCAGTCAGTCAGTCTGTCAGTCAGTCAGTCAGTCAGCCTTATTCAGTCAGTCTGTCAGTCATCCTTATTCAGTCAGTCTGTCTGTCAGTCAGTCGGTCAGTCCTGTCCAGTCAGTTAGTCAGTCAAGCAGTCAGTCAGGTAGTCAAGCAGTCAGTCAGTCAGTGTCAGTCAGTCATTTAGTCATTCAGTCAGTCAGTGAAATAGCCAGTCAGAGAGTCAAGCAGTCAGTCAGTCAGTCTCAGTCAGTCAGTTAGTCAGTCAGTCAGTCAGTCCAGTCTCAGTCAGTCAGGCAGTTAGTCAGTCAGTCTCGGTCAGTCAGTGTGTCAGTCAGTCAGTATCAGTCAGTCAGTGAGTCAGTCTGTCAGTCAGGCAGTATCAGTCAGGTAGTAAGACTCCGCTCGACAGAACTCCGATAGCCTAATGGCTAGACCGCTGGTCTTCCAAGCGAGTGGCCTGGGTTCGAGTCCCAGCCGGAGCGAATATCTTCAATGTATATATTTCTTTTCTAATTTGAAAATTCTTTTTTTTTTCAATTTCTTTCCTTTGCAATTATTGATTATTTATGTAGGGAAGAAAATTCTGAGTCAGTTTAATTTTTCGACACGAAGATTTCAAAGTGTTTAAATAAACAATTACCAATGTGCATTTTTTGTTTTTATTATATTTAAAACTCCCACCGACAGAGCTCCCATAGACTAATGGCTAGAGTGTTAGGCTTCCAAGCGAGTGGCCCTGGGTTCGAGTCCCAGCCTGAACGAAAATCTTCAATGTATACTTTTAGTTTCTAATTTGAAATTTCTTCTTCTTTTTTTTTTAATTTTTCTCTTTTGCGAATATTGATTATTTATGTAGGGAGAAAAATTCTGAGTCAGTTTAATTATTCGACCTGTAAATTTCAAAGTGTTTGAATCAATAATTACCAAGGTGCATTTTTTGTTTTTATTATATTTAAGACTTCCATCGACAGAGCTCCGATAGCCTAATGGCTAGACCGTTTCGTTCCAAGCGCGTGGTACTGGGTTCGAGTCCCGGCCGGAAAGGAAATCTTAAATGCAAATATTTTTTTATAATTCTTTTTTTTTTATTTTTCCCTTTTGCGAAGTCAGTCAGTCAGTCTGACAGTCAATCAGCCAAGCACTCAGTCATTCAGTCTCAGTCAGTCAGTCCAGTCAGTCAGTCACTCAGTCAGTCAGTTAGTCCTTCAGCCAGTCAGTCAAGCAGTCAGTCATTTAGTCTCAGTCAGTCAGTCATTCAGTCAGTCAGTCAGTCAGGCAGTAAGTCAGTCAGTCGGTCAGTCCATTGCAGTCAGTTAGTCACTAAAGCAGTCAGTCAGTCTCAGTCAGTCAGTCAGTCAGTCAGTCCAGTCCAGTCTCAGTCAGTCAGTCAGTCAGTCTCGGTCAGTCAGTCAGTCAGTCATTCAGTCAGTCAGGCAGTCAGTCAGTCGGTCAGCCTTATTCAGTCAGTCTGTCAGTCAGTCAGTCAGTCAGCCTTATTCAGTCAGTCTGTCAGTCATCCTTATTCAGTCAGTCTGTCAGTCAGTCAGTCGGTCAGTCCTGTCCAGTCAGTTAGTCAGTCAAGCAGTCAGTCAGGTAGTCAAGCAGTCAGTCAGTCAGTGTCAGTCAGTCATTTAGTCATTCAGTCAGTCAGTGAAATAGCCAGTCAGAGAGTCAAGCAGTCAGTCAGTCAGTCTCAGTCAGTCAGTTAGTCAGTCAGTCAGTCAGTCAGTCAGTCAGTCAGTCCAGTCTCAGTCAGTCAGGCAGTTAGTCAGTCAGTCTCGGTCAGTCAGTGAGTCAGTCAGTCAGTATCAGTCAGTCAGTGAGTCAGTCTGTCAGTCAGGCAGTATCAGTCAGGCAGTAAGACTCCGCTCGACAGAACTCCGATAGCCTAATGGCTAGACCGCTGGTCTTCCAAGCAAGTGGCCGGGGTTCGAGTCCCAGCCGGAGCGAATATCTTCAATGTATATATTTCTTTTCTAATTTGAAAATTCTTTTTTTTTCAATTTCTTTCCTTTGCAATTATTGATTATTTATGTAGGGAAGAAAATTCTGAGTCAGTTTAATTTTTCGACACGAAGATTTCAAAGTGTTTAAATAAACAATTACCAAGGTGCAATTTTGTTTTTATTATATTTAAAACTCCCACCGACAGAGCTCCCATAGACTAATGGCTAGAGTGTTAGGCTTCCAAGCGAGTGGCCCTGGGTTCGAGTCCCAACCTGAACGAAAATCTTCAATGTATACTTTTAGTTTCTAATTTGAAATTTCTTCTTCTTTTTTTTTAAATTTTTCTCTTTTGCGAATATTGATTATTTATGTAGGGAGAAAAATTCTGAGTCAGTTTAATTATTCGACCTGTAAATTTCAAAGTGTTTGAATCAATAATTACCAAGGTGCATTTTTTGTTTTTATTATATTTAAGACTTCCATCGACAGAGCTCCGATAGCCTAATGGCTAGACCGTTGGGTTCCTAGCGCGTAGTACTGGGTTCGCGTCCCGGCCGGAAAGGAAATCTTAAATGCAAATATTTTTTTCTAATTTTATAATTCTTTTTTTTTATTTTTCCCTTTTGCGAAGTCAGTCAGTCAGTCTGACAGTCAATCAGTCAAGCACTCAGTCATTCAGTCTCAGTCAGTCAGTCCAGTCAGTCAGTCACTCAGTCAGTCAGTTAGTCCTTCAGCCAGTCAGTCAAGCAGTCAGTCATTTAGTCTCAGTCAGTCAGTCATTCAGTCAGTCAGTCAGTCAGGCAGTCAGTCAGTCAGTCAGTCGGTCAGTCCTGTGCAGTCAGTCATTTAGTCTCAGTCAGTCAGTCATTCAGTCAGTCAGTCAGTCAGGCAGTCAGTCAGTCAGTCAGTCGGTCAGTCCTGTGCAGTCAGTTAGTCACTAAAGCAGTCAGTCAGTCTCAGTCAGTCAGTCAGTCAGTCAGTCCAGTCCAGTCTCAGTCAGTCAGTCATTCAGTCAGTCAGTCAGTCAGGCAGTCAGTCAGTCGGTCAGCCTTATTCAGTCAGTCTGTCAGTCATCCTTATTCAGTCAGTCTGTCAGTCAGTCAGTCGGTCAGTCCTGTCCAGTCAGTTAGTCAGTCAAGCAGTCAGTCAGGTAGTCAAGCAGTCAGTCAGTCAGTGTCAGTCAGTCATTTAGTCATTCAGTCAGTCAGTGAAATAGCCAGTCAGAGAGTCAAGCAGTCAGTCAGTCAGTCTCAGTCAGTCAGTTAGTCAGTCAGTCAGTCAGTCACTCCAGTCTCAGTCAGTCAGGCAGTTAGTCAGTCAGTCTCGGTCAGTCAGTGAGTCAGTCAGTGAGTCAGTCTTTCAGTCAGGCAGTATCAGTCAGGCAGTAAGACTCCGCTCGACAGAACTCCGATAGCCTAATGGCTAGACCGCTGGTCTTCCAAGCAAGTGGCCTGGGTTCGAGTCCCAGCCGGAGCGAATATCTTCAATGTATATATTTCTTTTCTAATTTGAAATTTCTTCTTTTTTTTTTTTAATTTTTCTCTTTTGCGAATATTGATTATTTATGTAGGGAGAAAAATTCTGAGTCAGTTTAATTATTCGACACGAAGATTTCAAAGTGTTTAAATAAACAATTACCAAGGTGCATTTTTTGTTTTTATTATATTTAAAACTCCCCCCGACAGAGCTCAAATAGACTAATGGCTAGAGTGTTAGGCTTCCAAGTGAGTGGCCCTGGGTACGAGTCCCAGCCTGAACGAAAATCTTCAATGTATAATTTTAGTTTCTAATTTGAAATTTCTTCTTCCTTTTTTTTTAATTTTTCTTATTTGCGAATATTGATTATTTATGTAGGGAGAAAAATTCTGAGTCAGTTTAATTATTCGACCTGTAAATTTCAAAGTGTTTGAAACAATAATTACCAAGGTGCATTTTTTCTTTTTATTATATTTAAGACTTCCATCGACAGAGCTCCGATAGCCTAATGGCTAGACCGTTGGGTTCCTAGCGCGTGGTACTGGGTTCGAGTCCCGGCCGGAAAGGAAATCTTAAATGCAAATATTTTTTTCTAATTTTATAATTCTTTTTTTTTTATTTTTCCCTTTTGCGAAGTCAGTCAGTCAGTCTGACAGTCAATCAGTCAAGCACTCAGTCATTCAGTCTCAGTCAGTCAGTCCAGTCAGTCAGTCACTCAGTCAGTCAGTTAGTCCTTCAGCCAGTCAGTCAAGCAGTCAGTCATTTAGTCTCAGTCAGTCAGTCATTCAGTCAGTCAGGCAGTCAGTCAGTCAGTCAGTCGGTCAGTCCTGTGCAGTCAGTTAGTCACTAAAGCAGTCAGTCAGTCTCAGTCAGTCAGTCAGTCAGTCCAGTCCAGTCTCAGTCAGTCAGTCAGTCTCGGTCAGTCAGTCATTCAGTCAGTCAGTCAGTCAGGCAGTCAGTCAGTCTGTCAGCCTTATTCGGTCAGTCTGTCAGTCAGTCAGTCAGTCAGCCTTATTCAGTCAGTCTGTCAGTCATCCTTATTCAGTCAGTCTGTCAGTCAGTCAGTCGGTCAGTCCTGTCCAGTCAGTTAGTCAGTCAAGCAGTCAGTCAGGTAGTCAAGCAGTCAGTCAGTCAGTGTCAGTCAGTCATTTAGTCATTCAGTCAGTCAGTGAAATAGCCAGTCAGAGAGTCAAGCAGTCAGTCAGTCAGTCTCAGTCAGTCAGTTAGTCAGTCAGTCAGTCAGTCAGTCAGTCAGTCCAGTCTCAGTCAGTCAGGCAGTTAGTCAGTCAGTCTCGGTCAGTCAGTGAGTCAGTCAGTCAGTATCAGTCAGTCAGTGAGTCAGTCTGTCAGTCAGGCAGTATCAGTCAGGCAGTAAGACTCCGCTCGACAGAACTCCGATAGCCTAATGGCTAGACCGTTGGTCTTCCAAGCGAGTGGCCTGGGTTCGAGTCCCAGCCGGAGCGAATATCTTCAATGTATATATTTCTTTTCTAATTTGAAAATTCTTTTTTTTTTTCAATTTCTTTCCTTTGCAATTATTGATTATTTATGTAGGGAAGAAAATTCTGAGTCAGTTTAATTTTTCGACACGAAGATTTCAAAGTGTTTAAATAAACAATTACCAAGGTGCATTTTTTGTTTTTATTATATTTAAAACTCCCCCCGACAGAGCTCCCATAGACTAATGGCTAGAGTGTTAGGCTTCCAAGTGAGAGGCCCTGGGTACGAGTCCCAGCCTGAACGAAAATCTTCAATGTATAATTTTAGTTTCTAATTTGAAATTTCTTCTTCTTTTTTTTTTAATTTTTCTCTTTTGCGAATATTGATTATTTATGTAGGGAGAAAAATTCTGAGTCAGTTTAATTATTCGACCTGTAAATTTCAAAGTGTTTGAATCAATAATTACCAAGGTGCATTTTTTGTTTTTATTATATTTAAGACTTCCATCGACAGAGCTCCGATAGCCTAATGGCTAGACCGTTGGGTTCCTAGCGCGTGGTACTGGGTTCGAGTCCCGGCCGGAAAGGAAATCTTAAATGCAAATATTTTTTTCTAATTTTATAATTCTTTTTTTTTATATTTTTCCCTTTTGCGAAGTCAGTCAGTCAGTCTGACAGTCAATCAGTCAAGCACTCAGTCATTCAGTCTCAGTCAGTCAGTCCAGTCAGTCAGTCACTCAGTCAGTCAGTTAGACCTTCAGCCAGTCAGTCAAGCAGTCAGTCATTTAGTCTTAGTCAGTCAGTCATTCAGTCAGTCAGTCAGTCAGGCAGTCAGTCAGTCAGTCAGTCGGTCAGTCCTGTGCAGTCAGTTAGTCACTAAAGCAGTCAGTCAGTCTCAGTCAGTCAGTCAGTCAGTCAGTCCAGTCCAGTCTCAGTCAGTCAGTCAGTCAGTCTCGGTCAGTCAGTCAGTCAGTCATTCAGTCAGTCAGTCAGTCAGGCAGTCAGTCAGTCGGTCAGCCTTATTCAGTCAGTCTGTCAGTCAGTCAGTCACTCAGTCTTATTCAGTCAGTCTGTCAGTCATCCTTATTGAGTCAGTCTGTCAGTCAGTCAGTCGGTCAGTCCTGTCCAGTCAGTTAGTCAGTCAAGCAGTCAGTCAGGTAGTCAAGCAGTCAGTCAGTCAGTGTCAGTCAGTCATTTAGTCATTCAGTCAGTCAGTGAAATAGCCAGTCAGAGAGTCAAGCAGTCAGTCAGTCAGTCTCAGTCAGTCAGTTAGTCAGTCAGTCAGTCAGTCAGTCAGTCCAGTCTCAGTCAGTCAGGCAGTTAGTCAGTCAGTCTCGGTCAGTCAGTGAGTCAGTCAGTCAGTATCAGTCAGTCAGTGAGTCAGTCTGTCAGTCAGGCAGTATCAGTCAGGCAGTAAGACTCCGCTCGACAGAAGTCCGATAGCCTAATGGCTAGACCGCTGGTCTTCCAAGCAAGTGGTCTGGGTTCGAATCCCAGCCGGAGCGAATATCTTCAATGTATATATTTCTTTTCTAATTTGAAAATTCTTTTTTTTTTTTCAATTTCTTTCCTTTGCAATTATTGATTATTTATGTAGGGAAGAAAATTCTGAGTCAGTTTAATTTTTCGACACAAAGATTTCAAAGTGTTTAAATAAACAATTACCAAGGTTCATTTTTTGTTTTTATTATATTTAAAACTCCCACCGACAGAGCTCCCAGAGACTAATGGCTAGAGTGTTAGGCTTCCAAGCGAGTGGCCCTGGGTTCGAGTCCCAGCCTGAACGAAAATCTTCAATGTATACTTTTAGTTTCTAATTTGAAATTTCTTCTTCTTTTTTTTTTAATTTTTCCCTTTTGCGAATATTGATTATTTATGTAGGGAGAAAAATTCTGAGTCAGTTTAATTATTCGACTTGTAAATTTCAAAGTGTTTGAATCAATAATTACCAAGGTGCATTTTTTGTTTATATTATATTTAAGACTTCCATCGACAGAGCTCCGATAGCCTAATGGCTAGACCGTTGGGTTCCTAGCGCGTGGTACTGGGTTCGAGTCCCGGCCGGAACGAAAATCTTCCATGTATATATTTCTCTTCTAATTTGAAGATTCTTTTTTTTTTCAATTTCTTTCTTTTGCAAATATGGATTATATATGTACGGAAGAAAATTCTGAGTCAGTTTAATCATTCGACCTTTAGATTTCAAAGATTTTAGATCAATAATTACTAAGGTGCATTTTTTGTTTTTATTATAATTAAGACACCGATCAACAGAGATCCGATAGTATATTGGCGAGAGCGTTGGGCTTCCATGAGTGTCGCCCTGGGTTCAAATCCCAGCCGGAAAGGAAATCTTAAATGCAAATATTTTTTTCTAATTTTATAATTCTTTTTTTTTTATTTTTCCCTTTTGCGAAGTCAGTCAGTCAGTCTGACAGTCAATCAGTCAAGCACTCAGTCATTCAGTCTCAGTCAGTCAGTCCAGTCAGTCAGTCACTCAGTCAGTCAGTTAGTCCTTCAGCCAGTCAGTCAAGCAGTCAGTCATTTAGTCTCAGTCAGTCACTCATTCAGTCAGTCAGTCAGTCAGGCAGTCAGTCAGTCAGTCAGTCGGTCAGTCCTGTGCAGTCAGTTAGTCACTAAAGCAGTCAGTCAGTCTCACTCAGTCAGTCAGTCAGTCAGTCCAGTCCAGTCTCAGTCAGTCAGTCAGTCAGTCTCGGTCAGTCAGTCAGTCAGTCATTCAGTCAGTCAGTCAGTCAGGCAGTCAGTCAGTCGGTCAGCCTTATTCAGTCAGTCTGTCAGTCAGTCAGTCAGTCAGCCTTATTCAGTCAGTCTGTCAGTCATCCTTATTCAGTCAGTCTGTCAGTCAGTCAGTCGGTCAGTCCTGTCCAGTCAGTTAGTCAGTCAAGCAGTCAGTCAGTCAGTGTCAGTCAGTCATTTAGTCATTCAGTCAGTCAGTGAAATAGCCAGTCAGAGAGTCAAGCAGTCAGTCAGTCAGTCTCAGTCAGTCAGTTAGTCAGTCAGTCAGTCAGTCAGTCAGTCAGTCCAGTCTCAGTCAGTCAGGCAGTTAGTCAGTCAGTCTCGGCCAGTCAGTGAGTCAGTCAGTCAGTATCAGTCAGTCAGTGAGTCAGTCTGTCAGTCAGGCAGTATCAGTCAGGCAGTAAGACTCCGCTCGACAGAACTCCGATAGCCTAATGGCTAGACCGCTGGTCTTCCAAGCGAGTGCCCTGGGTTCGAGTCCCAGCCGGAGCGAATATCTTCAATGTATATATTTCTTTTCTAATTTGAAAATTCTTTTTTTTTCAATTTCTTTCCTTTGCAATTATTGATTATTTATGTAGGGAAGAAAATTCTGAGTCAGTTTAATTTTTCGACACGAAGATTTCAAAGTGTTTAAATAAACAATTACCAAGGTTCATTTTTTGTTTTTATTATATTTAAAACTCCCACCGACAGAGCTCCCATAGACTAATGGCTAGAGTGTTAGGCTTCCAAGCGAGTGGCCCTGGGTTCGAGTCCCAGCCTGAACGAAAATCTTCAATGTATACTTTTAGTTTCTAATTTGAAATTTCTTCTTCTTTTTTTTTAATTTTTCTCTTTTGCGAATATTGATTATTTATGTAGGGAGAAAAATTCTGAGTCAGTTTAATTATTCGACCTGTAAATTTCAAAGTGTTTGAATCAATAATTACCAAGGTGCATTTTTTGTTTTTATTATATTTAAGACTTCCGTCGACAGAGCTCCGATAGCCTAATGGCTAGACCGTTGGGTTCCTAGCGCGTGGTACTGGGTTCGAGTCCCGGCCGGAAAGGAAATCTTAAATGCAAATATTTTTTTCTAATTTTATAATTCTTTTTTTTTTATTTTTCCCTTTTGCGAAGTCAGTCAGTCAGTCTGACAGTCAATCAGTCAAGCACTCAGTCATTCAGTCTCAGTCAGTCAGTCCAGTCAGTCAGTCACTCAGTCAGTCAGTTAGTCCTTCAGCCAGTCAGTCAAGCAGTCAGTCATTTAGTCTCAGTCAGTCAGTCATTCAGTCAGTCAGTCAGTCAGGCAGTCAGTCAGTCAGTCAGTCGGTCAGTCCTGTGCAGTCAGTTAGTCACTAAAGCAGTCAGTCAGTCTCAGTCAGTCAGTCAGTCAGTCAGTCCAGTCCAGTCTCAGTCAGTCAGTCAGTCAGTCTCGGTCAGTCAGTCAGTCATTCAGTCAGTCAGTCAGTCAGGCAGTCAGTCAGTCGGTCAGCCTTATTCAGTCAGTCTGTCAGTCAGTCAGTCGGTCAGTCCTGTCCAGTCAGTTAGTCAGTCAAGCAGTCAGTCAGGTAGTCAAGCAGTCAGTCAGTCAGTGTCAGTCAGTCATTTAGTCATTCAGTCAGTCAGTGAAATAGCCAGTCAGAGAGTCAAGCAGTCAATCAGTCAGTCTCAGTCAGTCAGTTAGTCAGTCAGTCAGTCAGTAAGTCAGTCAGTCCAGTCTCAGTCAGTCAGACAGTTAGTCAGTCAGTCTCGGTCAGTCAGTGAGTCAGTCAGTCATTATTGTCAGTCAGTGAGTCAGTCTGTCAGTCAGGCAGTATCAGTCAGGCAGTAAGACTCCGCTTGACAGAACTCCGATAGCCTAATGGCCAGACCGCTGGTCTTCCAAGCGAGTGGCCTGGGTTCGAGTCCCAGCCGGAGCGAATATCTTCAATGTATATATTTCTTTTCTAATTTGAAAATTCTTTTTTTTTTTCAATTTCTTTACTTTGCAATTATTGATTATTTATGTAGGGAAGAAAATTCTGAGTCAGTTTAATTTTTCGACACGAAGATTTCAAAGTGTTTAAATAAACAATTACCAAGGTTCATTTTTTGTTTTTATTATATTTAAAACTCCCACCGACAGAGCTCCCAGAGACTAATGGCTAGAGTGTTAGGCTTCCAAGCGAGTGGCCCTGGGTTCGAGTCCCAGCCTGAACGAAAATCTTCAATGTATACTTTTAGTTTCTAATTTGAAATTTCTTCTTCTTTTTTTTTTAATTTTTCCCTTTTGCGAATATTGATTATTTATGTAGGGAGAAAAATTCTGAGTCAGTTTAATTATTCGACTTGTAAATTTCAAAGTGTTTGAATCAATAATTACCAAGGTGCATTTTTTGTTTATATTATATTTAAGACTTCCATCGACAGAGCTCCGATAGCCTAATGGCTAGACCGTTGGGTTCCTAGCGCGTGGTACTGGGTTCGAGTCCCGGCCGGAACGAAAATCTTCCATGTATATATTTCTCTTCTAATTTGAAGATTCTTTTTTTTTTCAATTTCTTTCTTTTGCAAATATGGATTATATATGTACGGAAGAAAATTCTGAGTCAGTTTAATCATTCGACCTTTAGATTTCAAAGATTTTAGATCAATAATTACTAAGGTGCATTTTTTGTTTTTATTATAATTAAGACACCGATCAACAGAGATCCGATAGTATATTGGCGAGAGCGTTGGGCTTCCATGAGTGTCGCCCTGGGTTCAAATCCCAGCCGGAAAGGAAATCTTAAATGCAAATATTTTTTTCTAATTTTATAATTCTTTTTTTTTTATTTTTCCCTTTTGCGAAGTCAGTCAGTCAGTCTGACAGTCAATCAGTCAAGCACTCAGTCATTCAGTCTCAGTCAGTCAGTCCAGTCAGTCAGTCACTCAGTCAGTCAGTTAGTCCTTCAGCCAGTCAGTCAAGCAGTCAGTCATTTAGTCTCAGTCAGTCACTCATTCAGTCAGTCAGTCAGTCAGGCAGTCAGTCAGTCAGTCAGTCGGTCAGTCCTGTGCAGTCAGTTAGTCACTAAAGCAGTCAGTCAGTCTCACTCAGTCAGTCAGTCAGTCAGTCCAGTCCAGTCTCAGTCAGTCAGTCAGTCAGTCTCGGTCAGTCAGTCAGTCAGTCATTCAGTCAGTCAGTCAGTCAGGCAGTCAGTCAGTCGGTCAGCCTTATTCAGTCAGTCTGTCAGTCAGTCAGTCAGTCAGCCTTATTCAGTCAGTCTGTCAGTCATCCTTATTCAGTCAGTCTGTCAGTCAGTCAGTCGGTCAGTCCTGTCCAGTCAGTTAGTCAGTCAAGCAGTCAGTCAGTCAGTGTCAGTCAGTCATTTAGTCATTCAGTCAGTCAGTGAAATAGCCAGTCAGAGAGTCAAGCAGTCAGTCAGTCAGTCTCAGTCAGTCAGTTAGTCAGTCAGTCAGTCAGTCAGTCAGTCAGTCCAGTCTCAGTCAGTCAGGCAGTTAGTCAGTCAGTCTCGGCCAGTCAGTGAGTCAGTCAGTCAGTATCAGTCAGTCAGTGAGTCAGTCTGTCAGTCAGGCAGTATCAGTCAGGCAGTAAGACTCCGCTCGACAGAACTCCGATAGCCTAATGGCTAGACCGCTGGTCTTCCAAGCGAGTGCCCTGGGTTCGAGTCCCAGCCGGAGCGAATATCTTCAATGTATATATTTCTTTTCTAATTTGAAAATTCTTTTTTTTTCAATTTCTTTCCTTTGCAATTATTGATTATTTATGTAGGGAAGAAAATTCTGAGTCAGTTTAATTTTTCGACACGAAGATTTCAAAGTGTTTAAATAAACAATTACCAAGGTGCATTTTTTGTTTTTATTATATTTAAAACTCCCACCGACAGGGCTCCCATAGACTAATGGCTAGAGTGTTAGGCTTCCAAGCGAGTGGCCCTGGGTTCGAGTCCCAGCCTGAACGAAAATCTTCAATGTATACTTTTAGTTTCTAATTTGAAATTTCTTCTTCTTTTTTTTTTAATTTTTCCCTTTTGCGAATATTGATTATTTATGTAGGGAGAAAAATTCTGAGTCAGTTTAATTATTCGACTTGTAAATTTCAAAGTGTTTGAATCAATAATTACCAAGGTGCATTTTTTGTTTATATTATATTTAAGACTTCCATCGACAGAGCTCCGATAGCCTAATGGCTAGACCGTTGGGTTCCTAGCGCGTGGTACTGGGTTCGAGTCCCGGCCGGAACGAAAATCTTCCATGTATATATTTCTCTTCTAATTTGAAGATTCTTTTTTTTTTCAATTTCTTTCTTTTGCAAATATGGATTATATATGTACGGAAGAAAATTCTGAGTCAGTTTAATCATTCGACCTTTAGATTTCAAAGATTTTAGATCAATAATTACTAAGGTGCATTTTTTGTTTTTATTATAATTAAGACACCGATCAACAGAGATCCGATAGTATATTGGCGAGAGCGTTGGGCTTCCATGAGTGTCGCCCTGGGTTCAAATCCCAGCCGGAAAGGAAATCTTAAATGCAAATATTTTTTTCTAATTTTATAATTCTTTTTTTTTTATTTTTCCCTTTTGCGAAGTCAGTCAGTCAGTCTGACAGTCAATCAGTCAAGCACTCAGTCATTCAGTCTCAGTCAGTCAGTCCAGTCAGTCAGTCACTCAGTCAGTCAGTTAGTCCTTCAGCCAGTCAGTCAAGCAGTCAGTCATTTAGTCTCAGTCAGTCACTCATTCAGTCAGTCAGTCAGTCAGGCAGTCAGTCAGTCAGTCAGTCGGTCAGTCCTGTGCAGTCAGTTAGTCACTAAAGCAGTCAGTCAGTCTCACTCAGTCAGTCAGTCAGTCAGTCCAGTCCAGTCTCAGTCAGTCAGTCAGTCAGTCTCGGTCAGTCAGTCAGTCAGTCATTCAGTCAGTCAGTCAGTCAGGCAGTCAGTCAGTCGGTCAGCCTTATTCAGTCAGTCTGTCAGTCAGTCAGTCAGTCAGCCTTATTCAGTCAGTCTGTCAGTCATCCTTATTCAGTCAGTCTGTCAGTCAGTCAGTCGGTCAGTCCTGTCCAGTCAGTTAGTCAGTCAAGCAGTCAGTCAGTCAGTGTCAGTCAGTCATTTAGTCATTCAGTCAGTCAGTGAAATAGCCAGTCAGAGAGTCAAGCAGTCAGTCAGTCAGTCTCAGTCAGTCAGTTAGTCAGTCAGTCAGTCAGTCAGTCAGTCAGTCCAGTCTCAGTCATTCAGGCAGTTAGTCAGTCAGTCTCGGCCAGTCAGTGAGTCAGTCAGTCAGTATCAGTCAGTCAGTGAGTCAGTCTGTCAGTCAGGCAGTATCAGTCAGGCAGTAAGACTCCGCTCGACAGAACTCCGATAGCCTAATGGCTAGACCGCTGGTCTTCCAAGCGAGTGCCCTGGGTTCGAGTCCCAGCCGGAGCGAATATCTTCAATGTATATATTTCTTTTCTAATTTGAAAATTCTTTTTTTTTCAATTTCTTTCCTTTGCAATTATTGATTATTTATGTAGGGAAGAAAATTCTGAGTCAGTTTAATTTTTCGACACGAAGATTTCAAAGTGTTTAAATAAACAATTACCAAGGTTCATTTTTTGTTTTTATTATATTTAAAACTCCCACCGACAGAGCTCCCATAGACTAATGGCTAGAGTGTTAGGCTTCCAAGCGAGTGGCCCTGGGTTCGAGTCCCAGCCTGAACGAAAATCTTCAATGTATACTTTTAGTTTCTAATTTGAAATTTCTTCTTCTTTTTTTTTAATTTTTCTCTTTTGCGAATATTGATTATTTATGTAGGGAGAAAAATTCTGAGTCAGTTTAATTATTCGACCTGTAAATTTCAAAGTGTTTGAATCAATAATTACCAAGGTGCATTTTTTGTTTTTATTATATTTAAGACTTCCGTCGACAGAGCTCCGATAGCCTAATGGCTAGACCGTTGGGTTCCTAGCGCGTGGTACTGGGTTCGAGTCCCGGCCGGAAAGGAAATCTTAAATGCAAATATTTTTTTCTAATTTTATAATTCTTTTTTTTTTATTTTTCCCTTTTGCGAAGTCAGTCAGTCAGTCTGACAGTCAATCAGTCAAGCACTCAGTCATTCAGTCTCAGTCAGTCAGTCCAGTCAGTCAGTCACTCAGTCAGTCAGTTAGTCCTTCAGCCAGTCAGTCAAGCAGTCAGTCATTTAGTCTCAGTCAGTCAGTCATTCAGTCAGTCAGTCAGTCAGGCAGTCAGTCAGTCAGTCAGTCGGTCAGTCCTGTGCAGTCAGTTAGTCACTAAAGCAGTCAGTCAGTCTCAGTCAGTCAGTCAGTCAGTCAGTCCAGTCCAGTCTCAGTCAGTCAGTCAGTCAGTCTCGGTCAGTCAGTCAGTCATTCAGTCAGTCAGTCAGTCAGGCAGTCAGTCAGTCGGTCAGCCTTATTCAGTCAGTCTGTCAGTCAGTCAGTCGGTCAGTCCTGTCCAGTCAGTTAGTCAGTCAAGCA
This sequence comes from Uloborus diversus, assembly GCF_026930045.1. Taxonomy (NCBI): domain Eukaryota; kingdom Metazoa; phylum Arthropoda; class Arachnida; order Araneae; family Uloboridae; genus Uloborus; species Uloborus diversus. Next base: position 1,969 of record NW_026558054.1, on the reverse strand, counting down.
GTCAGTCAGGTAGTCAAGCAGTCAGTCAGTCAGTGTCAGTCAGTCATTTAGTCATTCAGTCAGTCAGTGAAATAGCCAGTCAGAGAGTCAAGCAGTCAATCAGTCAGTCTCAGTCAGTCAGTTAGTCAGTCAGTCATTATTGTCAGTCAGTGAGTCAGTCTGTCAGTCAGGCAGTATCAGTCAGGCAGTAAGACTCCGCTTGACAGAACTCCGATAGCCTAATGGCCAGACCGCTGGTCTTCCAAGCGAGTGGCCTGGGTTCGAGTCCCAGCCGGAGCGAATATCTTCAATGTATATATTTCTTTTCTAATTTGAAAATTCTTTTTTTTTTTCAATTTCTTTACTTTGCAATTATTGATTATTTATGTAGGGAAGAAAATTCTGAGTCAGTTTAATTTTTCGACACGAAGATTTCAAAGTGTTTAAATAAACAATTACCAAGGTTCATTTTTTGTTTTTATTATATTTAAAACTCCCACCGACAGAGCTCCCAGAGACTAATGGCTAGAGTGTTAGGCTTCCAAGCGAGTGGCCCTGGGTTCGAGTCCCAGCCTGAACGAAAATCTTCAATGTATACTTTTAGTTTCTAATTTGAAATTTCTTCTTCTTTTTTTTTTAATTTTTCCCTTTTGCGAATATTGATTATTTATGTAGGGAGAAAAATTCTGAGTCAGTTTAATTATTCGACTTGTAAATTTCAAAGTGTTTGAATCAATAATTACCAAGGTGCATTTTTTGTTTATATTATATTTAAGACTTCCATCGACAGAGCTCCGATAGCCTAATGGCTAGACCGTTGGGTTCCTAGCGCGTGGTACTGGGTTCGAGTCCCGGCCGGAACGAAAATCTTCCATGTATATATTTCTCTTCTAATTTGAAGATTCTTTTTTTTTTCAATTTCTTTCTTTTGCAAATATGGATTATATATGTACGGAAGAAAATTCTGAGTCAGTTTAATCATTCGACCTTTAGATTTCAAAGATTTTAGATCAATAATTACTAAGGTGCATTTTTTGTTTTTATTATAATTAAGACACCGATCAACAGAGATCCGATAGTATATTGGCGAGAGCGTTGGGCTTCCATGAGTGTCGCCCTGGGTTCAAATCCCAGCCGGAAAGGAAATCTTAAATGCAAATATTTTTTTCTAATTTTATAATTCTTTTTTTTTTTATTTTTCCCTTTTGCGAAGTCAGTCAGTCAGTCTGACAGTCAATCAGTCAAGCACTCAGTCATTCAGTCTCAGTCAGTCAGTCCAGTCAGTCAGTCACTCAGTCAGTCAGTTAGTCCTTCAGCCAGTCAGTCAAGCAGTCAGTCATTTAGTCTCAGTCAGTCACTCATTCAGTCAGTCAGTCAGTCAGGCAGTCAGTCAGTCAGTCAGTCGGTCAGTCCTGTGCAGTCAGTTAGTCACTAAAGCAGTCAGTCAGTCTCACTCAGTCAGTCAGTCAGTCAGTCCAGTCCAGTCTCAGTCAGTCAGTCAGTCAGTCTCGGTCAGTCAGTCAGTCAGTCATTCAGTCAGTCAGTCAGTCAGGCAGTCAGTCAGTCGGTCAGCCTTATTCAGTCAGTCTGTCAGTCAGTCAGTCAGTCAGCCTTATTCAGTCAGTCTGTCAGTCATCCTTATTCAGTCAGTCTGTCAGTCAGTCAGTCGGTCAGTCCTGTCCAGTCAGTTAGTCAGTCAAGCAGTCAGTCAGTCAGTGTCAGTCAGTCATTTAGTCATTCAGTCAGTCAGTGAAATAGCCAGTCAGAGAGTCAAGCAGTCAGTCAGTCAGTCTCAGTCAGTCAGTTAGTCAGTCAGTCAGTCAGTCAGTCAGTCAGTCCAGTCTCAGTCAGTCAGGCAGTTAGTCAGTCAGTCTCGGCCAGTCAGTGAGTCAGTCAGTCAGTATCAGTCAGTCAGTGAGTCAGTCTGTCAGTCAGGCAGTATCAGTCAGGCAGTAAGACTCCGCTCGACAGAACTCCGATAGCCTAATGG